>NC_087444.1:18273620-18578017 GCF_036321535.1 Camelus dromedarius
ACCAGAACAGTCATTACAGCATTATTTGAAACAATGAGAGAGTGGAAGCAACTCCCTTTTAGTAGGACAATGAGTAAAATACATTTTAATGTATTCATAAGAATGGACTACTGTATAGCAGTTAGATGAACTAGAGTCTCAATGTACCAGCAGGAATAAGTCTTAGAAGTACAGTTGTGTAAAAAGAAGGTTGCAAAAGGATACATACAGTACACTGTTTAGAAAAAAAGATATGAAATATTATAAACACTCTATGAAGCTTTTATTAAAACGATAGTATTTATATGTCATGTGTGTATATGCATTTGTCCTAGATGGACACAATATGCAGGGACATGACATACACCAACATTAGGATAATTCAGGGAGAGAGTGGGAAGGACCGAGACTGGAAATTAAGGCTGTAATTGTATATGCGACCATGTATGTATGCCCTTAAAGAGGGAAAAAAGGGAGACCTGAAAGGATCCTGGCAAAAGTTAGTATCTGGGGATGTGTAAATAAATAAGTTACTTACTTATAAATAGTAACACTATTGTCTGGGACTTTTATATAGGTTTAAAATATTTAATAGTTGATTGTTGAATTATAAAAATTTAAAAGTCTTCAGAAAGAAGAAAAATAACTGTGAATAACTATAGTCAAGGTTCACAAACCTCAGAATTCTATGCTTTCCTGTATCTGAAATCTTGATGTTTACCAATAACTCAAGAAAAGTAGATCTAATTTACTAATGAGCAATGCTAGTTTTCTTTTTTAATCTAAGCCAATACTTTTTTAAAATAAGGAAACTGCCAAAATTTATTACAAAGTCTTAAACTCTAATCAGTGATGATGGATATAACAATCACAATATCCTGAAATTTTCTATTTTCACCCTAGAAAAAAGCTAAATCTCCTAGAATTAGATAAGTGTTACTAAGAATACACAGTAAACTGTGTCTCTAGTGTTTCCTGTAAAACTATCATCCTTAGAAAAAAGTAGACTTTTTACTTTGGTCATGGTATATCCAGATTCCTTGGTAGTGTGATTATTGGACATCATGCAGAAAAAAAAAAAAAAAGAGAGAGAGAGATCCTAGAGCTTCCTAGTCCCCTCTGCTCGGAGCATCTCCACTCCCACTCCCCCAGAGAAGTGTGCACTGGCTTTTTCATTGGCTTCTTGCATTACTTATGGGCCAGAAAGTTTGCAGATATCCTCTTAGACTGTTTAATATAGACCTTTGCATCCATCTGCATGACAGGAGTAACTCTATTTCAAACATGGATTTGGAAGCAAGGGAGTAGTTGAGTGGGGAGGCAAGATGTAGTTGAAAAGTCTAATCAAATTAGTTTGATTCCGTTGTTTTGTCTTGATCATTCTACTGACAATTACTGCTCAAGGTCAAGTTTCCAAAGAATTTATCTTAATACTTTCCCCCTGAAAGCATGCAAGACTTAATGTAAACCATGTTTTTTATAGATTTGCCTCAGTGATACAGTAAACAAACTATACTTTTTTTTTTTTTTGTCCAGGAAACATAATCCATCATGTACCCCATCAATTTACCTTGTGTGAATTGAGCATCTTAATTACCTCCTTATGAGTCAAGGAATTTGATTAAGAGATGTGATTTTTAAAAAAAGACGACGAAGATCATGAGTATTTTACTCCCTGGCCATACTTATCTTTCTGTAGCATCAGTACAGTGATTGATGTAAGGTCAAAACTAGCAAGAGCCACAAACTGTTAATGTAGCTCGACCCATTGGGTACTTGCCTGTTGTATGTGGCTGCCTAGTGGAGACCACGTGGCAAATAGAGAAGATACTCAGTTGTTTCCATTCTATTCTGGGACATTTCATTTTTACTGCAAAAATGGTTGGCTTTCAAGACTTAACATATTAAAGTTAAAGTGTTTCTTGCTTTCCTAAGAGTAAGCCAATATTATGCTAATAAAGTCTCTATTCACTGTCAGATAAAATTATATCATTAAAATGCTCAGAAAAACTTAAAAATTACTTTTATATGAACAGCTTACATTTCACCAACAGACTGGTTGGTTCTGAGCTTTATCCTTTGCCTGCCTATTTCCTTATTTTACCAAAATAGTTCATTATGTTACACATCAGAACAAATTTATTTGAGTTAGTTTTCTACTCCTTTACTCCCACTTTTTATGCCAATTAGTCTTACATGAGAACACTGACGCATTTAAATTCACAAATTAGACCCTAGTATAGAACCCATGCAAAGCAAGCCTAGTAGGAATAAATAACCTACATACGTGTAAAGTCAGCTTCCTGGCCTTAGCACAAGTAGTCTTAAAATGTTAGATAATGTTAGATAATATGTGGTGAAGAGCACTTGAGAAATTAGTTCTTTCTGGTTTCTCTACCTCCTCCTCTCCCAAGAAAAAGTGTTTGTGCCTCCTTTTGGCCGATGGTGGGTATTCAAAAACTTCAGTGTAAGGTAACAGGGCAGAGACGTACACTAGGTCATATTGTTCTGACTCTCAAGTCAGCATCAGTACTTTCAGCTGCTGTTATTTTCTCCACTTCAGGAAACTTCTATGGAACTCCCAAGCCTCCAGCAGAGCCCAGCCCTTTCCAGCCAGATCCGGTTGATCAGGTCCTCTTTGATAATGAGTTTGACACAGAATCCCAAAGAAAACGAACCACATCTGTCAGCAAGATGGAAAGAATGGACAGCTCTCTTCCTGAAGAGGAAGAAGATGAAGACAAGGAAGCTGTCAATGGCAGTGGAAATGCAGGTTAGTAAATAGATGAACAACTTAAACTGATCTTCCAGGTTGACTGTAACATGACACTGAATTGGAAGTAGTAAAAATTTTTCACAGAGCAAATGCAGAGCAAGTATGGGATTCTAAGGGTTTGTTTTTTTTTTTCAAGGTTTTGTGTGAAACAAAGTGTACCTCTGTCTTGTGAGCTGACGTGAGCTCCCCAAGTGGCAGTTTTGATAAATCAGTTATAAGCTCTCATTAGTAATACTATATATATGCCATTACCCTGAAGCTTAAAAGATTTGAGATTCATTTCTGATGCTTGAATATGAGAGTTTTGTTGGCCTAAGTCCTACTTTACAGAAAATGAACAAAATGTAGATGTTTTAAGATACAGCCTTCAAACAAAACAAAATACAGAGATGTGGAGATATGCTAATAAAAATTATCTGAAAGGTTTCTTAGCAATATTTTGAGTTTTAGATTTTGAATCACTCAAAGAAAATTTCCAAACTTGACTGTCATATTTTTCATTAAATGCAAAACCAATAGAAATTTAAGGGTAGAGAATCCACCTTTTGAGTACCCCTAAATAATGTATTGACTGCTTAAGAGATTCTTATACTTATAATTATAATTAAGAGTATAAATAGGAAACCACAGAATCACAGCAGAACTGATTTCAGTGCTATTATAATAATTCCATTAAAAACAGTAAAATATAAGCTTCATAAGGGCTGGAATTTTTGTTTGTTTTCTTCATTGTTGTAGCCCTTGAACCATAAACAGTGCTTGGCACATAGTAGAAACTAAAAAATATTTTATTGGTACCTGGTAAATGAATGAATTTGATCATATCCCCAAATTTGCACAATACATTACCATATTATGTTCTCAAATGCTTTCCTTCATCAGTTATTAAAATTTGCTGTATATATTGTATCTCTGGTTGTAATACATTCATTGCTTGTGTCCCCTCCAGAGTGCGAGACCTGTTTTATAGTTCTAACACCTCACATAGTTATGTCACATGTATGTTCAATGAATTACACCAGTATATTTGAGTAAAAACAGCTCTAAAAAGGTTTAGGTGAATTCATGTCTAATTCTTTAGGGATCATTAAGGGAAATCATCATATCCTGGAGTCTTTTGATGTTGATTTCAGTTTTGCTCGCCCACAAAATTAGGTCTGTTAACATTTTAAAATGCCTAAAACTGGGATTAGAGACCTTGACTCCATCCCAATATGGGAATTTATACATTCTTAATTTGAAGGAAAAGAAAGTGCCCTTTTTTAACTTCCTGATGCAGAGCCTTTCAGTGACCACTACAGTTCCCTTGGAGGTAAATGTATCTATAATCTCCATAGTTTATGCCTGTCATGTAAGCCAGTTGTTAAACCAGATGTTACATAACCTTTAATGTTAATATTTAAAGGGAATGCATCCAAGAGTGTGTGGGAGGCAGTTTGTGTACTCTCTCTGTGTGTAGATACCGTAAGACACTTCCACTGGATTATATATTTCTTTGTAACAGAAAATATTCAGAATATTTTAATGAAAAAATAATAAAAGGCATGCTCACAGTCCTTAGTGTTTTCTGAATAAGTACTAACCATAGTTGTTAACTTATTCAAAGTTGGGAAATGTGCTTTGTGTATTGCTTTGTGGGACTAGAGTCCCTACTTTGAGAACTTGGGAAATGGTTGGGGATGGAAGTTGGAGAGGATAGGTAGAGATTTGCTTGTATGTACCGATATGTATATTATTGTGTCTCGCTGAAGAATTGACATAGGAATGCTAATGTGCCCAAACAGGATGACACGTGTTATGTAATAATGGTAAAATTTTTTCTTAGAGGTGGTGTTATTTAAACAACATTTTCAAATTATTAGCTATTAAGGAAACTCCTTTATGCAGTCTCTTGAAACTATATTCAGAAAAGCATTATGGCTCATATAGGTGCTTTTGCTTTTCTCCAGCATATTTAAATCCTAAGAACAGAGCTCCCCTCCAGATTGATTTATACTTGGAGTGCCTTTTAATTTCTATCACTTCTTCTGCATAGAGAATAAATCATGTGTTTCATTCAAATGATTTATTCAGCAAATACTTACTAAGCACTTACTAGGCTACTAAGTGCTTGGCATTGTTCTAAAAGCTGGGAATAAAGCAGTGAACAAAACAGACAAAACCCCCTGTCTTTGTGAACTTTACCTTCTGGTGAGAGCCACATACTTATCCAACATAAATGAATAACGTGTAGTATGTCAGATGGTGCTAAAGAGAAAAAGCAGAGGAGGAGAAGGATAAAAAGTAGTGGTGGCCACGTTTTGCAATTTTAGATAAAAGTGTCAGAGAAGAACTCACTGAGAAGAGGACATTGAAAGACGTGAGGGAATAAGCTCAAAGTATCTTACAAGAGAACGTTCCAGCCAGAGAGAATTGTAAGTACAAATGCCCTGAGGTGGGAGCGTGCTGGCATTATTCAGGCAACAGCAAGGAAACCAATGTAGCTGGATACAATGTGGGCGATACGATATACATGGTTGGGGCAGACTGCTGGAAGGGGATAGAATAGAACAGTAAACAGTGAGGTCAGTCAGATAATGATTGACGGCAGTGGTGGAAATACATATTAT
The DNA here is from genome assembly GCF_036321535.1 of Camelus dromedarius. Lineage (NCBI taxonomy): Eukaryota > Metazoa > Chordata > Mammalia > Artiodactyla > Camelidae > Camelus > Camelus dromedarius. The sequence goes on from NC_087444.1 coordinate 18,278,985, forward strand.
ATAGGATCTTAGAGGTCATTGGCAGAATTCTGCTTTTTATTCTTAGATGAGAAGCCATTATATGGTTTTGAGTAGAAGAGTACCATGATAAAACAGGTCTGACCAGGCTTGTTCTGGCTACCATATTGAGAATAGGCAGTAGGAGGGTAGTATTGGGCATAAACAGGGGTGCTAGTTAGGAGGTTATTGCAGTAATTTAAGTGAAAAATAGTGGCTTAGACCTAATGAAAATATGAGAGGTAAGAAGTGGCCTGAACCAGTAACATTCACTGACAGACTGGACATGAGGTATGAGAGAGCAGAGTCAAGGATCACTCCAAGGGTTTTAACCTGACTATCTAGAAGAATGGAGTTGCATGTATTGAGGTGAGAAAGGTTTTATGAGGAGTCAGTTTGGGTTGGGAAAGGGAGCTCAGGTTGGGATATTTAAGTTTGAGATGTCCATTAGATACACAAATGGAAATGTCATGTTTGAAGTTGGATTGAAAAGTCTATGTTCTGGTCTAAAGATATATGTTTGGACACCATCAGCCTATAGAGCTTATATAGCAGTGACACTGCATGAGATTACCCAGAGGGTGAGTGTAGAAAGAGAAGAGGTCCAAGGACTGAGCTCTCAGAAGGCACTCTGATTATATGGAGACTAGGGAGCCCAAGAAGAGCCAGTGAGTTAGAAGGAAGACCAGGAGAGTGTAGTGTCCTGGAAGCCAGGGGAAGAGAGTTTCAAGCAAGGGCATGATCCACCATGTCAGAAGCTACTGATAGCTCAAGCAAAATGGGCGCTGAGAATTGATCATTGGGCTTAGCTATGTGGAGATGATTGATAGATCATCCTTGATAAGAACAGTTTTATTGATGAGAGATCAAAGGATTGTTGGAGTCAGTTCTAGAAATAAATGGAAAAATGAAAACTTCTTCAAGGAGGTTTGTTGTAAAAAGGAGAGAAATGAGATGGTTGCTAGAGGGGAAAGAGAATTGTTTAACTTCCTTTTAATGAATGGAGAAATAACTTGTTTTTATGTGGGTGGATATGATCTACTAGGTAAGAAAGATTGGTGACGAGAGAGAGTTGCTGTGGGCAGGAGGGGTTAGAGGTATCTGCTAGAAGCACAGAGAGTTCTACCATAGTAATGGTAGGTGGAGTAAAGGGGCAGAATTGCTGTGTAAATACGATGGTGGGAATTTGTGGAAGTTCTCTTCTGCTTGCTTCTCTTTTCTCTGTGAAACAGGAACCAAGGTCATCAAATGAGATTAGGGATGAGGCAGAAGTAGAGAAGGAAGGTATGAAATTGTTATCCAGGGGAGTGTTAGGGTGAATGAACTAAAGAAATGCCCTATGATTGTCATACATCATTGAATAACTTCTTGCGATTAGTGATCATGAATTAAAAGTGAAATAGTGTTTCCTGTGTTCACCTACATGTACTGGCAAAGAGTAGATGGAGAGTGAGATTTAAGCAGAATTATAGTTCAGTCAGGCAAGTATGATGAAGTAAGGATGGGACAGAGAAATCAGGAGTATTTACAAGGGAGTGACTGTAGTGGTTGATAATGGAATTTAAGTTGGGTAAGTAGGGCAGTGCAGTGGGGACATGGCTAGGGCATGGATGGAGGTGAGGAACAGTGAAAGGTAATAAGTAGTAGGATTAATGGATTATAGAACTTGATTGGATAAATGATGGTTGGAGTGGAAGTACTGTAAGGAATGACATATAATGATACCTAAGGTCTCTTCTAAGAGTCTCTGATTCTGAGGCATTGCCTGCAGTTTGGAGTTATTACAGTTATATTATCTTTTAAGCTCTAGAAATGAGGTTTTGGGTTTTTTTTAAATTTTCTTTCTTTTAAAAATTTTTGTTATGTTTTTATTTTATTTTATTTTTAGAGGGGATAATTAGGTTTATTTATTTATTTATTTTAATGGAGGTGCTGGGGATTGAACCCGGGACCTTGTGCATGCTGAGCAGGCATTCTACCACTGAGCTATAGCCTCCCTGCTAGAAATGAGTTTTAAGTGCATAAATTGTGAACTCCCTAGAGAGTAACCACATTTTAGTATTCTTAACCTACTTGTGGACTTTCGGGCTCTGAAAGGATTTTAATGTCACCAACAGAGAATTGTATTTAATAACAGGAAGTCTATTGAGTTTAATTTTTTTTAATTAGTATTATTTTAAAGGCACATGTTAAATGTGTACAAGACAGCTTGTTATAGCAGTTAAGAGCATGGACCACTTAAATTCACATCCTAGTTTTCCTGGTTATTAGCTGTGTAACCTTGACAAAATTAACTTAACCTTTCTCTGCCTTAGTTTCCTCATCTATAAAATGGCAATAGTAATAATATATACTCACAGGGTTGCTGTGAGGATTATGAGTTAATATTTGTAAAGTGCTTAAAGTAGAGCCTGGCACATAAAAGGAACTATATGAGTGCTGCTGTGATGGTTATGGTTAGTATTATATTGATTGACATATGTTTAGTACACACGGAATTGATTCTAGTGTTGTTTTTTGCTTCTTTCCCAGACTAGTATCAGAGGTGTTATACAGGGTTAATGTCACTTAGGCAAATGGAAAAACAAAATCAATATGTTTATTTGTTTTCTCAACAATTATAGCAGAATGTGAACATAATAGACAAGGAAATTTGCAATATACTTTGGCATTTTGTTAGAAATAGGGCTATTTGAAGAGAATATAACTACCTACTTTTCATACTTCTATTTAAATAGCAGAGAACAGAGAGAGGCATTCTGAGTCATCTGATTGGATGAAGACCGTCCCAAGTTACAATCAAACGAATAGTTCCATGGACTTTAGAAATTATATGAGAGATGAGAATCTGGAACCACTGCCCAAAAACTGGGAAATGGCCTACACTGACACGGGGATGATCTACTTCATTGAGTAAGCAAGTGTCTGTATCTTTTCTCATGTGCCCTGTCACTGTGAGACTTGTCCTTAAATTTTTCTTGACCTCATTTCACAAAGCTTCCATTTCTTTTCTATTTCTTTAAAAATATTTTTCATGCAAGCTATAGTTGATTCTTAATCTATTTGCCTGGATGATATTTCATTTTATTTGATTTGGATAAAGGAATAGTGTATTTGACCTCTGGTTTTATAAAAACAGGAGGATTAAAAGCAGATTTATCACTAATAATGAAAAATGCAAGGAATAAAAGGTATTTTGCTTTGCTCTTTTTTTTTTTTTCTAAACCTTTTGGGTAGATTGTCCAACTTAATGAGCATTTCATGAATTACCAGCATTTGGAAGGGGGCCATATTTTTTTATCAGAGCTGAATATTTTCAGACCTAGAGTTTGAGTTTAATGTATTCAGTTTGAGCTGAATGTATTTAAATAGCATAGGAGGAAAATATCACTGATCCTTAGAGCAAATGATACAATATAAATTCACAAAAAATAAAATTACTCTATGGAAAAGCACTATTAATGTAAATATATTTATAGAGATATAGGGTACCATATGTATTTACACAACTTAAAATTTTACATTGTTTGCGCCTGAGAACAAATATTATATAAATAATTATACAAATATATTATACAAATAATTTATTAGAAGTTTGATTATGAAGTATTTATATTCCCATGTAGCTATAATTCTCTCTAAAGTAGTTTTCCCAGAGGTAAAATATGAATTTAGTAAAATCATAGAATATAATAAGTAAATAACAATTAAAATCTTATGGGCTGGACACTATACCCAAAGAACATATATTTTCTTGGAAATGAATTAGGGGTAGGAGACTTGAATCTGTTTCCTCAGTTGGTCCCAAATTCCACAGTCTTCCCATAGAGTGAGCATCTTGCTGTACAAAGTGAGATTCTAGTGTTTAAAAGATATAGATTTTATAGACATGATGTTATTTTTACCATATATATTACCTTATTAATTACATTATACATTTAGGTAAACATTAATGATCAGGATATTACAAAATGGAAAAGTCAGGTATGCTCTTCTCTGTGGACAATTTAAGGGATTTTTTAAGAGTAATTTTGACTTTTGACTTTGATGCTGATTTTAGAACTAAATCCTCAAGTAGGATGTAGAGTCACTAAAAGAGACCAGGAAATCTGTAGAAGCACATTATGAGACATTGAATCTGACAGTACTTCACCTTGCAAACAGAGATAAGTTAGCACATTCTGGGGGCAGGGGAGAGAATTTATAAAAGAAATGTCTTTATAGGTGAACATTATTAAAATGTATTAAAAGCCTAAATATAAGATCTGAAACTATAAAACTCCTAGAAGATGCAGAGGGGAAAAGCTTCATAACAATGAATTTAGCAAAGGCTTCTCAGATATGACACCAAAGCCTAGGCAACAAAAACAAAAACAGATGAATGGAACTGCATCAGACTTTAAAACTTCTGTGCAGCAAAGGGAAACAATCAACAGAGTGAAAAAAGAATCTATGGAATAGGAGAAAATATTTGCAAACCATATGTCTAGTAAGGGATTAATATCCAGAATATAGCTGAATATTAGGTGCTGCTAGATAAAAAAAAAAAAAAAAAAAACTCTCCTGTTTGCTGTAGCTAATGTGTTTGGTCTGTGTTACTGCTGCTGTTAAATCATGAGCCTGTAAGAAGAGAATATTAATACAGGTCTACAGTCTTTAGCTCTTTTGTTTTGGGTATAGCCCCCATGGGCGTTCCTTTACCTTGGGAAATATTGAGTAAAATCCTAGCAGATTGCCTACATCTGCTAATTTAGCAGTAAAATTTTTTTATCTTTGGATCCAAAGTTAAGCTGTTCTGAAGTAGCAATTTTGAATTTGATTTAGCTAGATATGTCCATGATTTTTTTTTCTTCTGTATGCTCCTAGGCCTCTTTAGAGTCCTGGTCATTTTTATTTGGCTAAAATTGATATAACTGGTTTTAGTTTGGGGAAATTATCTCTTTGACCGAATGGGTAACACAGACTTTCTAGAAACAATCCCAATTTCTCTTGCTTAGATTGTTCATTATTCAGCTTACAAAAAAAGTGTTCCTACCACAGCCTACCAACGAGTATCATACCTGGCAACGTGTAGGAAGCGACTGCCTAGCTCGCCCTGTAAGTAGCTCAACAGTTAGAAAAGGTATAGAAGATGTGATTTAGTCCTTGAAGCCACTGGCTTCATTTCCTCAAAGTGGTCACTGTGGAGATGAGTGAGTTAATCTCAAGCTGAAGACACCAAGAAGAGATCATTTGTTCACATTGTTATTCTCAGTGTTTTGATAATAACTTTAGATTTACAATTTGTTGCCTTCTTATATATTTTCTTCTAGGTTTTTTCTTTCTTTAATGTCCTCATATTTGAGAGACTTAATATGATAGCAGTATGATAGTTTTGTTTTAGCACTAGTATTAACTGCATGGTGACCTAATCGGAAGCAAACAGACTTTCCTCTTTTTTTTTTTAGTTTATTTTTTAGGGGGGAAGTAATTAGGTTTACTTATTTATTTTTAGAGGAAATACCAAGGCTTGAACCCTGGACCTTGTGGATGCTAAGCATGTGCTATGCCCTCCCCCACCCAAGACTTTCCTCTTTCAAAATTTCTGTGGCCTATTTCATAAAAAGGGGCGAGGGGCATCTTTTTGTTCCACCTTTTTTTCCCCATTAAATATATGACCCATATTGACGAAAACTTATTTTTGTAGAGTTGGGTTTTACTGTACCCATCATTTTTACTTGCATGTTGCAGAAACAGTCTCTTTAAAACTTTCTTTTATTTTATTTAACTTTATTTTATTTTAAAGAGTCCTAGTGAGGACTGAGGCTCTGTCTGACTGTTCATCTCTGTATTCCCAGGCCCCAGCACAATGCCCACACATCACAGAAACTCGAGAAACAGTGTTTTTTGAAGGGAGAGAGGAAGGAATTCAGCCAGCAAGTAAACAAGGTTTTCAGGGCAGCTTTTTTGGCTAAGATAATGCACAGTATGGGGCCATGTGCCCACCCTTTGAAACATTTTTGATGGCTTAAATAAGCATCTGTTTTTATACACTTGGCATCTTGTCCCTTCTTTAAAGTCTTCATTCTCAAATTAGTGTGCCTGGCATTACCTTTCCTTTATGACAGTTTTGAAGTAATAGACTGAGAACAACAGGACTATTGAATCAGAGGGATACAGATGAAGCCTATAGGAGATAAATTTTCAAACATATATCTTTTAGTCACTTTTCATCTCTGCTTTTGAAGAACTTTCCTCCGTCCTTATTTTACTGTTTCTAATTGAAATCTTTATTCTACAGCCACAATACCAAGACAACCACCTGGTTGGATCCTCGTCTTTGTAAGAAAGCCAAAGCCCCTGAAGACTGTGAAGATGGAGGTAGAGATTCAGAAGCCTTTTATACCATACTTATTCTCTTAATCCCTTCTTGCTCTTCTGGTTTAGACAGTGAGTTTTCCAAAACCCTAGACAAACCATAGAGTGCAGAAGCACATAAGCAGTGGGTGGATATCATCATCAAGTGATTCTGGTCATTATGTCATTGCATCTGATTTTATAAGACTTTATTTCTCCTCTTTTTTGAGAACTATACAATTAAATCCTTAAAAATTTTTTTGAATAAAAATAGATTTGCCATTTATTTACATTTGTTTTAAAGACAAACTTTTAAAACTCTAAATAAATATTTTAATAAATTAGGTACATTCTCAACCACAGGGTAGACTCATCATGGGTGTTAACTCCTCAAAAATATATTTAATTTAGGATCACTAGTATCTCTAATCCTTCAACATTTAGAGCAGCAAGAGAAACTCAGTGAGAGTCTCTAATATACCCCCACTCCACACACAATTTTTATTGCTTAGTAGAAAAATTATTTCTCTAAGAGTCATTAGATAATAATGCTTGTCTGCCTTCTGTATTACAGGTTCTCTTTAGTAGTATAGTCTTACAAAGAAGTTTAGAATTTACCCCAACCAAAATGTTTGCTGTACCTTCTTGAATATAGGGTGTAGATGAATAAAATTTGTGTTCATTTTGTATTATTCATCAGAAATTATTTACCGTGGTTAAAAAATGAGTGGATTAGAATGAGATTCAGATAATCCTCCTAGAGATCGAATGCCGATTTATGAAAAAATTTAAGCAGAATTTATACATACTTTGTTCAGCATGATCAAAATATTAAGAATTTTTCTAGGGCTAAACAATTCAAAAGTGAAATTATTTAAAATTTATTTGTATTTTTAAAAATTGATACCTTGGAGCAAATCTACTGAAAGATGTACAAGTCTCTATGCTAAAAACTACAAAACATCACTGAAACAAATTAATGAGGACTTAAAATAATTAAAGAGATATGCTATGTTTATTGATGTACTGTATAGATTGGATGACACGATATTGTTAATAATGTCCATTCTCCTTAAATTGATATCTAGATTCCATACAATCCCAATCAAAATTCTAAAGTCTTTTTTAAAGAAACTGAGAAGCTGGTTCTGAAACATATAAAGAAATTCAGAGACTCTAGTTAACCAATCTTTGAAAAAGACAAAAATAAAGGATTTAGGCTGCCAGATTTGAAGACTTACTATAAAGATACAGTAATCAAGAGTGTGGTATTGCCAGAAGGATAGACAAATGGATCAGCAGAACAGGACAAGAGAATCTAGAAATATGTGGTTACTTAATTTGCAGCCAAGGTGCCAAGTCAGTTCAATAAGGGGGAGAAAACCTCTAACAAATGGTGCTGGAACAACTAGACATTCATAAGGAGAAATGAACTTCAACTATACCTTACTCCATAAGCAAAAATTATTATTTAAAGCCTAAGAGCAGGCAAACTCATCTATGCTGTTAGAAGTCAGAAAATGAGGGGGGAGGAGGGAGGTGGGATGAATTGAAATAATTCTCTGGAATGGTGGATATGTTCTCCACCTTGTTTGGGGTGATGGTTATACAGGCTCATGCAATTGCTGAAACTCTAATTTTATACTTGAACAAGCACTTAAACTGACTTTTTAATCATTGAATAAGCACCTTCTTCTTCCAGAAACCAGCCTTATTCCCTGTGTCCGCCTGGCTCATACCTGCTTATCCTTTTAAGCTCAAATCTAAAGTATAATTTCTTTGTAGCCCCCTCTGTCATTCTCTTCCAGGTCAGAATTAGGTGTTCCCTCCTCTGTGCTCAGCTATACCATATGCATTTTCCTATTGTAGCACTTACTACGTATTGCATTGTAACTAGATACCTATACTCTGTGAGAGCAATGATTTTGTCTTATCTATATATACCCCTTCAGTAAGGACTTAAATATTTGGAAGGAGGGGAGGAGGGAAAGAAAGGAAAAAAAGGAAAGAAGCTATTCTATCTCCTAGATTATTTTGGCCATCCTTTTTTGTTTGTTTGTTTTTACTTTTTTGGGGTGGGAGGGAGGTACTTAGGTTTACTTACTTATTTTTTCAGTTTTAGAGGAGGCACTGGGATTAAACCCAGGACCTTGTGTATGCTAAGCTTGTGCTCTACTGCTTGAGCTATACCCTCTCCCCTGGTCACTCTTCTTGAAAATGTTTTTTAAATCTCTTTAAGGTTCTAGGGGAAGCAATAAGTAATAATTCTGTCTTCATTTACTAATTAGGAGTCAGTAGAGAAATAAGACACAAGAATCAGAGATGAGGTTAGAATGCCAGCCAATAAGTGAACATGGCTTTAGCTCTGCCCCTATATGGCTTACCATTTTTACCCTACAAGAGGCAGACTTAAGCACTCAACCTCTGGTCTCGGTGCTCAGCTGTATGCTTCCTCCCACAAGGCAGGCATGGTGTATAGACGCAGTTACACCCTCTCTGCAGGCAGGCTGACATCCAAAACAGCAAGAGATTCCAAGAGGCCCTGAGCCAAGCATATTGAATTCATTCTTTAAAACTCACCAGTCAGATAAGATATTCTTTCTTCCTTAGAAAACGAAGTAAAGGGGCTCAAAGAAACTCAAACTGTTCCTCTGGATGAATGTGTCTCTCTAATGCTCTTTACATGGGTGACCATGTATCTCGGTTGGCCCAAGACTAACCCAGCTTATTCCTATTGTCCCAGCATAATTATTAGTAGTGTCCCCTTTTACTTTCAAAAATGTCCACATTAGATGGTCATCTTGATTATATCTTTCTTAAGACAGAGCAACCAAAATTATACTCAGCATTCTGGGAATGTTGAAAACCTTTGACTGTAAGGGCTACTCTCTCACCCCCATAACTGGGTATGCCTTTCTAACATCACCTGTATTTCCCTGTGGGGACCCAAAAATTCGGAACCTCTAGCCTGCCTATTTTATGCTCAGCCAGTCTTTGCCACTTTTGCCGTGTACTTTGTCTCCTCCCTGAATAGGGGAGAAATAGCCCCACAATAGGCTATGTCCAGACTAGACTATCTCTAACTTACTGACAGTCTCCCTAGTCCTTTGCACAGAGTAGATGCACAAAAGGGGATAGTAATGATAATATTTTAAATATAAGTTTTTATAGTTCTAAGATATTGTTTGCATCCTGCTGGACATTTAAAATCTTCTAGAAAAACCTTACGGTTTCTAAAACTTGCCGTTTTCTCCCCAGTCTTCTGATATTCAGAATCTGTGTTTTTATACCGTATCTGATGGTTTAATTGATGTACATATTTATTATCCACTCAAATAAAATAATGAATGTTTTAGTTAAATGGTTATCATAAAAATTCAACATCAGGAATCCATTTTGCTCTCAACCCACCCATTTTCTCTTATGATGAAAGAAAGATTACATTTTTTACTAAAGGCATTTTTACTAAAATGTATTGAATGTCGATGTCATTGTGGAGCTCAGAGAATGGTAAAAGAAAATTATCAACTGAATAGAGCTCCACAATGAGAAAACAATTGTAATTCACATATTTAAATAAGAAAAATCCTACTCTGGGAAGAGAAAAGAAAGAAATTCATGGGCTTTAGAACCAGTCAGCTGCTTGATGTGTCGGAAATAGTTCTGCCTTTTGAATCAATTTTAGCTTCTAACATAGAAAAATATGGTTAAGTCTTTCCTATCTCAGCAGTAAATAAACATATTTCCTCTTGACCTTACTTCTCCTCATGGTTCTCACACAATTTTTTTCACAACCAAGCTTCCAGGGGGAAAAAAAGAGGAATAAAAAAGGCTATCTCATCTTAAGGGCTCCACCTTTTATTTTACTCTTCAATACTACAATGTGCTGAATTTTGCCTCCTACCTTTTGGAGTGAATCTGCTTTTCTTTAGGGTACCAGTCATCTTCTGCTTGATAGCAGAATTTGGTGAGCTCTTTTTAGCACTTACCTTTAGTCCTGACAGTTTATAAAGCATTTGCTCTCTTCTATCTTCTTTGACACCATCCCCCTGACTATTCTTACTTTCTCTGCTTCTTAAATTGTTAATGTTCCTAAGCTTCTGTTCTCCATCTTTATCTATTCACAGTTTATCTAGGTAATCTTGTCCACTGCCATGGCTTTAACTGCAGTGTCTCCCAAATCCTTATCTTCCTACATCTTTCTTTTGAAGAGGTTCATATTTCCAAGAGACTGTTAGATATCTCTACAAGGATATTGCATAGCCCCTTGAATGTAACCCCTCCCAAACTGAGCTCAGTCTTCTGTATACCTGCCCTCAACAAATGCCTTCACATCCTCCCAGTTCTGTGAGCCTAAAACTGGTTATCATCCTCAATTCTCTCCTTGCCCTGTCCTCTTCATTGCAATTAAGTACCAAGTTCTGTCAATTCTGACTTTAAAAAACCTGCCATCTCCTAAGTGTCCAATGGTGCTAGGCACTTTTGACATATTATCTGTCTCCTAAATGCCTCTAAATCCAAATTAATACCTCTGTCCTATTCCCACAGCGATTTTCATAGTAGGTATCCAGCAAATTATCAATGTATCATTTTCATGCAAGAAGAGCCATTAATCTGGGAATCATCTTGGCTTCCTCCCCTCTTTTCTTCCGTCAACCTTCATGTTAGTCATTGAGTCCTATTACTTGGACTCCCTTGTCTCTATTACCCAGTCTTTCTCTGTATTTCCACTACTAATGCCTTAGTTCCAGCCTTCCTAATTTTTTAACTAGACTATTAATGATTTTCTTGTTTGTCTGCCTTGATTCTCATTACACACCATCTATTTCATTTTTTATTGCTGCTGCCCATAATCTTTCTCAAATATATATTTAATCATGTCATAGTCCAGCTTAATCAGTTTCACCATTGTCAAAATAAAAGACCAAATTCCTTAACCCAGCACTCCAGAAATGTGATTTGGTGCTTGTTTAGAAGACAAGCCCCCTTGTATACAACCTTCACTCTAGTGCAATCAGATTATCTGTAATTACTGAAAATGCCAGGCATTCGTAATGCCTCAGTGCTCTTTGATCTGTGGAATGGCTTCCCTCTCCCTAATCCCAATGCATTCTAAAACTGCTCAAACATCACCCTCTTTCAGAAGGTTTTTTTGATAACTGCTTTACCAGGCAGTTGGTGTCACTGCTCTGCACTCCCCCAAAAGCTTGTGTTTATCTTCATTGTATCGTTGATCTCTTCTATTTTCATGTTTAGACTGTGAACTCCTTGAGTCAAGAACTGTGTTCTGTTTCTAATTTTTATTTTTGCATGAGGAAGAAAAGGAAGGAAGGGGAAAAAAGAAGGAAGAAAGTGGATGAATTGATCCACTGGTTAGTGTAGAAAATTGTTAGGCATTTCAGTGTTGCTTTTATTACCTTTATTTACGAAAGTGGGCAAATAATAACCACTTCTTTATCTGCATGAATCTGCCCTGCAAAAAAACTGGCTAATGTCACTAGTAAGGATGTAAAGTGATTACTACAAGTTATCCAGAAAATAAGTTACCAATTTGTGTACTCTCCTAAAGAAAGGGCTGTACTTTATCTGTTAGTTGCTAATTGCTCTAAGTGCCAACTAAAGCGCTGACTCAACTTTCATGCTAACATTGAAATGTGTTTATGTTGATCTTTTATTCTTATTAGGCATTAATACATCCTTTTTAGTGAATTTTTCAGATGTCAAGTGGAATGTTTCAACTGTCTACAGTTCCTCCGATTCTTCCAAATTTTCTAAAGACATCACATAAATTATTGTGGTACAATTGTAGAATTCATCTTTACGCAGCACAATTGATTTCCTGTGCTATTTCAAAAAAAAGTCTTACTAAAGAAAAATATCTCTTTTGTGGAAGATCCCTAATTATAATGCTTTGGTAATATTATTATAGAGCATTTTTCACAGATATAATCCAACAGTTGCTCTTATCCATGTTAACCGTTACTTGGTGTGGACTTAAAGAAAAACGCACAACATGAGAGCTGTAAGTTGGAGGTTTTTTCACTACTCAGTAGCTCTGAGGGACTGCTTCGAGAGGTGAGGAAAAGCCAGATATATATGAATTTTTTGGCTAGGAAATAAATGTAGTCAAGCATACATCTTGGTAAAAGATGACTGCTAATCACCAAGAACAGCTCTCTCAAGTTAATGGTCTTAATACTTTTCTACGTACAGGAAGATGCAAGGATCTGGGTTCATTGAAATTCTTCCTGCGATATGTATCTAATTATCTAGGGGCCCATTTATCCAAATCACAGAGTGCCTCATCCCATTTTGTTTTGTTTTCATTCTGAATTCTTTTCACAATACACTGTCCTGCATGACTGCAGTGGGTTGCAGCTTAACCCTTGTAGAAATGGCTGATGAGCAATGCTCTTTGTTCTTCTATGGCTCACATGGGTCATAAAATATTGTACCTGCTTAATTGGTGATCGTTGGCTTCATAGCTGTGGAGAATCAAAGTGAACTGAAGTGCATCCCAGTTCTTCTCAGTTGTTTTGATGTGTTTTCACATAGGAGTTACTCAGCTATACTCATCTTTTCCACTTCAGATATTTCAGCCTGGTCCTTCAAAGGAAAACCACAAAAACTCACCAAGCTTCAGAATCACCAATTAATATACATACACAGGGAAAAAAAATATGCTGGAGAAAAGGGGTAGAGGTGATTCAAAGCTTCTCATCAAGAGGCTTGTTATCTGTTCTCTCCTTTTATTCTGAATGTGGAATAATACTTTTTATTAAAGCGTAACAGTTTGTCTAGCTTATCAGGTTCCTTACAATGGAAATTTTACATCATACTGTAGCTAAATGATATAAAATTGGTAAGTCCTTTGATATTTCCTGAGCCTGTGTCCTGTCTAGCATGTCTTGTGTGTGCGTGCATGTGTGTGTGTGTGTGTGTGTGTGCGTGTGCGTGCACACACACAGATATACGTGTTTCAGTATAGCAGAAAAACACTCTAAAAGAAATTGAAAATAAATAGGTAGGTCATCATAGTGTACAACTGTAGGTTTTTTAAAAATTCTTTCTTGCTGGGCTCCTGTGTATAATTGATAGCACTAAAAGCCACCTGCGAGGAACATTCCTGCCAACTTAATCCACGTCTGACAAATAAAGTGATTCTTCAGCAGCTTTACTTTGGAAAACAGACAAAGTGGGAGGGAAAGAGGATTCTTTCTTGACAGGGTCAGTTTATGTTGGAAAGACCAGACTTTTTTTTTAATTATCAGAAATTCAACTACCTTTAATTTTTCTCGTTCTATTTTATTGGTCCGTTACTTGGAATAATACAGAATAACCCTACATAAGATTTTTCTTTGTTACCAAGCACAAGTAGAATTTCTACACAAGACACTGTGGTAGTTAAATCAATTTTCCTTTGGTTACTTAGATCAAGTTAATGCAAGGGAAAGTAGATATTTTCTTAGAATTTCAGCAAATCTAGGTTGCCCACTTGAAGTGGCAAAAATCCAAGGCTGGACTTTCCTGTGGGGAGAAGTGGGTCAGGATTTGATAGCAGGAATAATTGACAGATCTTTTGTAGAATAGTGAAAAAATTAACCAGCAGCTGCTCCTTGCATTGAACTATAGGGTGTGTCTCACATCAGCTCTATCAAGCTTTTTAAATGAAAGAAATATAGCAGGTGATTTCTTAAATAATTAGCATTTTTATGGCTTGTGATTCTAATAAACACCTTTGAGTTTAAAGTCGCCTTTTGTTCTGAGCTTCTAATTACTTGCTGAGACACTCACTCACTTTTGAAGAAGATCCTCAGACTCAAACCGTTTGTTCTTTGAAAGTGAGCCCTCAGCTTTCTGTCTCCCACATATTAATATAATGAAATAAAAGACACCCATTCACTCGGTAAATTCGGTTCTTCTTGGTTTTGAAACTGGAATCTCACTCAATTCTTTTTTATTTGCAGAACTTCCTTATGGCTGGGAGAAAATAGAGGACCCTCAGTACGGGACATACTATGTTGAGTAAGTGTCTTACCTCAGTGAATGTTCTCCCAAACGTTTTCCTTTCATTGCACACCGTTCAGGGATGCTGAATGCAGCACTTTATGCTTCTGCAAGCCAACTTTCGGGTTTTGCCACCAGGGGAGTGAGAAGATAGGGACAGTGAGCATTTATTTCACTGACTCTGGGCTCCCTAGAAGTTGGCTTTGAAGTAAGTAGAGAGAGCTGGGGAAACTTGCCCAGATGATTAATAGCTGGATTGTTATCATTACTACCACAGCCTCTAAAGAGAAAAGTAGTAGCTAGAAAACTGAAATAAGGGCACTGGACTAGGTGAGCTATTAAGGTCACTTTCAACACTACACCTGCATGGTTCTGAAGCAGTGGAAGGACTTTAAGGGTATCGTACCATAATGATCCAGAGTTTTGACGTATATGATTAAAAGCGTTCTCTTTTTCATGGAGTTAATCAAAGAAAACTTAGTATTCTTCTGGAGGGTGAAAGTTGCTTCTCACACAGCTGTTATGGTTAAATTTAAACACAAATCTGTGTTGGAATAGAGCATCAGACACCTGCCTGTGTTAGCCAGTGAAATTAGGATAACGCCAACATCTAATTTTTCTTTCCTTTTCTTCATTTATCTAACTGCTACATTGTTGTGATTGCTGGGATTGCCTTCTTTCCAGATGCTGTAGATAGAATTTTTTTAAAGTATATTTTATTTCATTTATTTCTAGGGGGGGGGAGGTAATTAGGTTTACTTATTTATTTTATTTTTAGAGGAGGTACTTGGGATTGAATGTAGATAGAATTTTGACCTCAGGCATTTAGTACCAGGCAAATAATTGCATCAGAAACTACTTACCTGGAAACTAGGAATCTGCACCAACTGCCTAGGCAGTGAGGGCAAAATGATACTATTACCTGGAAAAATAGCAGACATGAGAATCTTCTAGTCTTACGATCGCTTATTAGTTTTTCATCACTTTTTGCCGTAAACCAATGCCACTTCCCTAAAGTAAGTAACTGAGTGCTGTTGTAACTCTTAACCTTTAATGTGTAAGTTGTTACTTGAGTCACTGTGGTTAGAGATTTTTGGAATCATTTCTTAAGATCTAACTTGTACCCTAAGAAAATGATGCAGTTTGACCCTTAAATATATAAATTAACAGTGTCACTATTTTGGTACCATTGAAAGGTTATGTTATGGGGGGAGGGTATAGCTCAGTAGTAGAACGCATGCTTAGCAAGCACGAGGTGATGGGTTCGATCCCCAGTACCTCCAGTCAAATAAAAAAGTAAATAAACCTAATTACCTCCCCCCCAAAAACAACAAAAACAAACAAAAAAAGAAAGGTTATGTTAATTTAATTTCCATTGTGTTACTTAATATCTTTCTGATACTGTAATGGGAAAAGTATACAGCAGCTCTTTTGTTACTTTTTCTAAAGCATATTTAGTGTTAAAAGGAGAAAAACATTTTTCAAGTCAAAGGGATATTTGAAGGCTAGGAGAAAAGAATTTGGGGGATATTTTCCCCCTCTAATAGTCTATTTAAATTGGGTTTCAGTCAACTATTATTTGCCACTAACACTGCTGAACATTTCTGAGATAATGATTCTCATCCTCATTATCCATTCCAAGTGAATTTGAATACATGGTCAAGAGGTGAAAGTCATTTGCCTATGATAAAATCTTGGGCTAAAATGATCTGATTCTCATTAAACAAGGATGTACTAATATTGAAGCAACTTGAGGGCAAATCCTGAAGTGACCTGCTCCCAGCTGTCATGGAGGTATGTGAAATAGCCTGATTAGAAGCAACAGCAGTGGCAGCGATGTGATTTTGTATGATTGTTCCCAGAACGAGCTCATTTTATAAGAGGGTAATTTATTAGATTAAGGAAGAGCAGGCTGTTCTCAAGATGCACATTAGTATGGATTCAGCTGAACTTTGTGGAGTGTGGCTTGATTCCCAGATTAGTTAGGCTTTGAATCTCAACTATAGTAATCTGTAGTGAGTTTACTGATGGAGATAAAAAGCTGTTACTTGAATGGCTACTCTTTGGCTCTCTTAGTTTGTCAAACCAGATGGCACAATGATTGCTTTTGGCAGGAGCCTTGTAGTAGTAACACCAACTGCAATGACAGGTCTTTTTGGTAAGTATTTATTTTAGAAGATGAGATTCTGAAATGGATTAATTAATTTTTGAAAATAAAATTGTTCCCAAAATTTAATGGCAAGCCTTCCATAAGATTGCTTATATATTTAGAAATGTCTTATTTTATTGAATTAACCATCTTGATGCAGTTAGGTGACAAAGTCAAAATATACATCTGCTTTAATATCTCAGCTCTTCATGAAGCTTAATGATCTTGTTTGTTGAGATGAAATCTTTAAATCCATATATTATACACAAAATTTCAATACAGAGGAGATTGCAAATTATTTGTTATATTATATATTTAATCATGCTTGTTTGGCACCCTTGTTTAATTTATCTGATAATCTGTTATATTCTCCTCTCTTACTTCCCATAGCTAGTTATATAGTAAACAAAATCTGTTAATATTATGGGTATAAGTAACTAAATGAAAAGGAAAGTATTCTTACTGTTTTGTTTTGGGGTTTGGGTGGCATTTTAATCTGGGTAGTCTAAGGTGACAGATGCAATTACTCCTTTCACTAAAATCTTACATTCTTTTGTCAGCGAATTTTCAGGAAAAAGATTACTCATTTGCATACTTCTACTCTCTTCTCCCACGCATTACAAAGAGTATGAATACAAATTACTACTTTTTTATGTTCTAATGCCTGGGTGGCAAAGTGAGTCATTCTTGCAGATGACGTTAAAGTGAGCCAAGGTTCTTTCTAAACAGGTTTATTCTTTTTCTAAGTGTCAGTTTCTAGTTGTTTTATTTTTTCAAGAATATGTAAAATATTAGTACCTAATACATAACTTTTAAAAACGGTACCTAACTTAATACCAAAGATCTTCTGTTTCACAGAGGGTTAGCCAGTTAACTCAATTGATAAGGTACCCCCTCATAGCATGAAACAGAAACATGTTTGGGTTTTAGTGAAAGCAGAACTCAATGTCAAGTAGAACTTGCCATATTTAGAGCCCTGAAACTAAAGAACTGTCTGTGGCAGAGTAGATAATGCCTGTAGAAGCATAAAGGCATAGAGAGGCATACTCAGAGGCTAGCATACCTTGCCATAAGGGTTTTTTTTTTTTTTTTTTCGGTCCCTGCTGCCCCCTCCTCCATCACCATGAGTGTTCACAAATGGCACAGTAAATATCCAAGTTTTACAACTACTTACATATAGATTTTGTAATTTTCAGCCCATCTGAAGACAATCATAATCTGAAACTCTCATGATTTGATGTTTAATTATTGGTATTCACTCATGTCACTTGTTAAAAAGAATTCTACTGGAAAATGCATAGTTTTTGGCTAAAATCTATTTGTACTGTGGAAGCACTCGAATATAATTCTCCTTGCTTCTATGTATTAGATATATTTGTGATCTCAAACATCTTTTGTACAATAGTTGCATTCTTAACCAACTTACTTAACTGACCTCCGGAATAACCAATGCTCAGTTCCCTCATAAAACATGCTCTTGTCCATAGTGTATTGAATACTGTTGGCTAATATCCTATCCCCTTAGACTTAGGTTGTAATTCTGTAATTAATTATTATATATTAATATATAATAATTATTATATAAAATATAATATATATTATATATTTTGAAGAAATTTAAGTGTGAAAGAATTGTTCTGTGATACAGTTTGGTAAAGGCTAGTCACTTTCTTAGTTGCTGCTACATTGATATGGATGAGTCAGTTGGAAAAATAATAGTAAAATTCCAGAAGACTTCTTAGACTTCTTCAAAAGTGTCTTGACAGCTGTTTCACTTTAGAGAAACTTGGATGCTTCCTACCATTAACTGCCTTTAAAAAAATTAACTGGTTAATTATCAACAGTTCTGATAATATCATGTATGAGGGCTTCTACTATGGTTTGGGAAACTGTTATTAGCTACATTGGGAACGTTTGTAAAGAAGTTATTGTAAATACTTAGCAGCTTTGACTTCTAGGCATCTTCTAGGCCCTTCTTTAGTTTCCAGAAGCCCCTTACATGATGACCTTTCAGTGTCTTTGGGTTCCACAGCTTAAAGGTACATATTTGTCCCTTAACCTTTATTGATGGAACAGTATGATGGTCTATTTTAAAATACGTAATTCTTTCCTATTAAACTGAAATGCACATTTTTCTACATTTTACAGTCACCTTAACCAGAAAACCCAGTTTGAAAATCCAGTGGAAGAAGCCAAAAGGAAAAAGCAGTTAGGACAGGCTGATACTGGGTCTTCAAAACCAGGTAGAACTTTTACCTTTATCTTCTCTTCTAAAATAACGTGTGAAGTTTATATGCTGAAATAATGGAAGTGAGTTTAAATTTTTTATTGTCAGGGCTTTGAAATTGAACAGAGGTCTAATTTATGTCACTGTAGAGATATGAATAATCTGAATAAAACATCCAGACATTTTGAAAATCCTGAGATATTTTTCTCATGCTGCTTATAAAGAAAGTATGAAATTGTTGGGAGAAGGGATTGAATAGCTTTGTTGTGGGTTTGAGATTTTTATGTGAAGACTGGATTGTTTCCTGGTGTTTAAGGCTAATAAGCCAATATGAAATCTCTAATTCATTATGAGCATCTCCCAAGTTAATTGCTTACTTTAACATCAGTAATCATTCAGGATTCTTCATTAACTGCTATGAACAAATACTAAATAATAAATAAACCCACTATATTATTTGCCTACATCATTGATTCTCAAGTGGGATGGCAGGGTATTAGTAATATCAGATCATTTCTGGAACATTTGAAAAATACATAGGTCCTGAGATTTTGGTAAGCCTAGCCATGTGTATTTTGAAAGAGCTGCCTGGGAATTTCTTATATCCTACTCATCCTTACTCATTTCCTCCCCTCTAATTCTTCCCCCTCTGGTCATTAATAACCAGCAGTCTCTATGGTCATATTGTATTAATCTAGTAGATTCTTCACTTCTGTTGCCAAGGAGAGAAACAGTTTTTTCTTATAACTACTTTTTAAAAAACATAGCCTCTTCCCTTAAGTTTTGCATTTGATTTAGCAAACCTTTTAAGTTAACAAATATTTTTGAGCACTTACTGTATACCCAGTGCTTTGCTAAGCACATGGTATTAAAAAATGATTAAGAGTAAGAAAGGTCTTGCCCTCAAGAGTTCAGTCTAAAACAGGAAACTAATAGTTACAATATATGGTGATAGGTGCTATCCTGTACTAGTAGTTAAATGTGCAGGGGTGGAACAGGTTTGCATTCCACCTTGGATAAGTTTTATAAACTCTTTGTGTCTGTTTCCTCATCTATAAAGTAGGAATAATAGTTGTTCTTACCTCTTATGGTGGTTCTGAGTATGCAAATCAGCACATGTAAAGTGCTTACAAATACACATCTGGCACACGGTGACCAGTAAATGATGGCTTTCATTGTTATTAACAGAGATGTACAAGGTACAGTGGTGGCATAAAGAAGGGAGTGCTTAACTTTGTTTTGGTAGAGGAAGTCAAAGGGGCAAGAGAACTTGCAAAACAGACATATCTGAACTGGGTCTGGAAGTGTCAGGAAAAGTTAAATCAGGCAGATAAAAATTTTAGAAGAGCAAGAAGGCATACTAGGTAGAAGGAACAAAATACATAAAATCATAGAAGTATGAAATGGTGGTCCAGGGGTCAGAGGACAGATACAAATGTCCAGAGCATAGGGTATTGTAGGATAGTAATGAGGATGAGGTTGTGAGGCTAGGCAGCCATGAGAGGAGATGAGTTTCAAAGAGAAGTTGAGTGTTTTTGTCACATGGTGCTGAAAAGTCAAGAAAGGTGAAAATTGGAAAGTATACATTGGACTTAACAATATGGAGGTCAGTTGTTACTCTAGCAAGAGCCAAGGGAAGAATGAAATAAAATTACAATAGAATAAAGAGGGGATGGGAGGTATAGAAGTGAAGACAGTGGGTTTAGCTAACTATTTTGGTAGCTCTGACTGTGAAAGAGAGTAGACAGAGGACATGACCTGAAAGAGAAACATGAATCCCCATTTTACACATAAAGAAGCAAACTTTAGTAAAAATTAAGCCACTTGCTTAGAATCATAGTGAGTGTCAGGCTAGAATTTGAACCTAGTTTTACCAACTTCAGATTCACAGTTCTTTGTGTTATAACATGTAGTTCTGAATGCCCGTGTCTTCCATGGCACATATCAAGGGAGATCTTCTCTCCCTTATGAACTCTAAGCTCCTTGAAGGCAGGAACCATGTGTTTTATTAATTTAGATAGCCAGGCATTCTCCTATGAGCTGGTCATTAAAAGGAGAGTAATAATTCAGCACTGGTTTTTCAGGAGCTCACAACTTAGTCAAGGAAATAGACACATAATTTTAGTACAGTATCATAATAGAGATGTAAACAATAGTGTTGGAACAAAGGAGAGAGAAATTAAATCTGACTGTGGGAGAGAAGGAAAGGCTTCCTAGAAATGATAGAAGTTATGTTAGTCCTTGAAGGATAATAGCTACCATTTGTAGAGATACTGAGTGAAGTGCTGAACTAGATACTTTATATACAGCATTTCATTTAAGCCTCAAAATACTGCTGCAAGGTTATTAATATTATTTTCCCCATCCAGATGCCTTGGTGGCATCGAGTTACAGTTGTCTAATGAGTCCATCTAAGGGATATACTTGCCACAGGGACAGAGGTAGTCAGGTTTGTGAACCTCCTTCCTTAGACAGCCTGTATGGGTTTGTGTGTATCTACATGTATTGGGCACTTACTATTTGCCAAGCATTGTTTCTCATGCTTTGTATGTATTACCTAATTTAATCCCTGTAACAATGCCATGAATTAAGTACTATTATCTGCATTTTATATATGAGGCAACTGAGACTTAAAAAGGTTAAATAACATTCCAGGATCACTCAACTAAATCACAGAGCTTGGATTTAAAATCAGGACTGTTAGACTCAACGATAGTTTCTTTCTTCCTTTCTTATTCTCACTTTTCTTATTTTTCCTTTTTGTTGTTGTTGTTGTTCTTACTTTTTTTTTTATTTGGGGGGAGAAGGTAATTAAGTTTTTATTTTTTTTTTTAGTGGAAGTTCTGGGAAACTGAACTCAGGACCTTGTGCATGCTAGGCAGACACTCTACCACTAGGCTATACCCTCTCCCCATTGCTTTTCTATGATAAGATATTATGATAAGATCTACTTCTGACCAACTTTTAATTGGCTTTGGCTGTTTTCTTAGTAGTTTCTCAAATTAGGTGTTTACCAGAACTTTCTCTCCCTCTTTACTGTTTGCATATCTTGGAGCTCATCCCTTATGGGCTGATTTTCTGGTGTAGCTCTCGGAAGCCAGTCTTATCCTGATATTCATGGGGACTAAAGCATGGGATAGCTCACCAGAAATATCTCAATATTTGATGTAAAAATGAGAAAGGTACATTTCATCAAAGATATTTTTCTCAAGTGCCTAAGTACACAGTAGCTAAACAAATGATCTTATCTACACAGTCTGATGGGCAGCCCTAGCGGGCAGTCATCATTAAGCTGAATAACTGAATGGACTTTGAGCATGTCAAATAATTTTTTTAAGTAATATTTTATTCAGAGATGAGCTGCTAGTTAGAATGTCAGAGGCTCATCAGGAGCTCAGCAATGCCCAGAGGTATCACCACAAGCAGGCTGGCTGTCCGCATTCAGAGGCCTCACAAAATGGTATTTACTGCGGTGGCTGCACTGCTGTTTGGAGTCTAGTTCTCTACTTTGAGAAGCCCAAAAAAGCTATTTTTTTTTTTTTTTTTTTAGTGTCAAGTACTTGTATTTGTAAGAAATCAGAAAATCTGGGGAGAACGTAACAAATAAAGTAGACCTATTCCCACCCCACACCTGTCTTTATCAGTATTTCCAGGGCTGCCCTGTCTCTTAAAGGAGCCGTGTACGTACTGCATCATCTATGCAACCATGCAGAGCAGACCCAAGGATTGCTCCTTTATAACTGACAAGCTTTAAGGCATGCCTCTTAGAACACTTTGCTAAGAGGGCAGCAACAGATACACATAGTTAACCCTGCACTTGAGACTAGTGCCAAATATGGTCTAAATATGAAACAAGTCACCATTGTTCATTTGAGTCATTAAGGAAATGAGCATCAAAACCACAGTGAGAGACCATTCTACGAATACTGGAAGGGCTATAACCAAAAGTGCAGACAGTAGCAAGTGTTTGCAAGGATGTGGAGAAATTGGAACTCTCATACATTGATGGTGGAAATGTAAAATAGTGCAGCCACTTTGGAAAAGTTTGGCAGTCCTTCAAAATGTTAAACATAGTCACAGTATGTTTATGGTAACTGCTGCAGTTCCACTCCCAATATAATCCTAAGAGGAATGAAAATATTTACCCACATAAAACCTTGTATGTGAGTGTTCATAGCAACTTTATTCATATTCAGAATAGCCAGAAAGTGTAAACAACCCAAATATCCATCACCTGATAAATGGGTAAAATGTGATACATTTACACAGTTCCTGTACAGAGGAATATTACTTGGCAATAAAAAAGGAATAAAGTACTAACACATGCTACAACACAATGAACCTCATAAAAAGTATGCCAGGTGAAATAAACCATTCAAAAGACCACAGATTATATGATTCCATTTATATTAAATGTCCAGATTGGGCAAATCTATAGATAGCAAGTAGATGAGTGGTTGCCTAAGACCAGGGTGTGAAGGCGGGTTGGGGAGAAGTGAGGAGCGACGGCTAATGGGCATGAGGACTTCTTTGGCGTGTGAGAGGAGGAGGATAATGTGCTAAAATTAGATTATGGTGATGGTTACAAATCATTGACTTGTACCCTTAAGTGGCTGAATTCTATCACATGTGGACTGTATCTCAGTAAAGTTGTTAAAAAGTGATTTGTCCAGAAAGTTTAAGCCACTTTTTTAAAAGATTATTTAAACAATGCTTTTTAAATTATAAACCTGTACAATCTGATCCCTATGGTTTTCATAAGTGCCGAGTGGAAGAGAGGAGGGAACGTTTCTGGGGAAGAGAAGGGAGGTAGCATTTGCAAGTATGGATCACTTTTAGCTGTAGGATCATCAGAGGAAACCTCTAAAAATAGGCTTTTTAAAGAAGCTGTGCTTATTTTTTTTTCCTAAAGTATCCACTAAACATGAGTAAAAGAGAAAGAGGCATGAGGCTATTTACTCATAGTGCAAGAATTTGCTTCTCTCATCAGATATAAATTAGAGGCTACAGAAAGCCCGAGTTGTGAATTATAAAAAGTTCTCGATGTACTCTCCTTTCTAAGTCTGTGACAGTTGCCTTCATCTTCCTAGTATAGTGTTTTCTACATAGAGCTCAGTAGCTGCTTTATTCAAATGAAATGTACAGCTGAATGAATGCCCAAAGCTTTTTAGGAATTTAATAATAAAAGTTGTCCCTGAGGTATGTCATTTTGACTTCATATAAAAGACTCTTTGGGATGAGAAAAAGTAAGTACAAACAAGGCAGTGAGGAGGAGGTAAAATAGATTCTTTTACCTTTCAAATAACATAGACAGGTCCTCTAAAAGAGAAATGATTCATTGGTTAAGTTTTTTTTTTTTCAGTGATTTAGGTTATGAATTCAAATTCTAACTGTTCTATAACACTAGATTCTCTCTTATTTTCTTTCTCTTATGGTTTGTTATATTTAAGTTATATAGATTAACTTGGAGATTAGCTTTGAGGGATGTATTCATTGTAATTATTTTTGTTTCTCATTTTCCCACAGATACGGAAAAATCACACTTTACTCGAGATCCATCCCAGCTTAAAGGCATCCTTGTTCGAGCATCACTGAAAAAAAGCACAATGGGATTTGGTTTTACCATTATTGGTGGAGATAGGCCTGATGAGTTCCTACAAGTGAAAAATGTGCTGAAAGATGGTCCTGCAGCTCAGGATGGGAAAATTGCACCAGGTAACAGATTTTTCAGAATTACTTGAAGAATTGTGATACTATAACAAAAATTATAGTGCAAATGTATATATATTATACATATGTAATTTATATATAACAAGTATATTAATAGCTATGTACATATGTATCATGTATAATTTACATATATGTAAATGAGAGAGAGAACTAAATTATGCAAGTGAAGAAGGAGATTCCTATATTAAAATAGTTTATCTTCTAAACTAAGTGCATGCTAGTTTTGAGGGAGGGTCATTTTTGCAGATAAGAGGAAACTTAGTGAAAACATTTTTATTAATTTTTTAGTCTGTATAATTTTGAGATAACTCTTTGGCTGTACTAAGCTATAGACTTATTAACCATCTCAGAAAACTATTTGATTATTTGATTTTCTTTGATTATATAGGGTAATTTTGGAGTTGGTTAATATTTACCTATAATCTTTTTTGAAAAATGATCCATTGTGGTGTTTATAGTGATTCTGAGTAAATTGTTATATCCCAAGGTTTTTCCCCAAGTTGATTTTTTTTTTTGCTTCTGTGAGGCTGTTAATAAAAATTAAACTGCTATGTTAAGAATTATAGACAATAATATTACCATTTTACAGAGCTGTACAAATTTGTCTTTTACATAGTTCTCCCAAAGTCTTTACTTGATAATTGGTAGATATTTTTATGTGGCTGGCAGCTTTTATGGCTGAGGGGGTTAGAGGAAGTTTAAGACTAGTTACTGATTATGGGGAAGGTTTAAATACTTTTTTCCAGAAAGATTTTAGTATTCCACTGAGGTTGCTTCTTACAGTTTGCTAGACTTTTCTAATCTGTTTTTTCACACACCATGTGTAAATACCATTTGGACAGTTCAATTGTCATCTTACTTTTAATGGCACATATGAACTTATTTTCAGTCAGGATATGAGATCTCTCATATTATGCTTCCCCATTTAGGTGATAGAAACTTAAAACAAGGAAGCTTAAAATAATCAAAAGTTATAAAGAAAAATTTTTAGCTCTCCTTTATTATTTTATAAAATTAACAATTGCTGGGGATTAAAATTAATCATAAGGTTTTTTTCTAAGTCTTCAATTTTGACTTTTTTGTGTTTTGTCTATGAAACACATCTTGTAGTTATTGTATATGCTGTCAGGATTTTATGGTGTAAATTCAGATTTGCCTAAAACTGTTATTAATTTACATAGCAATGCAATACTTCCATAAAAATTCTGGGAACTTCGACCAGGGAGGAAAAATCAAAACTTTGTTTCTAATTAGTTTAATTTCAGTATCTTCTTGGATTTTGAAACAAATTTTAATGAACTAACATTTGTTTTTAACTACCGTTCATGTTGATTTTTCAAAGCCTACACGCAATCAGAACAATTTAAAGCACCTTTATTTGGCAATAACCTGTTAGATAATCATATTCTAATAAAAGCAGCAAATAGATGAGACATCAGAGGACAAATTTTAAAAGTTAAAGCTGAATTAAAAAACACACAACTGATGAATGTCAAGTGGTAATGACACTGCAACCAAAGTGGTCATAATAATGTAAAATGTGGAAAGCAAAACCAGCTTTTACAAGGATTAATTCAGCTGAATGTTTCAGCATCTTAAATAATATGTTCTTTGCTTGTGTTGAATTTTTTTGTTGCTTATTTCCCCTTTTGAAAACTGAATTACACTAAATTGAAAATCTCCGCACAAAAGAGTGCTAAAAGAAAATACACTCATAAGTAATTATTCTAACTTCAGCCCTACATTGTTCAAACTCGAATGAATTTTTCAGGACATTGTAACCAATGGTTACTTAAAATCAAGAAATAAGGTGCTATTTAAAGTTGTCTGTTTGTACAAGTAGCCAGTGGAGTTATTTGCTCCTCTTCTGTGTACTGAATACTGACTATAAGGTGCCCAGCTCTGTGTGACCACTGAGATATGTCTCATAGGATATACTAACAATGATAATATAAATTTGCAGCTACTTTTTAAAAGATTCACTTGTGCTTCAGGTTACAGCTCTTTACCACTAAGATAGTTAAGATTTTACACATTCATACATTCTTTTTAGAGAGGAGTCACAGAAGGGAGAATGACATGTCTGTGTTCAAAATCTAGCTTTTCAGTAGTTAATGTACTGTAAGAGGCTTCTAGAATTCAAATTGAGATGCTAAATAAATTTCAGTCATTTTTCTTCTCCCCCCACATAAAATTGCCTTATTTGGTGGTTTGAATATTTTTAACATGATTGTGTTTTACCAGGTGATGTAATTGTAGACATCAATGGCAGCTGTGTCCTTGGTCACACCCATGCAGATGTTGTCCAGATGTTTCAGCTGGTGCCTGTCAATCAGTATGTAAACCTCACTTTATGTCGTGGTTATCCACTTCCTGATGACAATGAAGATCCTGTTATGGACATTGTTGCTGCTATCCCTGTCATCAATGGACAGTCATTAACTAAGGGAGAGACTGGCATGAATACTCAGGATTTTAAGTCAGGAGCAGTGGTTCTGGACCAGAATGGAAAATCAGGACACACCTTGATCAGTGATCGTCTCAATGGACCATCAGATCTGAGCGAGCAGAGAGCATCTATGGCATCTTCAGGCAGCTCCCAGCCTGAACTAGTGACTATCCCTCTGATTAAGGGCCCCAAAGGCTTTGGGTTTGCAATTGCAGACAGCCCAACTGGACAGAAGGTGAAAATGATATTGGATAGTCAGTGGTGTCAAGGCCTACAGAAAGGGGATATAATTAAGGAAATTTACCACCAAAATGTGCAGAATTTAACACATCTCCAAGTGGTAGAGGTGCTAAAGCAGTTTCCAGTAGGTGCAGATGTACCATTGCTTATCTTAAGAGGAGGTGAGTAAAAGCACAGTAAGGAAAAATCTTCATTGTTCATGCATTTTTATCTGTTAATCATTCTTCCTTACAGGTCAGAATCTCTCTTTTCTCAGCAGACTTAACTGGTAATCGGTGTGCATTTTCCTTAAGGTCTCTCTGCTTCCATGAGCAGTATCTTTTGCAGCAGCTTTTTTAGTTATTAGTGGTTTCATTTGTGTCCATTATGGATTTCTTTCCCTCTATATTCTTTTAAAAATCTAATTTATGACTTTAATGATTAGAGAGAGTCACAACATGTGCTACTTCAAATGAAATATGTCCTCTTAATTTCGTTTTCTCTGCTGATGGCAATAATAGAAGTGGACTCTTTGAACCCATGGTACTTTATCTGGACCTCTGTAATGTACCAAAGATGCTTTGAAAGAGCTAGCATCTCTGTGAAGAAGCAAAACGTTGGATGGTGTGTTAATCTGTTCTGTAAAGCAATCATGATAGCTTGTGCTCATAAAGCTTTTATCTTAAGCTCAAGTATCTGTCCATAAATGTTAATTAAACCCCACAGTACTCATGCGAGAGAAACATAATTTTTATTTTCCAAGGTCATCAACTGTCTTGAACTGCTCCCAGACATAAATCCATTTCCAAAGACTAATCACAAAGTTGGGCTTTAATGGGCTTTTTAAAATCCATATCTGTGAATGACTAGTATTTTAAAGAATAAAATTTAGCCCTTCACACGTATCTCTCTGGCTTTTAGTTTTCATTTTTTGAGGCAAATGAGCAGTTTAACTTCACTGGGGTATTTTTCATTATTCTCATTTCTTTGAACTATTTTTGTTTCTTCTCCGGGTGACACAGGGGAATATGCTCAGAGTAGGTGCAGATCTCTTAGTGAGGGCTGGAGAGTTATTCAGAGTTCTGACAAATAAGAGCCCAGGGTTTGGTATTAAACGGGTTGGGTGTCAATTTCCTGCCTTGTTACCTGTTGGTTTGACGGTGTAGGAAAGTAATGTTAATCTATTTGAGTCTTCATTTACTTTATCTATAAAAAGGTAGTAACATTTATGTCTTAGGATTGTCATAAAAAACAAAATAATATGTGTATAATGTCTGGCATGTAGGATGTGTTGGACATAATTTACTAGCCTACTAAAAGCTGAATCTAGTTTTATCATAAACATGAGCAGTATTTGTGATCTGGAAATGCTTCCTCTGTTTTTAAAATGTGGCTCATTTTTTTTAAGGTCCTCCTTCACCAACTAAAACTGCCAAAATGGTGAGTATACCACGGTCCTCAAATGCTTCTTCCCACCACGTGGAGAGAGCCGCTCACAGTGGTGGCAATTGCAGACTGGAGAGGTCGGGGGGCGTTCTGCCCTGGGCTTCTACTCTAGCGAAGCATGTGAGTTAGAAAAAGCCCGCTAGAAAGGAGGTGTGCTCTCCTGGTGAAGTATTACTGTTGGAGGAATATTAGAGGCCTGTACTACCAATAGTTCTGTCCTCTAGGTAGTAAAATGTGGACACATTAAAGTGCCTATTGATCAGTCCTTTTACTTTCTTCATTTTTGTTTCAGAGGAGCAAGGGGAAGAAATAGCTAACTAGACAGAGATATCTACAAAGAGAAGATGTCGTAGTTGCACATAAGGTCATGGGGACTGTAAATGCCCACTTAAGACAACCTTCTGATGTTTAAGACTAAATAAGACTTTCTAGAGTCATTGTAGACTCTACTCAGTTTGTTTATCAAACTGAGAGGCTTTCAGATTTGAAACAGTGTTTGGCATTCTTCTAAATAACTGCCTATTTGAGGACCTGTATAGAGAATAAGATCGTAAAAGAAGGATGCACCAGATAATGCTATGAAAGAAACTGTGCCAGGTACACACGTGTAGCTACGTAAATATCCACAGTTACCTGGATGTGGCTATAAAGACAATTATGTAAATATCCTAATTTAGCTCTAGTTTGCATGATTTGGAGTCTATCATCTGAAAGCTAAAAGATGGTCTTCCATAACCATAAACCATAGGCTACTTAACAAAAGACCATCAGATATGCAATGGATTAATTCTCTGTGGCCCACCAAATACGGTGCTCTGCAGATTTGCTGTTTCATGGATCAAAAGGAAAGAAACACGCAGCATTTAATAGACTGTACCAGTTAGATGCGGTGTGAACAGAAATTCTTTTTGTCTCTTCAGTTAAAATTGTGCCATATTTTTCTCCATTTCTCTGGCCCCTCTGGTAATCATTTTTAACTCTTGCACTACCATGTCTGTTTATAAAGGATGCCAGTGCAGCCATGGTGACTGAATGCTTTGTAACTGATGAAAGTCTCTGATGCCCTCTCACTTCTTCTAGGACACAAGAGAAAAGGGAGACTGCTCCTGTCTCCCTGCCATCTGACTAGGTCTGGGTCAGGGAGGGGTCCCTTCAGCATAACACTTTGTAGCACCTGTCCCCCCGCTGCCCCTGCATTCTAGTCACATTCATTATTTTATCACAAACATCTATCATCTCTGTCTCCTAATAGCTCAGTATAACAACCTGTTCTCAAAACCATAGTATTTAGTTTCTTAGGCTATTTATTGGATTTCATTTTTTAAAATTTTATTAAAGAAATCATTTTGCTTGGCTGTTATTTGGGAAAAGTTCTATCTGAAAGAGATCAGATGAAAATATGCTATTCTGTTTTCCCTTATCTGATTCCCTGGCATGGTGCATTTTTTTCGTAATATGCTTAAATTGACTGTGCAGGTTTTCACAGTGTCATCTTTATAACCCAAATTAGAGTTAACACTTCCTGTTTTATTTTCTTAGAAAGAAAATTCTCTTAAACATTTTCACTGGGAATTAAATTCAGGGAGTGGGGAGATGGGGTTTATCAAGACTTGTATGGAGGTGTTCTCTCAGAGCCTCCCTCTTGCTTTACTTACAAGTGCCGCTTTGGGTTGTAGCCCTATTTATCTTCTTCTCAAAGTCAATTTGCATTTTGGTGGTGGGGAAAAGGGCAGAATTGCTTAAACATAAGCTAATTAAGGCCTTTTGGTTGAGAGCATAATAAACTTTTTCTAATTTAAGTGAACTGTGTTCTAACCCAAATACACATGCTGTGGAAGGGAATTCCTGGAAGACTGCAGATGTGCTGTGGCTTTGACCCCTCCGCCTCTACAGCTGTAATCAGTTGACATACCCATTTCAGGCAACAGTTTTTATGTACTCATCAACCATCTGGTTTTTTGAAATACTGAGGAAGGCCCTTTTCCATTTCAGAAAACAGATAAAAAGGAAAATTCGGGAAGTTTGGAGGCCGTAAATGAGCCCATCCCCCAGCCCATGCCTTTCCCACCCAGCATTATCAGGTCAGGATCCCCGAAACTGGATCCTTCTGAGGTCTACCTGAAGTCTAAGACTTTATATGAAGATAAACGTAAGTAGCTGGGGAATGTTTCAGGAGAGCATGCAACAAAATCAATTAGAATTTTTTTAAAAAACTCGGACTTTTCCATCTTTCAAAACCACGTTGGAGTTATTCCTTCATTCCCATTTTAATATGACTCTGGGCTTCTTCCATTTACACTCAACATTCATTCATTTATTTTCTTCAAAACCATGTATTAAGTGCCTGCCATCTACCTGACATCATAGTAGGTAATGGGATTACAGGGGTAATAGGTTACATAGGCCCTGCACCCAAAAAGATGATTAAACCGAAATGGAAGCCAAATAGCTAATCAAGTAAGTGTGCAAGTAAGTACAAATAAGCCCCTGACAGGTGCAATAATAGAAGAGTGAACTGGTTGACTTGGGATCTAAAGTAGGAAATGGTCAATTTTACCACTGTGGGTAGGAGAAAGTGCCAGATACTGCTTCGTCTGGGAAGTTAAGCTTTAACCAGGTCTTCAAAAACAGAGAGGTGTTTATGAGACAGATAAAAAGGAAAGAAAGAAAGGAGTAACGTATACACATTGACCTTGCATGGCCTGAGTTCTGCAAGTGGTTGGGTTTAGCCGGGAGTGGTTGGCAAGGGAAACCAGAGGGGCGGGCAGGAGTAGCTTGTGGAGGGCTTTATGCTGATCTGAGGGAGCTGCAGACAGTGATATACACGATGGAGAGCCACAGAGTGCTCTTAACTATGGGCATGAAATGACTGGACTTGTGTTTTAGAAAGATTTTCCTGGCAGGAGTGTGGAGGATGGTGAATCAGAGGGGTGTGCAATCTGAGTAGGAAACAAAGAGTGGATCCCTTAGAGGAGTCCAGCTGAGAGATGATGAGAAGAGACTGTGCATAAGGCAGAAGTTCATTTTCATACTAATTTTCTTGCTAATGATAGATGTTTTCCAAAGTCAAATTATAGATTTACATAGGCTTAATTTTTTTAATTTATTTAATTCTAGAAATAGATCTAAATTTACCTTGGAAAAATGGACATTATATATAATTGACTTCATACTTATTTAACCAGTTGCAGATCTTTATCTTTATGTATGTGTATGTGTATATATATATATATTTATATGTATATATGTTTATATATATTTATTTTCTGGTTTTCCTTAGCACCAAACACCAAAGATTTGGATGTTTTTCTTCGGAAACAGGAGTCAGGGTTTGGCTTCAGAGTGCTGGGAGGAGATGGACCTGACCAGTCTGTAAGTTTAAATATTTTGGAATTTGGCTGTTCCTGTTTAAACTTCTATGGGGAGATTTGGTAGAATATGGTAGTTTTGTTTTCTGTTCTTTTTTTTTTTTTTTTAAGATTTTTTTCTCTAACAGTTTCATTAATATGAAGAACTGCCTTTCTGTTAGTGTCATAATACCTGAGGCTAAAACTAGGTAAAAACTGAATATGGCAGCTGTAAACTGGAGAGTAACACATGTTTATGTTTGCAAAGCATTTAAATCTAGAATTTTATTTATACAGGATTCTCATTTACAGTTAGTTTAGAGAACAAATATAATGGGTTTATTTTTGTTTTGCCCTTAGTTTGAATGACAAAGAGTAATGTGCTTTTTAGAATTTAAGAACATATTTAAAGTTTTTTGCATAATGTCAAGAAAGACTACATTATTATCATGCTTGGAAGTTAGCTGAATAACAATATTCTCTTAAAATGACATGCTTCTATTTCTGACAAGAACATTTGATCTACTTAGTTATATTGGTTATGGTTAAAATGATCATCAGAGACAAATAAAGCTTAAGGCAGGTTGCCCTATACAGGGCAAATATGAAATACCTTGATTGTTTCTTTTTCTTTCTTTTCATTATCAAAGTATAATTGACATTAGTGTCACGTGCACAACATAATGATTTGATGTTTGTATACACTGCAAAATGATCATCATGATAAGTTTAGTTACCATCCATCACCATAAAAAGTTACAAATTTTTTTCTTGTGATAAGAAGTTTTAAGATTTACTCCCTTAGCAACTTTCAAATATGCACTATAGTTTTATTACCACAGTCCCCATTACATCACCATGACTCACTTATAACTGGCAGTTTGTACCTCTTGATCCCCTTCAACCACTTCAGTTACCCCCCAGGCCCCTTCCCATTCACCATTCTGTTCTCTGTATCTATGAGTTTTGTTGTGTTTATTCGTTTATTTTCTTTTTTAGATTTCACATATAAGTGAGATTATGTAGCATTTGTCTTTGTCTGACTTGTTTCACTTAGCATAATGCCCTCAAGGTCCATCCATGTTGTCACAATTGGCAAAATTTCATTCTTTCTTATGGCTGAGTAGTAATCCATTCCTAACTGCTATGGCTAGGAATTCCAAATACTATGTTGAATAAAAGCGGCTAGAGTGAGCCTCCTTGCCTTCTTCCTGATCTTAGAGGGAAAGCTTTTAGCTTTTTACCGTTGAGTATGACGTTAGCTGTGGGCTTGTCATATATATATGGCCTTTGTTATATTAAGGCATGTTCCCTCTACTCACTTTGTTGAGAATCATTATAAATGGATGCTGAATTTTGTCAAATGTTTTTTCTGCATCTATTGAGATTATCATATGATTTTTATCCTTCATTTTGTTAATTTGGTGTATCCCACTGATTGATTTGTGGATATTGAACCATTCTTGCATCCTTGGAATAAATCCCGCTTGATCATGGTGTATGGTCCTTTAAATGTATTTTTAAATTCGATTTGCTAATGTTTTGTTGAGAATTTTTGCATCTTTGTTCATCAGGGATATTGCGCTATAACAAAGTAGGAAGCAATAAACTACATCTTAAAAAACTACATCAACCATTAGAAATAATCAAGGGAAACATGACTGGTCTGAGGGAGGTATGATCCAGCATGGCATGGTAGGATACTGAACTCACCTCCTCCCATGAAGAGACTGTCTTTTCTCTGTTATATATTCTTGTCTCTTTTCTGTAGATTGACTGACTGGAAGTGTTTGGATTTGTTTCTGGGCTTTTTTGTTTGTTTGTTTGTGTTTTTTGTGGGTTTGTTTTTTATTGAAGTATAGTCGATTTACAAAGTTATGTTAATTTCTGGTGTACGGCATAGTGATTCATTTATACATATATATATTCATTTTCATATTCTTTTCATTACAGGCCATTACAAGGTATTGAATATAGTTTCCTGTGCTGTATAGTAGGGCCTTGTTTTTCATCTATTTTGTATATAGTAGTTAGTGTCTTCAAATCCCGAACTCCCAGTATATCCCTCCTCACTCCCTTTCCCCTGGTAACCGCAAGTTTGTTTTCTATGTCTGTGAATCTGTTTTGTAAATAAGTTCATTTGTGTCCTTTTTTTTTTTTTATTCCACATATAAGTGATATCATATGGTATTCTTCTTTCTCTTTCTGGCTTACTTCACTTAGAATGACAATCTCCAAGTCCATTGATGTTGCTGCAAATGGCATTATTTTATTCTTTTTTTAGGCTGAGTAGTGTTCCATTGTATGTATATGTATATGTGTATGTATATATACATATATGTATGTGTGGACAACTTCTTTATCCAGTCATCTGTCAGTGGACATTTAGGTTGCTTCCGTGTCTTGGCTATTGTAAATAGTGCTGCTATGAACATTGGGGTGCATGTATTTTTTCAAATTAGAGTTCCCTCCAGATATATGCCCAGGAGTGGTGTTACTAGATCATATGGTAAGTCTATTTTCAGTTTTTTAAGGAATCCTCAAAATTTCCATAATGGCTGCACCAAACTACAATCCCACCAGCATTGTAGGAGGCTTCCCTTTTTTCCACACCCTTTCCAGCATTTAGCATTTGTAGACTTTTTATCGATGGCCATTCTGACTGGTGTGAGGTGATACCTCATGCCAGTTTTGATTTGCATTTCTCTGGTAACTAACGATACTGAGAATTTTTTTCATGTGCCCATTGGCCATTTGTATCTCTTTACTAGGGAAATATTTGTTTGGATTTTCTGCCTATCTTTTTGGGTGTTTTGCTTTTTTGTTATTGAGTTGTGTAAGCTGTTTGTATATTCTGAAAATTAAGCCCTTGTCAGTCACATTATTTGCAAATATTTTTTCCCATTCCATAGGTTGTCTTTTTGTTTTGCTTATGGTTTCCTTTGCTGTGCAAAAGCTTTTAAGTTTAATTAGCTCCCATTTGTTTATTTGTGCTTTTATTTCTATTGCCTTGGTAGACTGCCCTAGGAGAACATTGCTAAGATTTATGTCAGAAAATGTTTTGCTTATGTTTTCTTCTAGGAGGTTATGATGTCTTATGTTTAAGTCTTTAAGCCATTTTGAGTTTATTTTTGTGCATGGTGTGAGTGAGTGTTCTAACTTCATTTATTTACATGCAGCTGTCCAGCATTCCCAACACCACTCATTGAAGAGACTGTCTTTTCTCCATTGTATATTCTTGCTTCTTTTGTCGAAAATTAATTGACCATAGATGTGTGGGTTTATTTCTAGGCTGTCTGTTCTGTTCCATTGATCCATATGTCTGTTTTTGTGCCAATATCAAACTGTTTTGATTACTGTAGCTCTATAGTATTGTCTGAAGTTTGGGAGAGTTATTCTTCCAGCTTCATTCTTTTTGTTCAGTATTGCTTTGGCAATACTGGGTCTTTTGTGATTTTATATAAATTTTAGGACTGTTTCTGGGCTTTCTGTTCTGTTCCATTGATCTATGTGTCTGTTTTTGTTCCATTACCATACTGTTTTGATTACTGGAGCATGAAGTCAGGGAGCATGATTCTTTTAGCTCCATTCTTCTTTCTCAAGATTGTTTTGGCTATTCAGGGTCTTTTGTGTTTCCATACAAATTTTAAAATTTTTTGTTCTAGTTCTGTGAAAAATGTCCTTGGTATTTTGATAAGAATTGCATTGAATCTATAGACTATCCTGGGTAGTATGTTCATTTTAACAACATTAGTTCTTCTAATCCAAGAAGATGGTATATCTTTCCATCTGTTTGTATCATCTTCAATTTCTTTCATCAGAGACTTCTAGTTTTCACAGTACAGGTCTTTTTGCCTCCTTTGGTAGGTTTATTCCTAAGTGTTCTATTCTTTTTAATATGGTGGTAAAAGGGATTGTTTCCTTAATTTCTCATTTTGATATTTTGTTGTTAGTGTATAGAAATGTAACAGATTTCTGTATATTAATTTTGTATACTGCGATTTTACTGAATTCATTGGTGAGCTCTAGTGGTTTTCTAGTGGTGTCTTTAGGATTTTCTATGTATAGTATCATGTCATCTGCAAACAGTGACAGTCTTATGTCTTCCTTTCCAATTTGGATTCCTTTTATTTCTTTTTCTTGTCTGACTGCTGTGGCTAGGACTTCCAACACTATGTTGAATAAAAGTGGCATGAGTGGGCATCCTTGTCTTTTTCCTGATATTAGAAGAAATGCTTTCATTTTTATCATCTCTTAAATGTCAAGTTTTAGCAGCTCTGAAACTAGCCCAAACGTTTAGGATTACCTAACTGTAGGATTCTAATTGCTGGCAAACAGAATGAAGTAGATCTTTTCACCTAGAGGCAAGTGACTCTTAGGTCACTCTGTTCCCTTAAAATATTTACTGCTTTATAATTTAGGAATAAGAAATATTTCTCTCTTGTTAAACATGTACTGATAGCCTTATGTGATCAGAGTATTATAAGAAGTATCCCAGTTGCTGTAACAGCATACAGATCTTTCCTAATGACGTTCAGTGGACCTTACATTTAGTTGCTACTCTACAGAATTTTATTT
Source organism: Camelus dromedarius (assembly GCF_036321535.1). Lineage (NCBI taxonomy): Eukaryota > Metazoa > Chordata > Mammalia > Artiodactyla > Camelidae > Camelus > Camelus dromedarius. Next base: position 18,315,470 of record NC_087444.1, read on the forward strand.
TCTGAGTTTAATGTTTCTGTTTTACAGTAGTGATGGAGGTGATAGAGGTACTTTTTAAGTTATTGAACCACTTTGTATTTTCTGTCCTTTTTGTACCCAGCCCAGAAGATCCAGAAGAGATTACATGATGTGGTTATTTGAAGTACTATTTGGAGAATGGTCAATTTCTAAGATTTCACCTTTCTAGAATGTAACTGTTCTCATGCTGAATTGCAAAAATCTGTTGATTTGCACAATACTGAGTCAGGAAGTCCTTAACTTAGTGGTTAAAGATCTTTATAGATCTTTGTACAGACCAGCCTACACTTTATATCTTATCAGATATACATTGGGGCCATCATTCCTCTGGGTGCAGCTGAGAAAGATGGTCGGCTGCGTGCAGCTGATGAGCTGATGTGCATTGATGGAATTCCGGTTAAAGGGAAATCACACAAACAAGTCCTAGATCTAATGACGACTGCTGCTCGAAATGGCCACGTGTTATTAACGGTCAGAAGAAAGATCTTCTATGGTGGTATGTGAACCTGTTCCTGCTCTGAGAAGTTAAAATAGAAATGAAGACACTTAGTCCACTTTCTTTTTTTGAAAGTGGTGGAGGGGAGGTTTATTATGTTTAATAGTGTATGAGGTAACCCATTTAGTATGATCCAGGGCCTTCCTGTGGAAGACCATGTAAGGGCAAAGGGATTCAGAAATAGTACTATTACTCTCAAAAAAGAGAAATAAATTTGGGGCCTCTGTATTAAGATTATATGAATTTATTGATGAATTTTGCCAATGTGGTGTTATAGATCAGAGTATCAGGTTAAGTCTGTTTTCTTAAAAACAGATACACAGTTATTTAGTCATACCAAGATATCCCATTAGCAGAATATCAAAAGATTTTGGTTCTGATGAAATCCTAAATATTCAGAGGGCAGAATGTTTCTACTTGAGGAGTTTTCAGTTTTAGTATAATATGATTTAACATTTATTGAGTGCTTACTGTGTCCCAGATATATGGATTTTTTTTACTTACTCTTTACAACACTATGATGTAAACACTGTCACTTTTCTCGTTACAGAAATGTTGAGAAACACGTAGCTGATAAGTAGTAGGACAGGGATTAAAACAAGTAGTTTAATCACAGACCCTGGGTCTAAACCATTACACTAGGATGTGAAAATCTCATATTTTTCTCTTCAGTAGCTTTGTGAATATTAAGTAGAAATTTTTAAAAGTGAATTCTTGCCACTTAAAAAATTTTAAAAGACAGCCTTGTGGCACCACAAGAATGTAAGCCTCATGAAGGCTGGAATTTTTGTCCATTTAATTATGTGCTGTATCCCCAGTACTTAGAAGAATGCCTGCCTGGCACAGAATGGACATGAAAAATAAATGTTTGTAGACTTGGTTAATATTTGTATTATGCCTAAAAATGAGGCTCTGTGTTTTTGATTGCAACATCCAAAGTAAAGGCCCACCTCTTTCTGTAAATATCAGGCATTCCGAGACGCATACAGATTTAGTGCAGTGTTGCCTCTGTTTGGTTGTGCTGGAATCAGAACATAACTGCATAGAGTAAAAAAATGTGGTTTATGTATGTTACACAACTAGAGTTGGCTCTCTCCTGGAAAGCATCATGAAGTCTGTAGTTTGTTATATTGAAAGCATTTTAGCTAATTCATTCTAACCATGCATTATATCAAAAAGAACCTTTATTTTTTGTTAATGATTGGATATCGGTGACACTTTGTTGAGGTTCAAAAACAGATTCTCAGTATCACATAGATTTTGAGCCAAAGAAACCTTGTAAATGCATAGTCACCAGTGGCAGTATATTGTGGTTGTTGTTAAGGATGGTTTATATCAAATTATGGCACCAAATTTGATGCCTTTTTTTTTAATCAATAGGGACTAATTTGTGTCATTCTTTCTCAAATTCTGATGTTATCCTTGAATGGGAGAAAAAGTTATAGGTTAACTGCTCATTTACTGGAGATTCCATGTGACCTAATGGATGCCTAGGAGAGTTAGCTTTTCACGTGGACGGCTTGTTGTATACCCGAGAACTGCTAATGGTTAACCCATCTGGTATCATTGATCAGGCAACTGCGGTTGTAAAACTCATTGTAAAAGATAAATTCTGCATCGATGGCAGACTGGTCTCAACCCATAATGGGCAGCATCTCTGTCCCGATGCAGTGACCTCCCAGACATCATAAATGTCAGTCACTGCACTAAATTATATTTAAAGTTGACTTTATAAGGAAGTTTACTGTGTTCTTTCTCATTATCAACTTTTTGAAAACTTACTGGCCAAGGTTAAAACCCTGCTGGATTGAAAACAATTTCAAGAATTTTTTTTAACTATCAAATTTCACAGAAGCTTTGAAAAACTTCCTTTAAAGTGAGATAACATTTTATATTTTTCCAATTATGCACTTAGAGAGTATTTAAGAAGTCAGATGGCCTGCTGCTGCCTACATCTGCACTCAGATTATATCCAGAGCTCACTTGGGTAGGGCACTGCTTTTCTTTTCTTTATGTTATTAGAATCTAAACTTGCTTGTCAAAGGCTTAGCACAAAAACGCGTTAGTTATCAAAAATTATGATGTTCCCGAAATATCAAAATTGATCATGTTTATTATAGAGAAACAACCTGAGGATGACAGCTCTCAAGCCTTCCTTTCAGCCCAGAATGGATCTCCCCGCCTGAACCGAGCAGAGGTCCCAGCCAGGCCTGCTCCCCAGGAAGCGTACGATGTTGTCTTGCAACGAAAAGAAAATGAAGGATTTGGCTTTGTCATTCTCACTTCCAAAAACAAGCCACCTCCAGGAGGTAAGGGCTGCTATGTCCCATTGTCCCTCTTTACAGTTGTAGTTTTCTGAGTCGCCCACTGGGGTTTATGAAACTAATAGGAATCATGTGTAAATTGCCTTAGAGACTTACCTTTTATTAAAATGCTGCGTATTCTCTTTACCTTTCAAAATTAGATAATCTGAATCAAGCCTTCCAGGCTTCGGTTTATCTATCATCTCAGATTTTGTGAAATAAGTCTCAGTAGCTCAGTTTGCATCAGGATTATACTGCAGCAGTATATCACGGATGCGACCTTACTGATTTACTGAAAGAAAAACAGTGCTGAATTTTTTTTAAATTTGGGGGGCATAGGTTTTTTTTTTTTTAATTAGGAGAAATCATGTATGCAGAAATGAATTAAATGCTAGAAGCAGCTGAGAAAAAACAAAACAGATTAGCAGAAAAATCTTGACCCAAATATGTCTTAAATGGTCCTTTCATGTCATTTAATAAAAATTGCTATCTTCTAGCTATAAAGCAACCTTCTCGAATGATGAGGCATTCTTACTTTACATGCTTCATTAAAAGGTAAAAATTTTGTCAGACCCTTTAAAAATTAATCTAAATACCCTGAACCTAGTTTGACAGAATATTGTCATCTGAGAAGGGTGAATATATATATTAATTCCCTCAACAAAGGAGGAATTACCTCTAATATATTCAGGGCTGTTATGATTCAGCAAACTAAGTATTTGTTGTGTCTTTATGTTTCTAAGAAAAAAATTATCTTTAAATATAATTATAAAATCCAAGTGAACATACAATGAGAGCCAGCAAGTTGATATTGGTGTATGATGTTTGTCTGGTGTCTTTATTTTTCCAAGCCAAATGATTCAAATCTTTGACCACATGAAAATGTGCTCTTGCCTTTGCCAGTGAGTTTGGTTATATCTTGGGTAGTGAGATCCTTTTAGCCTAGTCAGTCACTAAAACATTAGTGAAAAAAGGAAACACTTTCAGGAAGGTGTTGTGAGCCAAACCAATTTACAAAAGAAATCTTGCTAAAATTAATGCCAGTGTGTAAAGGAAGAAGATTCTGTGACATGGATGAGTTATTACTATAGTATCAGGTCACTGCTCACTGATACTAGTTTCCATTTTCCAAAAGCAGTTGCTATGGTAACGCTTGGAACTGGAACTGTCACTGATGCTGTGAGGATGATTATGTGGCCTGTGTCAGAAAAATGAAAGGAAGCAGCTTTTAGGTGGATTTTATGTTGTATCATTGGAAATCAGTATTTCAAAAACAAATAACCATTTTAGATAATCATATTCTCATTCTAATGTCATGCAATAATCCCAGGCATTTAGAGTAACAGAAACAGTGAAAGATTATTACTCCGTGTGATACATGCTAACCACTTTTTGTGTTGAAGATACCCCTTCCCTAGCACCACAAAGACTAGGGGAGAGTCTAGTGTTCACGGTAAAACTAAGAGATATAGAGGAATTCAGCAAAGTAACTTGTGTCACATAAATATACTTAACATATTTTTATATTTGTTCTATTTAAACTTTGTCTTACTAAATTTTAATACATTATATATTAAATATATTTTTGTGTGTATTATATTTGTTTATATACAAAATTTAAAAATATTTATATACTTGTTTAAATTTTTTCTTACTCTTTTGATGGTTTTGCAGACCATAGATGCTAAATCTCTGTATAAGATAGCGTCATTAAGTGCTGGGCTTTGTAATCAGACAGACTTGGATTCTAGACCTGCTTATGTCTTTTAATAGCTGTCTGATCTTGGGCAGATTACTTACCCTCCAAGAGCTATGGTTTCCCCCGGGAAATGAGGATGATGATAACACTTCTTGTCTCATATGTATGTGAGGATGAAAGGAGATAACGCACGTGAAGCCCTTTGCCTGGACCTGCAGTGAATGTTAGCTGCTGTGGCTTGTTGTGGCTTCTCCTACCATTGTCAACATAATTATTTATAAAACTGTCACTGCCTCTTGACCTTTTTTTTTAAAGAAACTTTTAAAAGTTTATCGATATTTGAGTAATGAGATGGGAAAGAAAGCCCAATTAAAATGTAAGATTGAGGCAGCAGCTAATGTGTGGCAGGAAATGAGTATTTGCAGCTCATTAATTATCAGCCTGAATGGTAAATTAGGCTTAGGTTGTCAGTGAATTTTATACAAAGTACTTGAGATTTTCAGTCATGGTGAAAAACCAGAATTCATAATTTCACTGAAATGCTAGTTAATAATCTCACAAAATTCTGAGCCCTGAAAGCATTCTTCTTGGAACTCCATTTATCTCATATAGCTCAAAGATTTCCGGGGTAAGCTTGAATGAGGAACTTTTGCTCGGAGACTGAGCAGTTGCTGCAGACTGCATACCAGCAAAAGTTGGGTTTAGAAAAGAGTTAACGCAGGTAACAAGTCGAGAAACCTGTCTGTCAGAATAGATCATTCTTTGTGGACCTTGTCTTGGTGTAGGGTGGTATTCTGCACAGTATAGGTGGGTCTTTTTTTCAGTCTGATGAAATGTATTTTCTGCTGACATTTGTCACAAGAAGAGTTCCCAGTAGCATCTCTACTACCAGTTATAAAACCCTGAGATCCTCTACCACTGACTTTTTCAAAGATCAGGGATCCAGGTTCCGCATCATTTGCCCTGGACGCAGTTTGTGTCAGTGCCAAGTGAACGGAGTACTTAGAAAAGACCTCTGTTGAAGAGGAAAAAGGACTTGACTAGTTCTTGCTTTGCCAATACTTCAGAGGTTTTAGTGTTTCTCTTATCATGTACTTTTCAGTTCTGGTTGCAGAGGATTTCTTTGAGAAAGGGACATTGCCATTTACTGTCCTTTCTTTTCCTGAAAAGAAATATTTAAGAGCACTAAAGAGATCTCAGCAGCTGGACAAGTCAGACGGTGAGACAGATTTAGGCCACAGATGAATGGAGACAGATAAAGCCAACTTAGCTGTATGGCAAATGCCTATAGAATTTGTATATAGGACTTCAGACTTTTACTTAGCCGAGTGTAGTCTGAGCAGTTACCTTGAAAAGTCTATTCAGAGAATGTTCGGAAGTTTGCTATTTTTAACTCTTTTGGTGGTGCTGTTATAAATACGAAGTCAGTAACAGTCCAACCACTTTGACCTTCCCTCACCTCGACAACTCACCCTTCTGGAAGTTCTGTACCAAGATCTGCCAATCCCCTTTGACCATATTGCTCACGTGATGAGAAAGGAACCACTGGGACTTCAGCGGTTAATTCTGTTTGATGCTTTCCCAAGTCCGAACAAACCCCTTTCAGTGTGCTGAGGAGCTAAATGATCTTCTTCTCAGGGGATCTGGAATGAACACTGTGTACAAGTAAATCTCTTCTAAGAAGGAGAATAACTAAGATACTGATTCAGAAGGTCACCACAGGGCCACTGTGTGATTCATCATGCGTTTCTGATGTGCCACCTGTGGTACTGTCAGGAAACCAGCCCATCCTGCCTGGAGCTTGTCTAATCCTGTGTTTATCAGGAAAAAGGTATAATAAATACTCGATATAATTCAGAGCTAAAAGGCACTTGCTTCCAACTTTGACTTCCTCTTTTTTCAGATAAAATTTCCCACTGTATAACCCTAGAAGAGCCAAGGGATGGCACTCACTGTCCGTGGGGACATAAATCATCGCCAAGAATAACTTCCAGTCCAAATGAAGGTCTATTAAAATGTCCCTGACATACACCTAGATATAATTCAGAAATACTAGTGAGGAGCCCATTTTATTATGGAAATTAAACATAATCATAGTGCCATTTAAAGATATTAATTTTCCCTATTCGTAACAATCCATATTCAACAGGAGCCCAAGTGCCTGATAAATTTACTGACCTGGGCAAAGAAATTCTCAGATAACGTAGAAGGAACATTTCTTTCTTAATACAAATGCCCCTTATTAAGTGGTGAAAGGTATTTTGACAAGGTTTCCTGATGTCTGAGAACTCATTTTAAGCCGTAATAACAGTGAAGTGTCTTAATAGTTAGTCTCAGAAGGCCTTTAGCATTGTGCTAGGGATACAGTAGACCTGCATGGGTGGCATTGCAAGCGTCTGAGACTCAGCCTTGTGCGTTCAGGGTAGGATTTTATCCATAAGCCAAATAATCTTAATGTTAAACATTTAATATTCTAATTCTACTCAGCTTTTCTAATTTTAAAAAGCTCTAAAGGCATAAACAAAAGGAATTAACTTTGCCACAGAAGTAAGTATGATGCATTTTAATGATCCGTCATTTCACTATAACTGGGTTTCTGACCAATCTGAGTCCAAAACTTGATTTCAGACTGCATTTATTTACAAGATTCCTTGTGGGAGTAAACGCCCCTTCAATAGAGCCAAAGATGGTCTCAATGGAGCAATTTCTAAAATAGCCAGAAACATGATGCAGCCTAAACAGCCAAAGACAAACAGAAAATGTCGTAAGTGTCACAGATGTCAGTAGCATTTAAACTGCATTATTAGAATGACAATAAAAATTGGAAAAAAGGTTTATGGTAAGTGGAAAATAGCAAAGAGGTTTTATATGCTATGATTGCAGTGATGTAAGGAGCATCTATGCATATCAACAAAGAGTGGAGGACAATATGAAAATAGTTGCATTTGGATAGGATGATCACACGTGGTGCTTTTTTGATACATGTTTAAAGAATTTTCTTTGCTATTATGTTGAGTTTTTGATGATAAAGATGATGATGAATTCAACTCTAACAGATATGTTAAATAATTTAAAAACCTAGGTATTTTTTCCCCCCCAGTTATTCCTCATAAAATTGGCCGGGTCATAGAAGGAAGTCCAGCTGATCGCTGTGGAAAGCTGAAAGTTGGAGATCATATCTCGGCTGTGAATGGACAGTCCATTGTTGAATTGTCCCATGACAACATTGTTCAGCTGATCAAAGATGCCGGTGTCACTGTCACACTAACAGTCATTCCTGAAGAAGGTAAGGAACCAGTAAACCTGCTTTCCCCACTCTGATCTGAGGGACACGGAGCCTGCAGAAGGCAGCGGCTTCCTCCAGCATCGCCAAAATCACTGCAATGAGAGAACCATTTATTCACCCTGGACTCTCACTTTTTTGCCTTTTCCATTTAATGAATTTAAAAGACAGATTATTATAAAGTTGTCAGAGGCTCAAGAAGAATCATCTAGCTGGTGAGTGGTGGCCGTTTATTTATGCGCCAGAGAAGTGAGCATCCAGAGTGAAAGAGATTGGTAATACTTTTCAGATCTTATTTTCTTAAAATAATGTCTTAAGTCTCTGCTTGAGTAAGAGAAAATCCTCAGAAGAGTTCAAAGAAAGGGACTGTTGGTATCAGGCCTTTCATGGCAGGCCCACGCCACAGTGTGCCTCGCTGTGCGGGGCAGGGCTTCGTTCTCGGCAGCTGCTTTGTAAACGGGGAAAGGGAGTATGTAGGAATGGCCAGTAAATAGGGCATAAAACTCGCCTAGTATCTTGCCTAGCTTTAAAACTGCCTTTGATCATTAAGAATTTCTAATTAGGAACCATCCTGAATAGGACCAGTTCATGTCCTTTGTTTATGAATTACAAGGTAACCATTACGTAATGCTCAGCTCATGTTCTCTGATTTTGCAAAATTACCGAGAAGCCAAACGCAGCAGACTTAGGAAGGCTCAGTCTTCCGTGTTGCAATTCCTTGTACTGTATAACGTGTATTCATGGCCCCCTGCCCCCGTGATCCTCTAATCTAGTCAGTTTTTTGGTCTTTTAGTTCTTGATTCTTCCCTTTCCTCTTCCTACTGCTCCGCTCACATACATTTATCTAAGGTGTTACATCAATCTGCCTTCTGCCTGAGAGTCTGTCGGGGCTGTTTCTTCATGGACATGAGATCACCCAACTGCTCTGTGAGGCCCCTTCTTGTTCTAAGACCCCGTGACATCCCTGCCTCTGCTCTTTTCCCTTCTCTGCCCAGACTCTGCTGATCCTTTTAAAATCCTCCTCAGCGGAAGCTCCAGTGCTTCCACACTCTCTGAGCAGAAAGTGTTTTATGATTTTGCTCCCAACCTGCCTTTGAAATTTACCTCCCAGTGTTCTTTCCAAACCCTGTCTTGAGCTCAGCTTCATTGGCCTCTGTACACATGGGCTTCCTCCCCCTAAATCCCATTACCCTCCTTATCTCTGCAATTCGTTGAGCATTATTCTTCCTTCACTGTCTCCCTATTACAAGGGTCTGCTCTTTGAAGACAGAGAAAATATTACCAGTTGACTGTGATACTCGGTAGGCACTCAGTAAATGCTTTCTGAATGAAGGGATGAGTAAATGGATGAATGAACCAATGAACAAAGTAAAAGTCAGGAGGTCTGTGCCAATACCTAGCAGAGGCAGTATAAACCCGATAGAAGTAAGGCTTTTGACCGACGGAGTTCACTGACACCTGTTAGCTAGCTGCCTGACCTTAAACAAGCCACTTAACATTTCTGACCTTCAGTTTTTTATCTACAGAATGGGAACAGTAATATCTAGTTCAGGATCACTGTCAGGATTAAAGCTGGAAATGTACATAATCTGCATACATACCCCAGGTGCTCATCTAATGAGAGTTGTCATTATTTTACCACATCTTTGCTCGGCTGCCTCCCTCATTCAGGTCTCTGCCTCAGTCTCACTGCCCGGGGAGGTGATGATCTTTAGGAAGCAAGTCCCATGCAGCAGGTACTGTCCTAAGTACTTCACATCTGCGGCCTCCTCTCGTACTCACGCTAACCCTAGGTAGGCATGCTAGTCTCCCATTCTCTGCATGTGCACTTGCCCATGGTCATAAAAGTGGTGACAGAACAAGTGTTTGAATCAGGCAGTCTGGCTCCAGAGTCTGTGCTCCTAACTGCTGTGCCTTCCCTAACCAACCACAGTATCGAAAAGAAAGTAACGCTACCCACCACCCGCCCCAGCCTTCGTCCAGTCCCTTACGCAGCTTTACTTTTCTTTTTATTTTTCTTCATTGCACTTAGCTCTACCCAAGATTATTGAACTATGAGTTTGTTTATTGTCATCTCCTCCGCTAGAATGTAGTCTTAAGATTCATGACGTTAGAGAGTTTGTCATGTTCAGTGCTAAATCCCAAGGGCCTAAAACAATGTTAACCACGTAGTAAATGCTCAATAAAATTTTTTGAATGAAGGTTCATTGTTACTTCATGTGATTTTGCTCAGATTTCGTTACCTCAGTTTCTTTACCATGATCTCTATAGCCTGCTTTTTAGCCTTAAACTTGTTCTGTGACCCACAAAAAAGCAGGCCTCACTCAGTGCCATAGGAAATAACACTTCAGGGTTGTTCTGAGAATGATGTACGTAGTGCACTTGTGTCACCATGCTTGGCACCGATTAGTTGTCTGACCTTGAACAAGCCACTCAACATTTCTAACCTTCAGTTTGAGAGCTAACAGTTCTACCCTAGTGATAGAAGCTGCTGGAAGCAGTGGAACTAGCAATAGTATAGATCAGTGCTTCTCAAACCATCTGTAAGCATCAGTGTTTTTTCCCTAGTCCATCACAGACCAGCATTTTTGTGAAATAGAACAAAAAATTAAGTGAAAAAAACAAAGAAAATTATTCTGTTAAATCATCATAAAATTTTCTAAATTCTTACTCTCAGTATAAGTACGCATCTTACTGCTGACTGACCAACAGACCGCACGCTGAGGAGCCTTGAGACAAAGAAAGAAGTGGTCTTTCTACTGCTGAATTGTATTCGTATATTTTTTTCCCCAAAATTACCCTTTATTGTTGATGGTGTTTTCTGTGAAATCTTGTCCAAAGTTGCTCATTTTTCCTGGAATAAAAAATTAAGTTTGACACATTCTGGCCCAAATACTTCTAGACCTGTCTTGTTGACAGTCTCAAGATTTCCTACATAATGCCAGGCAGTGTTTAGGAAAAGTGGAAGGATGAAAGGAAACTCCCTAGCAGACCCATGCTTTAAAGTGTATTTCATATGTAGGTGCAGCCTCTTAAAATACAATTGCATTTGACATGTAAAATCACATTTCAGTGATTGCACCTTATTATACGCTAAGTTTTATTAAGCTGTGGGAACATTCCGAATCTCTTAGTGTTTTCAGGTAAGAAATGGACAGATTTTGGAAGAAATTTCTGTCCATAAAATCCCATTCATGGAGTTTTTAAGTCTTCCAGGGTTTTCATTGTATTCGTATAAAATCTATCAACTACACCAAAGAAGCAAGCGATTATTTATAGCTCTACAGCTGTTTTCAGAAATCACACATTCAGATCGATTCCCCAGAGCTGCGTTCCTTCCCGTGTGATACTGCTTCCCGACTCTCCACAAGCCACTCACTATTAACACATAGCAGACGGTTACCTGGAAAAAGAAAACTTGTTCCCTTCCTCTTCCTTTCCCCCTTTTGCTAGAAACTATTTAATATTTGTGCTTATTTTGCCAAGGAAATGGTTAACCAAGTTCCCAAGGCAAGTGTCATGTGTGGTACAAAACTCTCAAACATATTCGTGACTCGGGACCCTGGCTGGTGGCATCCTGGCAGCACCGCCACCTCTTCCACCGTGCTGTCTTGTTCTCAATTTCTAGAGCATAAACTGATTAAGTCTGCTTCTTCTTGCTTATTGTAAAGAAATCTTTAAACTGTATTATTTTGTGGAATCAATTTCTAATGTTGCATCAGGTCTTGTTCATTTCATTTTTAAGAGTGAACCCAAGTTCTCAAAGGCTGCGAAGGGCTGTGTTAGTGATGGCAACACTGCCAGAACCATTCTTTTGTTTTGTTTTGCTGTCCATTTATTTATCTGTTTATTCTCATTTGTCTCCATTTTCCACTCTCATTTCTCTTACTACTGCCCCTGGCAGTTACGCCAGTGTGTTTTATGTGCCTCTTTTTATTTATGTCTTTTAAAATACATACTTGTGTGTGTGTTGGCATTTATTTTTGAGTTATATAAATGGTGTTATTGTGTTACAGGTTTTATGCTGCTTTTTCTCTCAGAACCGTATTGCTTTTTTTTTTTTGAATGTCATTTTATTGTCCCAAGATCCAGTCCAGGATCTTACATGGCATTTAGTTGCTGTATCTTTTTTCTTTTTAATTGAGACATAATTCAAGTACTCTAAAATTCATCATTTTAAAGTATACAATTCAGTGGTAATGAGTATCTTCACAAGGTTGTGCAACCGTCACCACCAATTCCAGAACATTTTCAAGAAACCACTACTCTACTTTCTGTCTCTATGGTTTGCTAGATATTTCATGGTATATAAATGATATTATATAATATATGGCCTTTTGTGTCTGGCTTCTTTTACTTGGCAGAATGTTTTCAAAGTTCATCCATGTTGTAGCTTGTCCTTTTTATGACTAATGAATAATATCCCATTATGTGTGTATATACATTTTGCTTATCTATTCATTCATCATTTGATAGACACCTTGGTGATTTCTTTCTTTTTTTTTTACTATGTGAATAATGCTGCTATGAACAGTGGTGTACAGGTTTTTGTACAGATGTATGTTTTCATTTTTCTTAGCTATATACCCAGGATTGGAATTGTGGGATCGTATGGTAACTCATGTTTAACTTTTTGAGGAACTGCTAGACAGTTTTCCACGGCAGCAGCATTATTTTACATTCCCACCAGTAATATATGAGGCTTCTAATTTCTCCACATCCTCACCATTTATTTTCTGTTGTGGGTTTTCGTTTTGTTTTGTTTTGTAATTTTAGCCATTCTAGTGAGTGTGAAATGGTATATCACTGTGGTTTTGATTTCTATTTCCCTGATGACTAATGATGTTGCTGTTGGCCATTTGCATCTCTTCTTTGGAAAAATGTTTATTCAAAACCTTTGCTTGCTTTTGAATTGGGCTGTCTTTTTTATTGTTGAATTATAAGACTTCTTTGTACATTCTGCTGTTAGATCCTTATCAGGTATGTGTTTTGCAAGTCTCCTCTCCCATCTTGCAAGTTGTCTCTTCATTTTCTTGATGCTGTCCTCTGATGCACAGAAGGTTACTGTCGTTGATGTCTAATTCATCCCTCTTTGGTTGCTTGTGCTTTTCGTACCATAGCATCATGTGCCCTCAGGATTTATCCATGTTGCTGGGTGAACATAATCGATGGCTTTTAACTGCTAGATGGTTTTCCACACTGTATATTTTCCAAATATTGCCTGTCCCCTCCCCCACAGACAGCCACACTACCTCCAACTCCACATTATCACCAGCTACCTGATATACCCTCATGTATGTACCTTCTAAAACAGTGTGAGAATTCATTGGAGGGAAACTGCTTGTTCAGATAAATTGCTTAATTTAACCAAATACTGTCAGATTGTCCTCCATAATTGCTGCAACCATCTACGCTCCCACCAACAGAACACTGACGTGTCCTTATCTTTATATCCCCGCCATTACTTGGCATCATCCAGCTTTCGAATTGGCTAGTCTGCAGTATGGAAAGCGTTGTCTCATTGGGACTTAACTTACGTTTCTCTGTTTACCCATAAATTTGAGCATCTATTTAGGTGCTTATTTGGGGGTTTTCTTTTCTTCTTGTGAATTGCCTCTTCATATCCTTTACTCATTTTTCTTGAGGGATTGCTGTCTTTTTCTTGTTGATATTTAGAGATTCCTTGTGAATTACATAGGCAGTCATCAATTTAGCTTTTAAAAAAGTACAAATATCTTTTCATGTCATCGGTATGTTAACTTTGACTAAGGTGCCCTTTATTATACAGAGATTCTTAATTCAGATGTCACCAAAGTAGTCAGTTTTTACCTGTGGCTTGTACTTTTCAAGTTTTACTTAAGTTATCCTTTGCTACCCCATGTCATGGAGATTTTCCCTTACATTATCATCTGTTAGATTAAAGACCTGAATGCAAAATTAGAAAACTATCTGGACCCTACCTTTATATATAGTTTTAGGAGGGATCTAGTTTTATTTTTTATTCTTAAGTGAGTCAATTTTTCTAGGACCAGCTATTGGACAGTCCTTCTTTTCTCACTGATTTGTGGAGCCATCTATTCTGTATATTAACTTCCCCTTTAAACATGAATCTCCAAGCTCTCAATTTTATTCTATTGGTTTATCTGTTCTTATCTATATATATATATATATATATATAGTGTATATATAATTTTAATATGTATAAATAGAATTTCTAATAGTGTGTGTATACATATGTATATTCATACACACTTTTTAAAAACTCAGTGACTGTGTTATATCCTAATATCTGTCAGTTAAGGCCAGTCTTTCTCTAAGCGCCCCGCAAGTCAACTAGATATTCGTGAAACTTTTCCATACAAAATTTTAGAGCAACTTGTTAAGCTCCTCTAAAAAATCTAAGTGCAATTTTTATTGGAAACATTGAAAATATATTAACTTTGGGAAAATGTGCACCTTTAAATATTTAAAGTCATCCTACCTAAGAGCATAGGATATCTCCAGTTATTTGGATCATCTTTTCAAAAGAGTCTTAGAAAGTTCTTCCACAAGGTTCTTATTTATTCTTAGTACAGATGATTCCCAATGTATTACAATGTTTGTGGCTATAGTTTAACTATGGGATTTTGTGTTTTTCCTCTGATAATGCACTTCCTCTTAAATAGTTACATAAAGAAACTCCAGCAAAAGTTTAATTCTCATTGGTGGAAAGATACACTTAACCCAATGCTTTACTAGAACATAGCCCTGTTTGACATCATGCAATAAATATATAACTTTGAGAAGTAAAACAGCTTTTAACACAATTGGAGAAGCCATGTTGCGTGGGTGGAAGGACTAAAAAGGAAAAGAATACCAATGATAGAAAGTTTCTTTATCCTCTAGTTTTCTTATCCTCTAGAAGAGGATAACATAAAACCGTGTAACTGGAAGAGTAAGCACCAATCTGTGGTGCTTCTGCCCGGCAGTGGCATCTCTCATCCTTAGGGGAACGGAGCAGAAGCCTTGAAACTGATCAGCTTATTTATACGTTCCTCTCCGAAGTTATAGACCCATTGCTTTAGCCAAGCTAGTGAAGCACAGAAAATTATCCAAATTAGACTAATACAAAGGTATAAGTACCTCCCAGTCATCTTGTTGATAAACTTAATTTTTCCCACCAGTTTCCATTCCCTTAATAGTACCATGAATTTACAATGACAGAAGAGAATTCAGCTCTATCATGGTGGGCACTTAGAAATTGGCATACTCATAAGCAAAGATGGAAGGACTTGTGGAATTTCTGGTAGGTACAGGGATATAAATGAGGCGTGGCTCCTGCCATCAAGGAGTTTACAATCTAGCAGTAGAGACAGGTATTCACCCAGCTCTGAGACAGTGTGGTAAGTCCTATGAAAACAGTGTGCTTAAGGAGCCAGGTAAGATTTCACAGAGGAGCTGAAGTTGGAAGCCGGGAGTGCCAGGTGACAAGTGTGAATAGCATCTTATGAGCAATAGAAGTAACCATGGGTTTCTAAATAAGGCGGTGGCATGTCCAATTTATGTTCTAGGACTGGAATCCAGGAAAGGAAATAAAGATGAGATTGGTGACAAGGAGGCGAGCAAGGAGGAGGCCAACATATGTAACTTGTTAAGCTAGTTAGGAAAATTAAATTCATGATAGTAATAAAAGAGCAACAAACAAATTTCCTGGTTCCCCCCACCCCACCAAAACTAAAAATGAAAAAAGTTCATGCTCCATTCTCCCTTCCTGGAACATTTGGCTTTAAAAAGGAAAGACATCTCTCTGGATAAATTCTGCAAAGGTTGGTGCCACATCTCCCCATCTGGTACACGTTGTTGAAATCCACGTAGACACACGAGCCAGGCGGGCAGAGTCGGAGCATCAGAGGGCCTCACGGGGCTGCCACAGCTTAGCCGCATCTCATTACTCCCCGCCTGCCACTTAGACACATGTCTGCTTTTTCAGAGTACTCCCCAGCTTTCAGCTCCAGGAAGTTCTTAAGAAAAAGTTATTTATCTGTTTTCAGTCCCAAGAACTTTGAAGAGAAACAACTTAATCCAAGCCATAAAACAGTGATGCATTTAGTGACCCTGAAGTCCCAGCTTTCTCAAGAGAAGTTCCTTCCTTAAACATTCATATCCCTTGTCTTTCACATCAGTCTTTCTCTGTTTTCATTATATTCTGAGATTCAGTTTATATCAGTTTCCACATGTTCTAACCTAAAAATGGCCTCTACGTGGATCATTTTTGCTAAGTAAGGTAAATATTTCAGAATGTACACTTTAAGAGAAATATAGCCCCAAATGACTATCATTTTGATGATTATGATGATGATAACCATTGTGATCATTTTAATAGAAACATTGATATAGTAAATATGATATTCCAGCATGCACATTTATATCCTCACTTCATACAGTAACCCACGAGGTAGCTGTAATTCCCTTTTCATAGATGAGATGATTAGAGGCACAGGATATTTAAGTAATTTGTTCAAGAACACACAGCTAGTAAGTGATGGGGTCAGACTTAAACCCTGCCAGCTTGCTCCAGAGTTCATGGTCTTAATCATTATGCTATGCTCTCTCTCTCTCTCTCTCTCATATTTTAACTATCCTATGTCTGAAAATTTAGGCAGGATAAAACATTAGAAAGTTTCAGCTTTAAAAATATGAGTCTGACAACCTTAAGAGTATCTTTTAACCATCATCTCCCATGAATTGGCATCCAGTTCTCGGTGCGAGCAGTTTCCATGCTTAGTTATGAAATCCGCCCTCAGGGAACAGCCGGAGCTCTGGAGCTGCTGGGAGTGATGCAGAAACAGATGTTCCTTTTTCAGCTGTATTTGTGCTCTTAGAAAACAGAAACAGTAAACTCTTCATAAACATTTGTCAACACTCAGGATGATTTGACAAGTTTGTCTTTGATACTAGAATTAGGTAAAATAACTATTCCTATATTAAAGATGCAGGTTGAAGATATGTGTGTAGTTTATGGACGGGCCTCTGTGTTCCAGCGTCCTGAGGCCTGTCCTTGTCATCTTGGTGATTTGCCAGTGATGGGGGGTACACTCTGGAAACAAGGCAGTTCCCAGAGCTCAGTCCTCTAGACAATATTACGGAGTATGTTCATTTCCGATTTTCGTGTTGTGTGGACGACCAAACCAAAGGTGAAAGAGGGAAAGTGTGTGCAATAAGAATGATTCCTGTTTTCTTCAAACACAAACACTAATCAAAAGCCACGGGGAGAAAGATGCTAATGTTCCAGTTGCAGGTGGCTGACAACAGTGCTGTTCATGTAAAGTCGCTACCATTAGGAAAGCAGTAGCCACTTGTTACTGCCTCACTTTCGTAGATCCACTTGATCCTTCACATTTTTATGTACAGATTCTTATTTCTGTTGTTTTCTCATTTGAACAGAGCATCTTGGTCCACCATCAGGAACAAACTCAGCCAGGCAAAGCCCAGCCCTGCAGCACAGGCCCATGGGACAGTCACAGGCCAACCACATACCTGGGGACAGGTGGGACTGCTCTTTTCAGGTTTTGGTTTCTTTCTCTCCTGGTCTCCCCCACTTTTCATCGCCCGCCCCCACCCGTCTCTACACAGTTGTGCGGAAGCCAGCTGGGGAGGTCGAAGTGAGACCTCCACTCCCTCCATCCCTCCGTCCCTCTTCCCAGCCCCCACCCCAGGCGCAGCGGGACCACCAGTCACACTGACAAGAGGGGATTAGGTAGAAGTGACAGCCGCACCCGCTCTGCTCCTCTTGGTCCTCACAGTTTGGGGAAGAAAGTCCCCGACAGACCCCCATGGACTGCTGTCTTCCCAGACTACCTGAGCAGAGCAGTATTTCCACATGTTTCTTTCCTCTTTTGTTGAAAATATTAGCCATGAAACAAAAACCAAATTTCCAGAAATTCAGCATCTTCACGGCCGTTGGTGCCACAGGAGAGCCATTCTTCATTCCGACAAGGTCAGCTTATCTGCCCTCTGGTTCAGTGACTTGAGTGCAGTTTTCCTTGATGTAAACTGCAGTTCACGACGCCCTTAAAACAAAAACAAGACAAACAGAAAACATGGGGGTGTTGACAGACTTTAAGCGATGCTGGAGTTAATGGCCGGGGTTTTGCCTGGCATCTCTCTGCTTCTAGATACAATCTGTCTTTATAGCAGTTTGTCAGCCCGAGACGGGCAAGGTTGAGCATTTAAAAGAAAAGAAATTGATCTGCCTTTACCTGTAGACTCTTTTCCATTTTCTCAGTGCAGAGGGTGACTTGATTTCTCTCCCTTGTAGAAATGCCACAGAGGGTGAAGCTGGAAAAGACGTCTCCATTTCGTACAGACACTCGTGGTCTGACCACAAGCACCTCGCACAGCCTGACACAGCGACGATCTCGGTCATAGGCACTCGGCACAGTCAGGTGAACAGAGACCACCCCCCCCACCCCGGGCGTGGGCACTGAGGAATCTGTATTGCAGATCAGTTTAGATGTATTTGTTCCCAAAATTCATCATTCCTAAGAACCTATTCTGTGTTTGGCATTCTGTTAGGGTCCATGAGAGAATGTATAGAGTGAAAGAAAAGTTTGCCCTTTATTGGAGAAATGTGAACCTTTAGTTAAGTACATAGAAATAGCAGTGTTTTAGTAGGATCAAAGTAGGATTTGGGGTTTTGTTTTGTTTTGGCTTTTTCCTTTTTTCAGGAAAATTAGTCAGAGACTACTTAAGGGAAGCACTTTCCAAAATTCTGTTCTCTGATTGGTGGCACATTGACCAATGAGTAAAGAAGACATGTTATCTTCAAACTAATTGAGGCTGCTTTGATAATTGTATTTATTCAACCAAATTCAGCCAAAACTTACATTCCTTCCTTATGATACAGAAATGCATACTGAACGTACAAATCGTTTCTTCCAGCTATCAAAGTAGCCTTTGTTCAAACTTTTTGAATAAGGCAGTCCGTGAGAGCTTGTTTTCCTCATCCGTCTCCCCCCCTCCAGAGCCTGGGCTGTTACCCGGTGGAGCTGGAGCGGGGCCCGCGGGGCTTCGGCTTCAGCCTGCGGGGCGGGAAGGAGTACAACATGGCCCTCTTCATCCTGCGTCTGGCCGAGGACGGGCCTGCCATCAAAGACGGCAGGATTCACGTGAGTTGGCTGCACCTTTTGGTTCTGGCTCCAGAATGGAAACTTCTGGGAATAGTTGATTAAAGGGAGTGCGGAAACCTGCTGAAGCTGTGAAGCGGGACTTTCCGCCGCTGAGACCTGAGAGGCAGAGGCTTGTCCTGGTCTCACTTCCTCCTCCCGGGCTGCTGCGTGTGTGGCTGTCGTGCTGCCTTTGCGGCCTCGACTGTGGTCAGAAAAATCATTTTTATGTGCATAATCCACATTTAAGGGTAAATAGATTAATAAGTACAATACACCTTCATCTTATTGGAAGTCTTGGAAAAACCAGGGTGAAACAGAATCTTCCAACTTCTTCCAAGAAGCAAGAGGCCTGGGAATTTTTTTTCCTCTTAGCTATTCCTAGAGATAGCCACAGATGGAAGAGCATGACCCTCCCGAGTTGCAGGACTAGCATTCGCATCAGTAATGTCCAGCGTAAGTGTTCTCAATCCTGAAACTGCAGCTTCGCACAGGGCATTGCAGGCCTGATTGTTTATGGACCTGCATGAGGTATTTTCCTCCTTCTCTGGGTAGAAGATTTATTTGCTGGCTTCAATTTTTAAAAGTAGTTAGATCACTGGTATTCAGTTAGTTTATACACTAAAAATTTTCAAATCTGGACGACCTCCCCCTACTACTCAGGAAGACTTTCTCTTTCCTCCCTCTGCCACCAACAGGGATCAGGGAAAGAGAAGTTTTTCTTTTTCTTTTCTGTTTTGTTTTCTTTTTTCCCTTTTCCTTTTAACTAAGTAAACTAATTAGAAAGGCAAATGGCCCTGGCAAATTACTAGATGGTATATTCTAATGATAATTAGAAAAATCTGAGTGACTGTAGTTTTGACTTTTCCCCGTCACTGCTCCACTCCCATCTCTCATTTCATAAAGATACATTGAGTGTTCACTTTACCCAAGGATTTATACATGGCACTGAATGAGCTGGGAGAAAGAATGACACCAAAACAAGATACCATCCTTTCTCTAAATGACTAGACTTGTGTACAAGTTCCAAGAAGGTGCATGTGAATGGAGAAGACTTCATAGAATAGGTGGCATTGGACGGTGGATAGGATTTCCATAGGGGGAGATTAAGGAAAGAAAACATTCCAGGCTGAAGAAATAAGCAAAGGGGTAAAACTGAGGAAGTATAGGTCATATGTAGGGAACTGCAAGTGGTCAAGTTTACCTAGAGGCTATTAGAAAGTACAGAGGGGAGCAGAAGAGGATGAGAATATAAATGTAGGATGGGTCACCAAATGTAGGTCCAAGACAGTGGGAAGTCACAGAAGACTTTTGAGCCAAGAGCTCCCCTCGGAGCAATACACATAAAATGAGTCTCCTGGCGTGTAGGGTGAACGAGGGAACAGGGCTGGCTATAGTTTTAGGCGTCCAGTCCTAGTGGTGGGAGTAGAACTTGAATGGCAATGCTCTGGGAGAAGGTAAGTGATATGTATCGGATCAGCTGTTAATGAGAAAAAGACCAGCTTACAGTACTTGTTAAATGAGTGAAGGATGAAGGAAAGGAACAAAGGGTGGCTTAGAGGCTTTACCCTGCCTGTACTATGAAAAAAACATTGGAGAGCCCAGGAGGAGAAAGGATTGGGCAAAGACTGATAATGTACTTTTAGTCATGTTGATGGACCAGCTGGTTGGAGCAGGTGTAAATATTGAGCGGGCCATTAGAGGTAAAGTCCCAGATGATTGCATTATTCAGGCAGAGGCAATGGCTGAAGCTTTTGCTGTGGATGAGATCACTAAAGGAGAAGATTTAGAGATGTGGGCAGGGCCGGGACTCTGGAGAAGGCCTGTAATTAGTGGACCAGGGACAGGAGGGAAAATGGGGAGGGTGAGAATGTGGAGCAGCAGACCTGAGCTGGGGAGCCTTGACGGCAGGGAGAAGGGTTGATGGCCAGAGTCCGGGAGCGGGGCTGCAGCTGATCGAGATCTGCTGGCTTTGCCTCCCTCCGTTCACTTTCTGGTAGAGACGGATTAATAAAGCAGGAAGAACGTGGGTGTGGAAGTCTGAGGGGAGAGGGATCCAGCTCTGGTTCTGCCACCTTGCAGCTGTGTACAGCTGGGTGGCTTCTCCAGACCTCAGCTTCCTCACCTGCAAAACATAGAACCTTATGTAAAATACACGGCCCAAGTAAACTTCTCAAAATTCTACTAAGAGCAGTTTGAGGCACTGTTTATGGGATGTCATACTTATTTCTGGTTTTCTTGGTCCTTTTTCTCCTCCACTCCCCACCATTTTTTTTTTTGAAGCTGTTTAAGTAGTTTAAATATGGAAGTTTTTTTTAAAATCTATTGTATTTTGTATCAAAAAATCCAATTAAACCAAAAACTAGGATATAATTGAAACGTTCTTTTCAAATATAACCTCCAGATGCACTAATCTCACCAAAGGCAAAGAAAGAGGCCTCAAGGGATTCAAAGACTGTTTCCAAAACATGTTATTCTTTATAAATGAATTCTAAGATTGAATCAGTTTTAATTTGGGGGAAAAAAAACCCTGAAATTAAAAAAAAAAATAAGCTATTACTGCTATGCCCAGGTTTGTTTTAAACTCTTAAGAAAATAAGTCAGCTTTTCAGAGAATTATTTTTCTAGCTACTCAGTTATCAAAATCTTGACCTGGTGTAAGGATCATGGGAGCTTTGTCGTTAATGACAACTCAGTGGGGCAGGCGCTGCCCAAAAAGATGAGTGCTTAACTCCAGCTCAGACCTGCACCTGGAGCCACCTGAGCATCCTCTCTGCCTTCCCCTCCTGCCTCTCTCTTCTTCTCCCTTGTTTTTTCTGTTAGGCTGACAACCTGACTTTGTACCAATTAGTCCAGTATCTTCAGCACCTGAGACAGTGCCTTGACTACTAATAGTAGCTGCTCCATAGAGATTTGTTGAAACAACAGAAGGCATGGTTAATATTTCTACATAATGAGAGAATGGATTTTTTTTTAATATTTAAGGTTAACGTCCAGAACTTATTACTGGGTAGACAGGACTTGGGCTATGTGAAGGAATTAGCAAACAGCGTAATTCACTAAAACATGAAAATACTAACTTTTACTACAGATGGGAAGATGTTGAAAGGATCTGTAAACTTAATGAGTCTTCAGCTGGCCCTTAAAGCCTATTAAGATTTAGAGAGGAGAAGAAAAGGTTCTGGGCTAAAGGAATGAGAAGTCCACTGAATTGAAAAAGTTATTACAGAATAGTGTCAGACTTAAATGTTTAACATAGAACAAAACCAGATTTAAATAATAATTCGAGTTGGCTGTCTTCCAGACAACGTGTTTTCACTTGTGTTACTTTTAGTTTCACAAAAACGCTGTGAGACAGGTGGCGCTACCCCCACTTACAGATTTAAAACTACAGCTCCAGGAGACTAAGTCCCAGCCACAGGGGGACCCAGGCTTGTTGTCCCTCACCCAGTTTGTGTGCTTTCCACGTCAGCCATAGCCTGTGTCGCTGGGATGCAATTCCTCTGGGAGGCATTGTAGGTTCTTAAGTGGGTTATAAGACAATGTAAGCAATGTGCTGGAAATACTGTTTGGTAATATTAATACTTTTTTAGTGGCTGTTTTAAAAACTTGCAAGATTGCCTTTAAAAAGTGACTTTATTTGGGGTTTTTTTTTGTTTTTTTTATTGAAGTATAGTCAGTTTACAATGTATCAATTTCTTGTGTACAGCATAATGTTTTAGTCATAGATATACACACATATATTCCTTTTCATATTCTTTTTCATTATAGGTTACTGCAAGATAGTGAATATAGTTCCCTGTGCTATATAGTAGAAACTTGTTTATCTGTTTTATATATAGTAGTATCTGCAAATCTCGAATTCCCAGTTTATCCCTTCCCACCCCCTTTCCCCCTGGTAACCATAAGTTTGTTTTCTAGTCTGTTTCTGTTTCATAAATAAGTTCATTTGTGTCATTTTTTTTAGATTCCACATGTAAGTGATAACACGGTATTTTTCTTTTTCTTTCTGACTTACTTCACTTAGAATGATCTCTAGGTCCATCCATGTTGCTGCAGATGGCATTTTAAAATTCTTTTTTATGGCTGAGTAGTGCTCCATTGCATATATATACCACATTTTCTTTATCCAGAAAAGTGACCTTTTTAAGGAACATAGTTTTTCTCTGTCCCTTCTTTCTACTTCTTCTTTGGTTCTCCTAGTCTCTTTTTCCCCTCCCTTCCATTTATTTTTTCTGTCCCCCATATTCTATTTTTCAATTCTACAAAAAATGTGACCTTGAATATTTTGTTTTGGGTTTTTTTTTCTTTTTTTTTTTTTCTGATTTTGAATTTTTATTCTTATCAAAAGATATATTCCCCATTTTAAAATTCTTGTCACATTTAAATTCTTTAAAGTTAACAAACTTTGAAAAGAATGTTTATATTTCCCTCTCAAAGGTTCCATTTTTTTATCTTTAGCTCTGTATAGTCCAGTTCAGAACTTTTCCCCGAAGGCCTCTCTACCATAAATCTTAAAACCATGGCTTTCTTCTCTTTTGCCCTAATTTAGTTTTAGTTAAACAAAAATGACACCTGGTGGCAAATCTGTTCAATTACAAGTTTTATTGCAATTTATTTGTTGTGCAAAAAGAATAATACGTAGGTTTGGACAGTGAATTTAAGCCAAAGAATGTGACTGAGATTACTTATAACCTCAATCATGTTTTTTACAAGATATACCCAAAGCATGCTCCAAACAGTATCACCTTTAATTTTCATTTCTCTAATTATCAGCAGGATTTTATATCTGGTGCTAATTTATTATGTTTTCTTGTGAAAATGATTTTTCTTCACTTATTAGATGAAATCTGGGTACTGACTCTTGTTTCACTTATTCTAGGTTTAAGGGGGTTTATTAATTATTTTTATTATTTTTCTCCATCCTATTACATTTATTACCATCTTACTTTGGCTGGTGTTTCTTTAAGGTTTTTTTTTCCACTTTATATGTTAAATCCATCTATCTTGTGATACCCTCCATTTCTTCATGAGTAAGACTCCCATTTTTTTTCCCATAAATATGCAACAACTCATTCTGTTTCATAGTTTACTTGAAAATGTTTGCATTGTATAGAATGGGGTGCAGACTAGTTAAACCTTCTTCATCGTGATACACTTTAAATCTTTTTTTTGGAAAAGCAGAAAATAGATCATTTGAAAACTAACATTTATTTGTGCTTGATATATAATCATGATTATGTTTTTATCTCAGTAAATCCTCCCAACAACCCCAGGAGGTAAGTAGGTGCTAATATTATCCCCGTTTAACAGAGAGGAAAGTGAGACCACTCTGCTCGGCCAAGGTCGAGCCAGGAGTGAACCACAGACATGACAGTGACTCCTAAGCCCACCTTCCCGGCCACTGTGCTCTGCTGCGTCTCTGGATACAGAGTTGTCCTACCAACCTTTGTTAAATAATTGTTGCATCCTCTTCTGTTCTGTCTGGATTGTTTTAGTGAGCTCTTATAAACATGCTTTTTGGAATTTCAGTAATTGTCCATTGTTCAGTTTTTCCGTTTGAAAGCCAAGACCCTCCAGTTGCTTGTCACCCTGAAATATAGTTTAAAATCCAGAATATATTTTAAAATCATTACCATCATTATCTTTAATCAGGTCCTTTGTAAAAGTTATACTTGACCCATTCATGTTTTTCCTTTCTCTTTTAAAATAACTGCAGACAACATTTCTAGTAAATAGAACGTCACTGAGGCATCTTATTCTGCTCCCTAGTTTTTGTTTTCTAGGGAAATCATTGTACACTAAAGTCATGAAGTGTAAGCCAGTTATTGGTTTTAAATGAGTATTCATAATAGTATGTGCTCCAAGCTGAATCTTCTGAGAGATTTAACCTATAAATATTCCCTTTACCTAATGCTGCGTCTAAGTACAGGGTGTAGTGGCAACACAAAGGAGGGAGTGGGCGGTTCTCCCTGGAGGCCAGGAAAGGCTTCAAAGATGAGGCACCACCTGCCCAGGTTTCAGAAGATTCAGCTCATGTCGGGAAGGACCCTTCGCAGGTGGATCAGAGGTAGCTCCATGGTGTCACGTGGGTCAGAGTCTTCACCTCTTCCACCACTTAACCTTTGGTTGAAAACTTAGAATTTGAGTCTTGATTTCAGGATGCTCAGATCCTGCTTACTGTGGTCACATAAACTTTTATGGAGTAAAGGCTGCCATCTATCTACTCCTCAACTCCAGCATGAGAGCAGTGTACGAGTTGAATATTTTACAGATGAAAGAGAGTCATTCGGCTGAGTTGAGCGCTCCAGGATTGACAGAGCAGAACTTGATGTTGTTTCTGTGAATGTTCCCCGTCCAGGTTGGTGACCAGATTGTTGAGATCAATGGGGAACCTACACAAGGCATCACACATACTCGAGCAATTGAGCTCATTCAGGCCGGTGGAAATAAAGTTCTTCTTCTTCTGAGGCCAGGAACTGGCTTGATACCTGACCACGGTAAGTAAAGCAGCTCACTTGTTGCTGAAAAGTTGAGTATGTTAGGGAAGGGGCGGCAGAGGGAAAAGGGGATAGATACTTTGCTAGCTAATTCAAAGGTAAACACCAGAACCATCTTAAAGTCAGTTACATAGCAGAGTTAATAATAATATTACAAAATAAGTGACTTCATGTAGGACTTTCGTTGGAACTTACATATGTTAGGCTAGTCTCAGCAGAAAGCAGTTGCTTTTGTAGAGAAATGTGTCTGTAAAAAATAAGAACATTAGAGGCAAACGATTTAAATGTCATGAAAAACATTTGAAATCTCTTCAAATGTTGTTTTTTTCCTCCTAGTAAGATAAGTTTCTCTCTTAATGAGTTAACATAAAAACTTGAGGTTTTTCTGGTCATTGTCAAAAACGAGTTGCTATAGCCCTACCTGGAGTCAAGGAGTTGGACCCGGGACCGTTTTTGTACTCCTGTATTGACCTTAAACTTCCTTGGTTTCATCATATGCTTTTGAAATATCACAGTATTTGAAAATCACTGCTTTTCAGTTGAGTGCACTAGTCTAGAAATAAAATACCACACCACTTAGCCCTTGTCCCTTCTGGTTCCCTTCCCTTCCCCGCGGAGAGCATTTGAGGGATCAGTGTAGACGTGACCTCCTACAGCCCCCTTCCAGCCTATAATTCTCTGACTGTATTACCTTCCACAATCTGCTTGTAAATCATACGTTCCCGGTTGACATCCTTGCTAACTGCGCTGTGATTTTTTTTTTTACACAGTCCTAGGCTTTTTCTCTTCCTTCTTCAGGTTTGGCTCCTTCCGGTCTGTGCTCCTACGTGAAACCTGAGCAACATTAAGGCTTTCAGGGCTTTTCTTGGTCTTTCCTTAAAAAGACTTGGTAAATTTGCATGTCTTGTAAATCACTTCCTTCTTTTTAATTAAAAATGATGCTAATTAAATACATCTACTTCTATCTTCTGCACTTTTCAGTTTCCTTTTGACATTAAATTTGGCAGCTTAATGCAAGAAAATGATTGACAAATGCCCATGAATTCCATTCTGGTACCATAATTTGGCTCCTTTATTAGTGATTCTGGCCTATCCTTAAGCTGTGTCCGTCAGTAACAGCTACATCAGTAAGCTGCTTGGACCAGGTACTTTGGTCTGATCTTATTATTTATTTAAGGTTTTTTTAATTGGGCTTTTACTATTTATAAAGAATCTACACATCATATACTTCACTTAGTATTCATTTTTCTAATTATTTTGTGTAATATTATTTTGTATATATATATAAAATAACCTACCCTTCATGTTCAAGTACAGCTGTCCGTATACATCTGGCTTTATATAGAGAGATCTAAACATACATAAACTTCTTAAAATACTCAGGCTGTTTAAGCAGTTAGTACAATTCAAATGGCTGTCACAGTTCAAAACTTAATTGTTCCTATTCATAATTCTAAAATGTAATAATATTCTATTCAAATCACTTTTTTTAGGTGATTGGGATACTAATAGTCCTTCATCTTCAAACGTGATTTATGATGAACAGTCACCATTTCCCCCATCTTCACACACTGCTTCCATATTTGAAGAGTCTCATGTGCCAGTAAGTGAAGAATTTTTAATGAGAGTTCAGATATGTGAAAGGGCAGAAGAATTCAAGGACATTGTGCCTGAAAAGAAAAGCACTTTAAATGAAAATCAACCTGATTTAAAGCATCAATCTCTTCTCCATAAAAATGTGAATAAAAGGGATCCACCCAACAGTCATGGGCACAGTGATAAGAAAAATCTCTTGAAAGTAGAAAATGGTGTCACGCAAAGAGGTAGATCTGCTAGTCCCAAAAAGTCAGCCAGTCGCTATTCAGAGGAGCACTCCTCTGAAAAGATTCCCAGTCCTCTAAAAAATGACCCCAAAAGAAGACCCAGAGATCGATCACTCAGCCCCAGGAAAGGGGAGAATAAAAGTTGTCAGATCAGCACGAGGGCAGGTTCTGGACAAGATCACTGCAAAAAAAGCAGAGGACAGTCTTCAAGCCCAAAGAAGCAGCAAAAACCTGAAGGGAGCAAAGACCAACCAAGTGCGAGTGGAAGAGGAGGGGGCCGTGCCAGTGACAGTGCTGAGCAGAGCGCAGGTGCGAGGGAAAGCGCAGGTGTCAGCAGGAGAGATCCGAACCAGAGTCAGCCTGGAAAAAACAGAACCAGGTCTCCAGAGAAAAAGAGCAAGAGAACGGATGAAACTTCTCTTCCATCCAAAAAGACTAACCCTGCTGGTAAAGTAGTGTCGGAAAATGAAAAAGGGAAGAAAGCAACCTTAGGAGAAGCAAGTCCCAGTAAAGAGAAAACAGGAGAAAATGTCAAAATGGCAGAAAAGAAGCTGAAGCAGGAACCCGAAGAAAGAACGGTTTTAAACAAAATAGAAGATCACAAAGGCAAAGAAGTAGAGGCGGCTGACAAAAACAAAGAGAGCGGAGGGCTCAGACCTGAGAGCGGTTCTCCAGTTAAGAAAACACCCATCACGCCAGGGCCGTGGAAGGTGCCCAGTGCAGGCAGAGCCACAGGCACTACTGGTGTGGCCGAGAAGCGGCTGTGACCTTCGGCGTAAAACAAGGAAACACAAGTTGTCACCTTTTCTTATTAAAAAGCAGCATTTCCTACCCCTCAAATTTTTCAGAAATTCTGAAACACACCTAAGTACATTTTAATTTGAGCATCGAGTTAGCTGGCTGCATGAAGGGCCTTTAGGATTGCTACGAATCCACCGCCCCCCCGCCGGCTGCCCCTCCTCGCGCGCACCAGCTCGTCTACCCGGCGTCCCCACACACGACGCAGTGATACCCACAGCGTGGTCACAGCTCCCGTTACATTTGTCCCAGGTTATCTACTGTATCATATCTATTTTATCCTTCTCACAAACATATTTCCACACTAATGAAAAAAACTAGCTTTGGCTTGGAAGTTGATATTCTCAATAGCATGTTGCATGTTTACAGAGAGACGTATTTGAGCCCCTGCAGAAGAAGAGATTGTCAACTCATTAAAGGCGGCCGTTGCTGCTTCTAACAGCTACTGATGGTGTCCCAGTATAAAAATACAACCTCAAACGTCACTACTGTAAAGAAAAAAAATGTAGTCAAATACTGGCCTTCTTACAGTTTTTTATGTTAATTCGGCTGCATAAGGTATTTCAAGTCACTGTTAAAGATATGACTTAACAAATGTATGTTCCAAGGAGAAAATACTTCAGGCAATTAAGAGCTCACCTCCTGCTATGTTACCCAACCCTCAAGCGCTGTAGCATCCCAGACCACCTTTTTATTTCAGTTATTTTACTGTAACGCCACAACGAAGCACGCGGACCATACTGCTTATCGCTGTTTGAAGAAAAACTACCAAATTTCTATGTCTGGGTATTTCAGTTGAACCAACTCCTAAGTCATTAGTCATTAATACACAATACGTCTTTGAAGAGGGACTTAGGAAACCAGCTCCACAGTCCATTGCCAGGTGGAGTACCAGCCCCTCTGGTAGCAGCTGTACAAGTCCGTGTGTTTAGAAGCAGAACCTGCCTGGGACGGGCTCAGCACATGAGGACAAATGTGGTGGGAGACAGTCTTTGCTAGATCTTATTTCATTTTAATTTCTAGCTACATTAACATTTAAACACAAGAAAGGGAGACTAAACATCTGAAATTTTGTACAAGCTAAGCAGAAAAAATTTGTAAGTCAATTAGAAATGTTTGTTGGAAGGTTGAGAGTTTTTAACTCCATAAAATAGATCCAGGTTTTTCAGCCCCCGGAAGCAGCATTCAGTAGCATCTATAAATAAAGGCGCACTCAGAATAAAACCATTTTATGGAGTAGTTGAACACACTTGTTCTGTTGCCCTGGGTTCATCTCGTTATTGTGAACACATCATGTCCCAGTCCTTCCCTCTCAGAGTCCGACTGTGAAATTCTTCACTGTAACAACTGAATCAGCCCCTGTAGATAAGACCTGTTTCCCAGAGTGAGAGTTTTGAAACCCCCTTTTCATCCAGAACTATATTTACCCACCTATTGTAACTACTTGAATAGAGCAAAATTAGAAGGCTTGATAAACGCTAAAATTTTAGTACCACAGAAATGATTTATTTTCCCTCTAGTCCACAATTAGTGATAAAAAATCCTATTTTTATTGTTAACTGTGACATAACTTTGATGTCATATGTTGTCAGTCTGAAGTGGCTCTTTCCTCAGTAACCTGTCACTGTACTGATTATATACCGACTTAGCAATGTGGCCTTGGAATGCTAAGCAAAATATGGATGTACTGGTTGTAAATGTTTATATATTGTACAGTACCTTTATATATACACCTGAGGTTCTGATTAGAGAAAGAGATCTGTAAATCGCTCGTTATTTTTTATATAGATATTAAAAAAACCAAACCAGAATGTTTATGGCCTGCATTTCTTTTACCATCAGGTTTATTTAATGTTGCTCTCTATTTATGGAGCTAATTGTCATCATGATCTGAGTCCGCTAATAGATTTTGTCTCTGCACGTAACAAACATTCAGAGTCCTACAGTCAGGAAGACTCTTAAAATGATGACTTTTCCTGCATAGCTATATGTGTAAAGATTAAAATTAGAGGTAAAAGTCATTACAGCTACCTCATACCCTTCCTTGTAAGGAAAATAGCTTTGCATAAGTAATTTGCTTCCCCCCAAAATCCTTATACTGTCAGGGAGAGAAAAGGACTTGTCTTATTGGAAATTGGTCCTAGACATTTCTAATGGACACAATAGTACCAGTCCAGTTACCGCAAGGTCACAAACTCTGTTTCATCAGACTATGGCATTTCACGTTATTTTTAAATCGTTTTATTTGCTATAGGTTGTACTTACTTTTAGAATGAAGGGTCTTGACTTGATTTCACTTGAATTCTTGCTATAAATGAAGTCTAAAACCTATTTCAAGACAATGGTTAACTTAATACTCTTGAAGAGAAAAATTAACTCCTACCTACCAGCGTGAACCCACACTAAAAATAAACATGAGACCCCTGGCTCCCAAGCCCGACCATGGAGGTGGGTGTCACAGCAAAATCACTTTGTTGTTGGTTTAGTGGACACATTGCCTCACTGATCACAAGAGCAAAAAAGTTCCAGGATGCCATCACATTGCCTCCCTAGAGAGATTAGTAAGGTTCTATAATGCTGTCTTCTAACCTACTTAACAACAAATTTTTTGGACCAAGTAGCTTTTGTACAGCATCAATTGCTATTTCAGAAGTCTTGGACACAGAAAAGCATTTGGCTTTTTATTTCTACATGAGAATATCTTGGTTATTTCCTTTTTTAATAGTCTCATGTAGAAAAAGTTAATTGCTTTTAAACATGTGGACAAATGAATTTCATATTTAATATACCCAACATTCAAAAAGAATTGGGTTTTTAAGAAAGCAAGGAGTACTCAAATTAGGTAAACTGTGTGACAGTCTGACTAATGACCTCCGCTACGAAGTGTTTAAGCTGAAGCTCAATCCACAGTGAGGTCCAGGGACTAAGGGACACTGGCGTAAACAGACTTCAGTCACAAAACGTGATGTTTCAGTCTGCTATGAAGAATACATCACAACAACTTCTTACATCATCCTGGCATGCGCCAGTGCTAACAACCACTTGTGCTTTTTACATGATAACAGATTTCACTTAGGCAGCTCTTTACTGGTCACGCTGTTAAGGTTTATCAGCAATGCGATGACTTGTTTACCACATGCCATAATCATTGCATGAAATCTACACTCTCTGCTTGAGTTAACTGAATTACTTTAAGATATCCGATAACTTGGATCTGTTTTCAATCTTGCTTTTTGCAAGTAAAGCCTTAAGTGTAAGAAGGGAGTATGAAGGTCTATGAGAACTAGAATTCTCTGTTAAAGAACTCTGAGCATTTTGCACATAAAAATTAAAATACAAAAATATAGCCAAGTGCTTTAATTTAACCTGAACCTATATTTTTACAAAGAATCCTGTGGGTATTTGTCTATTTGACAATATTTGCATTAAGGTCAAGCAGAACTACTAACAAATACGCAAACCAAGAGGCTTATTTTGTCCTTAATAAACAACCACCATCTGTTACCTGGAGTAATATCTCATTACAGCGTATAGGCTCAGAACGCGCTGCAGGAAAGGCACGGAATTACTGCACATTGTGAAATTCAAATTGCGTTATTCTAGATGGGCACCAGTAACTGCAAGAAGCAAAGGATTACTTTAAATGACAGTCTAGTCAATGCATGAGATTAATGAATTTACTTCTTGACTATCCCAAATCATATGCTGTATTTGGGAGTGAGACCCATGTGGCCCATTATAGAGCGGTAGTTCTAAAATGTCAAAAATGAACGTCACGAACTTACAAGAGGGTTATTTTTGCAGTGCATGGGTTCACTTACCTCTAGATACAATGTACCAAAAATAAAAACAGACCCGTAAGCTTATACTTTGTAGGACATCCCGGCATTTAGAATTTTTCTACTTGTCTCTGAAAGTCAAGAAAACCATACCCCAATTAGCCAAGTATTTGGATATTCGACTTTTCAGTGTTTATATTATACATGAGGCATAATATACATATTTAGGAAGCTTGAAGTTAGACCTCCATAGCAATTTTAGGAAGGATAATTTTTCCCAATACAACAAATTGTAAAGTTAACTGAACAGGTATTTTCCTTCGCTTTCTAGGGTTATTACTATTTCAATTAAATATATGAATGGCATAATCTAGTTCATACATCTTGGTTTAATTTCTCAATAATAGGTAAATGTTGTCAATTATATTTCACTCCTTTTGGGTGATTAAAACAAAAGTCCAAGTTCTTAGAAGTTATTGTACAGGAATAAATGAAGCACTGAGAGTACAAGTCTTCCATCCTAATAGGGAAAATACTGCATAAATGGCAAATTAGTTGAGATCCATTCTTCATTCATTCTATACATTGCTAATGAGTACCACCGAGTACCTATTATGGGGTCAGGTACTCTTCTGCATTCTGAGGACCTAGGAGTGAAAAACCACAAAAATTCCTCGCCTTATGAGGCTTACATTCTAATGGGGAAGGACAGAAATAAAAAAATTAATAGGCAAAAATATAAACAAGATAATCTGATTTTGATAAGTGCCACGAAGGACATGAACAGGGCCGTGTAACTGACAAAAAGGGTAAGGCGGGGAGCTGCTGTCACTCAGGTCATCAGAGAAGGTCCTACTGAGAAACTGACAGCTGAGAAGCCATTCAGGGGAGAACTTAAGAAAACATATTCCAGGCGCTACCTGAAATAAGAAAGAACTTGGTATAACGGAGGAACTGGAGGGAGCCAGTGTGGTGTGGTTGTCAGGTACCAAGAAGGTGAAACTGGAAAGGGAGTCAGGCCTGATGAGGAAGGCCTTGGAAGCCACCACAGGGAGAGCCAGAAAGAGAAAACAGGAATGATACAGTTTTATAGTTTCTGTATTTTTAAGCTCGTTTATGTGGCTGAGGGAGGCCAGAGAGGAGAGGGGACAGCGGGTCAGCACAGTAACCAGGAGAAGGAGACTTAGCCTGGTAGCTGGGGAAACAGAACAGATGTGACTTTGCAGCAGGTTAGATACAGAGGAAGAGAGAGGAACCAGGAAAAACCCTAAGCCTTTGGCTTGAACAATTGA
Organism: Camelus dromedarius; assembly: GCF_036321535.1. Taxonomy (NCBI): domain Eukaryota; kingdom Metazoa; phylum Chordata; class Mammalia; order Artiodactyla; family Camelidae; genus Camelus; species Camelus dromedarius. Next base: position 18,348,605 of record NC_087444.1, read on the forward strand.
GTAAACTTTGTTCCATTTACTAAGGTAGAAAAACATTTACTCTCCCATCTTAACTTTAAAAAAAAAAAATGGAAAAATATATACGAAAAAATGGGTGTTAGATATTGGACAACAGGCAGTAAAAGATGGTGGCATTAAATGGAGTGAGCCCCATGACTGCCCAGGTCGCTTGGAGGCAGTTGCTAGGCTGTGGTGCAAGAAGGGGAACCCAACCCAAGCCAAGTAGTCTGGCTGAGTTGAGGAGACAAGAGTTAAGAATTTCAGGAGGCCAGATCAGCTAGAATTGGCAGGGCAGAGGACCAGAGAGAAGACAGCTGCACAGAGAGAAGAGAGTACCAAAGATGCACACAGGGTTCCTCTGAGGTCTTTAGGAGAGTGTTGATCAGCACAAGGAAATACTCAACAACAGGGAAAGAACCACCAAAAAAGAAGCAGGCCAAAAATTCTTGAGCTGGGAATAGTTCATGTTCCTACTGTCAAACTGGAAAACCCTTACCATGAAGAGGGCATCGAGTAGAATCCTTTGGAGGAGCTCACTTCAGTAGTGGAGAAAAGTAGTCCAAGACAAGGCTGCTCAGGCCCACCTAACGAAGCTTAAAAACAAGCCTTGAAATGATCAAACTGTTTCCAAGTAACTCGACTGCATTCTAAGACAAAGCTTGAGAATACTTAATACGCACATATACACAAAAACCCAACACCCAACAATATAAAAATCCACACCCAATAAGAAATTGCTAGGCATGCAAAGAGGCAGGAAAATAGGACCCAAAATGAGGAGAAAAGTAAATCAATTAAAAACCCCAAATGACACTAATGATAGCTGTTTTAATGTCCTTATTTACAATTTCTATTGTAAATATTATGTTAACAAGGTGGAGAAAAGAAATAGCATGTTAAAGAGACACGGAAGATATGAAAACCAAAAAAGCAAAATCAAACGTCTATAGACAAAAATACATTGGGTGGGAAATTAGTGCAGAAAAATAGGTTAGTGAACTTGACGGCACCGCAATAGAAACTATCCAAGATTAAAGACAAAGAAGACGGGGACAACGTACAGAATACCAGTAAGCTGTGAGGCCACTTCAAACAGCCCAATATGCATGTGAACTGGAGTCCCAGGAGGAGGTGGGTGAGACTGGGAGAGAGAAAACTTGTTTTTAGAAATAACAGCCAAAATTTTTCCAAATTTGATGAAAACTATAAATCCAGATTTCCAGTAAGTGCTACAAATCCCAGGCACAAAAAAATGAAGAAAACTATACCAACGCACATTATAATTCAATAGACAAATTAAAGAGCAACATCTTGAAAACTAGAATTTTATGCCCAGCACAAAGTATCTTTCAAACATAAAGATTTCAAAACGTTACTCAACAGGGTAGGCCTGTACACTCTGCTAAAAAGATTTTGGATTTTTATCTTCAAAGTAATCCTAAATCATTAATCGATTCTACATGATGAGAGTTGCATTTCAGAAAAGACACATTAGCTTTTGAGACGAACAGGCAGGCATGGGGGAGGGGGTAATATGCATATGTAAGGGCAGAAAAGCAGAATCTTGTTCAAAAACAAAAGGCATTAACTCACATGAAGGTGGTGGAAATGGGGATGGAGAAAGGACTGACTGGGAAAATACCTAGAAGATAATTATTCAAAGACTCGGAGATTGGATGTGAAGTGTGAGAAAGACCAAGAGTCAAAAATGATTCCCAAGTTTCCGTGATGAGCAGCTCTACTTACATATGATTTTACCACCTGAAAAATCATTTAAACCAATTATACCCCATCAAACCATAACTGAAACAACTTAAGAGTAAACTATTCTACATACTGCATTTGAGCTGAAAGATTCACTGCATAAAACACAGAACAGCAGTTTTCTGTAGGAGAAAAAGATGACGGCATTAGGTTTGTTCACCTGAAATCTACACTGAGCAGCTCAGTCTTGGATTTGAGATGTTGCTATTGTTCCTTATGGAAAATAGTTCCAGCATGATTTCCATGAGCCACCTGTTGAGACACTGATGTGCCTTTACAGAACAGTTCCTTCTAGAGGTGAATCACCATAGTGGGGTTTTACCTTTTTAAAAAATTGTAACTCTCAGGAAGCATTTAGAATGGCTGCAAATTTTTGGTAATTCACCTCTAGTTCAGCAACCCTGCCCCTGTGTTTCTATCTTCACAGTTAGGAATCTATCAACAAAAGATTTTTAAAGGGTTTTAAACAGTAATTACAAATGTTGATTGTGGATTTACTAAGTGCTAAGTACTTTATGCTGTGTTAAGTACCTTACATCATAATCTCACTTAACCTTAGGTAGTTTTTATCCCCATTTAACAGGTAAGGAAATTGAGATGCAAAAAGGTTAAGTAACTTGCCTTAGATTATGAAGCTATTAAGTGATAGAGCCAAGAATATGAATCCAGAAAGGTCTGACCTCAGTCGCCTTGAGAAATTCATCTTTAAACCTCAAAAATTAGGATATGTGTAAATGATAGCCTGATTTTGCATGTACATATTTTACATGTAATAACTAAGTTTAATTATTTCCATTTTAAAAGTCACAAAATCTTATTAAAATGTGGGCTTTCAATCTGCCTCAAGAGATTCTTGAAAGCAAGTAAGTTAATGAGCAAGAATTATATGCAGACTATGAGAGTTTCCATTAACTTATGTACATGCCTGTGTGTGTGTGATGAGGGTGCTGACAAGAGAATCCAAGTCATCAGTGCCAGAGCTTGGCTGAATATAGACACTGAGGACCTGAGATTGTACTGAGAGTTGAATACGTTAAGCTGCATAACACAAACTATTGATGCTTCACTTAGCACTGCCATGGGAAACGCAAGTCCGGTGATTGAAACAGAAAATATGGTGCCCGGTGGACGTGGGTGAGTGTGCGTATCCTTCAATTTCTCATGCTGAATTACGTGCCTTGTATGCATGACTCTCACCAACAACTATACAGTTACTAGGATTAACTTCAAAATTATAAACTAATTAAAACTTTCTCCATAGTTTAACAGAAAGTCACAGTTTAAAAGGTTATCTTTTTTCTTTCAACAACAACAAAAAAAGCCTAGAAACTGAAATTCTCCAATAAAGTTCTTTTATTTGGGTTCAACCTGGAATAGTTTAAACTTGATCTCTCTTTGCTAGAGAAATGAAATCTCCAATTCTATAGATTGTAATAGAAAAGTACTGAATTTGCATATTTCCAATAAAGGATATTTGCTTCATGCTTTGGGCAACTACCATAGTTACCCAGAAGAGTATTTCCAGTAAATATAACTGTCACAGCACTGAAATGCCCAGAATAAATTTCCTAACTTTAAAAAATTGTCCTTATGTTGCCATAACACAGTGGTCTTTAGTCTCCTGACTATTCACACTATTTGAAAACCATGAAGATACAGCTTTTTAGCATGCACGCTCAGTTGGAAAAGGATTTGTTCCTCTGAAAGCACCACTGGTCAGATTAGGCAGAATGGAGGGCACCTCTGCGGGTGAACAAGCAGGTGGGTGTCCTCGTGGTCTTACAGTCATCTCTTTCCTTAACAGGTGAAGCACTGATGCCAGCAAGGGGAGAGAGTCCAGGCACATGACTCAGCTCATGACTTAATTTTCCACAGCTGAGAAAAGAAAATCACCAAAATAAGTGAGTTTTAGGACAAACAGGTGGGGTTGATGGTACACTTACCTGACTATGAATCAAGAACCCTTTACGTAAGAAAAAAAGTGCCAACTCTGGCAATAGCAACCAGAGAACATCATCGAGAAAAAACATTAACAATTTCCAAGATCAAAAATGATATACTGCAGCTCATGGGGTTTTGGTTTTCATTCATTCTGCCTCCGTACCTTTCCCGAGATCAGAAGCCAACCCAGCCCATGCTATTAAACAGACGTGAGAGTCAAACTTGCTTTTTATGTTTCATTCAAGAGCAGTCTACTGTACTTGTGTAAAATGAGAAAATCTAAGCTGAATGTCTATTTCAAATGTCTATTTCTCTACCTTGAGTTATTTCCATGCCAGGCCCTCCCTCTCTCCATGCCTCCCTCCCCTCCTCTCTCTTCCTCTCTCCCCCTGCCCCCTGCCTCTCACACAGACACACACATAGTGGGAAGAACAAAGATTATCATATATAGTAAATTTTAAGACTAAGGCAGATGCTGCCAGAGGTAATCACACTTACTCTTATATTAAATCCTAGAAGATCACTTATAACACCTGAGACAGCAGAAAGGATAACTACTCGTGTGATGTTGTAGATTAAGGGATTCATCGTCAGTCCATAGAGTCTAAATGGTGTGTCCAACTCCTACAAAAACATGAAAAGAACTGAGATGGAATACATGGTTTCACAATAGCTATCGGTGATTTCTGGGCTGTTTTTTGAGTTTTAGGGGAAGATGACTGCTTAAGGCCTCTTCCCTTAATGTCAATAGCTACCTTCAAAAAAACCTGTAATGGATTCTCACCTACTTTTCCACTAGCTAAGTTTTTAAAGGTGGGTTCAAGCAATATGCTATTTGTGATTTTTTTAAGTGTAATTTTTAAAAGGTCACAGACATCAACAATCACAAGAACTTGGGTAGCAAGATGGGAAAGTTTTTCTCAGAGTCATTAACCCCAGACTATCCGGCTGGCATTCTGAAACTACATAGCCTGGCATCTATCTGTTACTAGGGTCTTCTCCAAGCCCAGCACTGATTTACTTTAAATGGTAATAAAAATGTATCACGGGATATTACTTACTTTCAACAACTTGGTGGATAGCTTTAGCACATTGTTTACTAGAGTAAGCTGTTCTTTCTTATTCGGCTTTTTTTCCATTTTAAGATATAAATTAATCTAAGGGAAGGAATACAGATTAAAGCAAATGCCATGGAAAAGATATATATAAATATTGCATTCAATTTGGCAGGCTCTGAGGGCAATGTTTTCAAGTAAAATAAACTTCAAAATTCCAGTAGCTATTTCTACAGAGCACATATGTCATGTATCCAACCCCCCGTCCCTCAGTCAGTCACATTTGGCAAAGAAAAGCTATTTAATGAATTAAAAAATGATGACGCAATTTATTAAAACAAGGGAAATTTTTATATTAATATTAACTATAGTAATTGAAGTGTAAATTCCTTGAGTTCAAAAACTGTATCTTGCTCCTCTCAGTATCCCACAAGTAATCTAACACCCTCATTAAACATGTATGGACCGGAAGAAGACAGCTGCTTTTAACTTCCCAACCCCTTAGTTTTTGCCTTGTAGGAAGAACTCTCCACTATATTTCTAAGGCAAAAAATAAAAACTAATGATATCAGATATTTTTATTTAAAACTTATAAATAAACATGAACTTTAAAAAAAACTTTATATTACTCCGTATTTATAAGAAACATTTTTTAATCTTAATATCTATTCACATACTAAAGAGAAAATATTTTCTGAACACTTGGTTGTATTCTATGACTGATAGAGAAGAAATTCAAGAAGCTTATTAAACATACTCTAATGATAGGTATTCTAAAGATCTAATACTTGACATAGAATATGGGACCAAAAGCATGCTCCATTACCACCAATAAAAATAATTTTTATACTACAAAGTAGCATCCAATCCTGGGAGCAGGTGGGGAAGACATTATACTCATTTTACAAGAAGGGAAACATCATATAGTTGCAAAGTGACTTGTTAAGCTGGAAGGTCACATAGCTAGAAAGTGACAGAATCTAGACTCAACCCTGAATCTTCTGCACAAACCTTATCATGCCGTCTCTAACCACTGAACCAAACTGACAGGGACCAAACAATACCTGTTCAGTAAGTAATATTGAAACATTGCTGTATTTCTTATTGGTTTCAGACCCCAGTGAGGCCAGGCGCAGTAAGAAAAGTAGCAAAGCTGTTTCCCAGATCAAAAACTCCCAGTTATAAGCATCATTCAGGAAAGTTTTATGTCCCCGGAGAACCTATAAAAAGGACCCAAAAAAGTTAAGATTTTCATTTGTCTTAAAATCTGTAATTACTCCTTTATTCTAGCAATTTAAAAACATTTACAAGATACCAATATTTAAATACTCAAGGCAGGAGAGTTTTAATATTCATAAAGTATTATCTATGTAATTAGTCATTATGTATTTCTCTAAGTTTCCTAGGTTTTTTCTCCTTTGCATGAAAGACAGCAAGGGTCTGGAAGTAACCAAGGAGGAAAACAACACAGTAAGACGAATGCATTTCCAAATTCTCTGACCTCTCACAATTACCTGGTGCCCATTTTTCAAAGGATTAAATCTGCATTTGACTCCCTAAAACATGTGGCCCAGCCCACTGGCATGAGCAGAAAATCCTGAGGGTCAGTCCTTTTCTCCATCTTAGGCTCTGAATGACAGCAGCAGCTGCCACTAGTTACCAATGCCTGTGATGTGTCAAGTTTCCAGGTAAAAGTTTTTGTTTTCTTCAAAATTTTCATTGCTTGAAATGTAAAAAAGTTTACCCAAGCAAGCCCAAGGTAAAATGGGATTTACTGAAAAATATACAGAGAACCATCATGGAAACTGAATACAGGCCTTTGAAAAACAGGAAACAGCAGGCGGCTGCCCTCTCCATCTCCCACCAGGGCCATTTTGGCTCCCACCTCCATTCCTCTCAGCCCGTTCCACTGCCTTGCAAGACCCCTGTTTACTGCTCCCCTCTAACTCTGGCTTGTTCCTGCTTCAGTTTGTCTGAGCATCCTACTGACCCCACTGACCCCTCCTGACCTGTCTTCTCCAAAGTCTGCCACTGATGCCTCAGATTTTCATTTCTAATACAAAAGAGGGAATATGTTTACCGAATCTGAATCAGGTACTCACTCCTGCCAGTCAGTACACAGGGGAGGAAAGTGACAGCTAGTAGCAACCTAGGCTTACCTCTTCCCCAGCGTGACACAAGAGCTAACTAATACACAAACCCCAGCCAAACTGCTATAAAACCAAACACAAAGAAAAACTCTTAAAACCAGCCAGAGAAAAGGGACATCACTTTTAAAAGGGCAGCAATAAGACTAACACTGATGTCTCAAGATAAAAGATGGAAATTATAACAGAATCCTAAAAGTGCTGAAAAGTAACTACAACCTAGAAATCTATACCCAGTGAAAATATCCTTCCAACATAAAAATGGTAAAAGACATTTTCAAACAAACAAAAACAGAGAATTCATCACCCGCAGATTCTTCAAGCAGGAAGAAACTAATTTCAGAGAAAAACAAAGAAATGCACAAACTAATGAAAAGTAATGAAAAGGATAAATATACAGGTGAATTTAAATGAATCATTAACTACAAAAAGCAATAATTACATCTTGTAGGTTTAAATACATGTAAAATTGAAATGAAGAATACTAATAACACAAAAAGTGAGTATGTAAATGAGATAAAGTGTTGTAAGATCCTGGCACTATCAAGCAACTGGCAAATTAATCATTTTATTAGACTATAATAAGTAAGGATGTAGTAAACTCGGGTCAATAGGAGTAAAAGAACCTATACAAAGTTAACAGAGAGGATTAAATAAAATCTTAAAGAATATTTAATTAATAAAAGATGGCAAAAAGGGAGAGAAAAAGGAAAATTAATAGGTAGACCAAATAAGAACCAAATAACATTTGTAATTATAGCAATTACATTAAGTTTAACTGGGCGAGACATTCCAAAACACTAAAACTGTGCAGCTGGATTAAGGAATAAGCAACCAAAGAAGGATACGCTGATTATAAGAGACACAACTAAAATCTGCAGACAAAGTAAGTGAAAGCAGGTAGACAAAGATATGCATACAAAAACTAATCAAAACGCAACTGGTGTAGTTAAATTAATATCAAATAGAGTAGACTTCAAGTTAAGAAACATTAGAAATAGAGACATTTCATAAGGTCATGAAAGATAAAGCCTGACACTATTCAGGATTAAAGGAGATTAAAGAGACATGGTAACTAAATGCAATGATATGATCCTGGATTAAGAAAAAAAATAAAGGACGTAAAAGTCCATATACCAAGAAGATGCATAACAATTCTAAATCTGCATGCACCCCGTTATAGTGCTTAACAATATAGAGAGCAAAAATAAAAACTGACAGAAACAAGAGGAAAAGATAAACCCACCATCAGGGCAGACTTGACCACACCTCTCTCAATGGCTGACAGAGTAAGTAAATCAAAAAAATGAGTGAGGATACAGGAAATTTCAGCCATGCACCTAGTAATATTATATACATGTACACACTTAACCACAGTGAACTGGTTTAAAGCAGAACTGAACGCTGTTTTCCATTTTCACTGAAACAGATCTGAAACTTACCTGGGCACAACAAATGAAAGCAATGGAAAGTGTCAGTAAGAAGACTGAAGACACGACCACATCCACTGAACGCTGCGGGCCCCGTCTCTGTGGAGTGAGACACGTCGTTAACGTCTTACATCACCGCTGGAGCCAGCAACAGCCCTCACATCATTCATACTCTGAACTTTACTACACCAATGTGAAAATAAACATTTATAAGAAGTCTCTGACACAGGATTTTAATATATTTTGGACATCTTCAACTTTAATTAAGCTCTGAGATCCATGCTATTCAAATTAAGGATGTGACTGATGCACAAACATGCTTTCAGTTGAAATATTTGCCAAAAAGTTAGAAGAAGATGCAACATTCAGTTTATCACTCTGCCGTAGGAATTTAAATTTTCTTTTCCCTTTCTAAGCTTTTATGTACGTACCTCTACCAGCTTTGTAGATAGATCACTCCCAACTGGCTGTCCAGTCTGTCAGCCACTGACAGAGTCTGTCCAGTACACAGAACTACACTGCCCACTGAGCATCTGCCACCAGAAATTCCACTTGGCATGTTTTCTGAGTATTCCTGCATATTCCACTGTTAGTCAAATAAAACTCACCTTTAGAAAGGAACGCAGTGATAACCATATCTTAATGTTCTCCACCTTTTTAAGTCTGAAATGAGGTATTTCATACTTCCTAGCTTTCCTGGCAGAAGTAATATGGCTGAAGAGTTTTGCAAATAAAAATCTCTAGAAGTTAAAAAAAAAATCACAAAGTGAAATGAACATGTGTGTCACTGTATATTTATATATTTATTTATATATATTTTTATATATATATTTATATAATTGTAAACAATATTCCCAGCATAAAAAACATTAAAAAGATCAGGTTCTAATCAGCAGTCACTAAGACAGGCAGTGAAAAAGCATTGTTAATAGCTCATTAACCTGTTCCTTGCAAAGCACATTATGTAGTAACATACTTCTTCACAATGTGGTACACTCTTGACATTTTCAAGATGTCAAGCTTTGTGAATCTCCACCTTCACAAATTCAAATGTCTATACAAAATTCTGGCTTACTCTCAAACTACATTTCCATTCAAAACCACATTTTTTTTGCACATGTCACCAATAAATTAAGTTCTGAATCCCTAACCCTTATCAAATTTCAGTAAATTTATTTCTCACTTGGCTACTTTTCACAGAACCATTTTCACTTTGAGAATTACTACATATGCTATGTATACAAAACAGCAAATGCACATCACTCACTCCTACATGTGGGCTCAGCAAAATTTCAGATTACAACATGTCATTGTGACAAATAGCTATCACAAGTGTTAAATGCCCAAATAGCAAAAGTCCACTGCTCAATCCTTCATTGCCCACATGAACTTTTGGAGAGGGAACAAATCAAGAGAACACAAGCAACTCAATGGAATACCATACACAAAAGGGAGGTGAGAAATTTTACTTAATTTACAACCAACCTGTTTATATGTTCTCTCTGCCACACACATCATGAAAAAAAACATCCAAGTAAGACACAATCGTTCAAAAAAATTAATTATAGACAAAATAATAATAGGCGTTACAGGGGGTGCCCCACAAAAGAGAGTCAAGATCTCCTCAGCTGAGATGGACTTGAGTTGGTCAAGGCTCTTCTCACGGAAAAGTCGATGTAAAAAAGGAAAAAATGCTAATCCGATGGTGACGACATTTCCCAGCATCTGATAACCTACTCCTTGCTGATAGGCATTCACCTGGGAATTAATTTAAAATGTCCATCATTATTAGATAGCTAGATGGAGCTATGAAGCAGTGTTTATCAAATATTATTTAAAGTGTTAAAAAGTAAGTCTGTTTTAAATCTAAAAGAAATACAAATTTAAATGATGTACAAATTTGTGACTGTTAGATCTTATTAAAAATTAGGCTTTTGCTCACTATATATAAAAATAGATTTAAAAAATTCTTCTGTATAGCACAGGGAACTATGTTCAATATCTTGTAATAACCTTTAATGTAAAAGAATATGAAAACGAATATATGTATGTATGTATGTATGTATATATGCGTGATTGGGACATTGTGCTGTACACCAGAAACTGACACATTGGAACTGACTGTACTTCAATTTAAAAAAATTAGGCTTTTGTTATAATGCACAGTGCAGGCCTGCTTATTGAGCACAGAACTTTGTATTATAATTTTTTTAAAGGCCTGATTACAAAGAGTGTTTGCTTTCAGATGCCACGGGTTACACTTTTATGGGCATGACTATAAACATTTCTGTAAAGAGTAAGAGTTGTATAAAATAATAAATGCAAAACTCATTTCCTTTCATATAACATCATCAGACCTTTAAAATCAGCTCTTTCCCCCTTCAAATACAGTTATGGGGGAGACACTATTTACTGTGTGGTAGCTGTTTCATCTTTTTTTGTTCCTTCTTGTTTTTCTCTTATAAAAATTTTATCTGGGACTGTGATGTGTTCATGAAAAATATTCTTTCATTATACTTTCTTATAGTAGAACTATTCATCATGGATATTTGTGCTGCCCAAAACATTCTAAATTAATCCTGGCAAAAGATTAGGTATGTAGTTTACTCTTATTGATTCAGCTCTATTCTTCTGGACCAAAGCAACCTGAGAGCAAATACCTTTCACACCAGTTAGGATGGACTTGAAATTGCCATATGTTTGGAATGTTATGATCCTAAGCAATCTTTACATCATTTGAATTGTATGTTAGATTTTTTATAAAGTTTGACTAATTTTTACAGAAGAAATCATTTCTCTGATCATTTGGTCCTATCTAATTAGAAATATGTAAAGCTGGAAAACTGGATTTTTTTTAAGGTAATAAGTGACCGAAGTTAATTTTCTTCCTAAATAAAGAGAAGATAGTTCCCCATAAAAAGAAAAGTTAGGCTTAAATGAAATAAGGAATATTTGTAGAATATATTTGAACAACTGATCATGCTCACAGGGATCTTTGTAACAGATAAAAAATTATATTACCAAGTAAAGACTCTGACTATAAAATTTAAGATACCCATAAAGCAGAGATACTGTTTTGATCATTAAACAGATACTGTGAAATAGCTGCGGATCACTAAATAGATTTTTGGAAACATCTGAAAACTTATGAAATCTTACCCTGCTCATGATGATGCCACTTATTTCCAACACAGACATGTCCATCTTTTTGCACTCATTCCCTTCCCAGATTATTGCACTAACTCGATCAGAGGCAGGACTTGAGTTCTGAAGCCAGAATAAATGGTTCTGAGAAGAAAAAATAAATATTTCCAACCACTCCTTCTTTCTTCCCTCTAGTAGACTTTTTCCCTCTGTCCAGCTCCCCAGCCATTTTGCCAGTGCTCAGCCTCACCAGTCTCTTCTCTCCCTGCATTTTCCTCTGCCATATCATGTCAAGTATCAACTCAAGTCCCTTTTCACCAATGTGTCCTCTGACGGCCACAAACCTCACCCATTTTACCCTTTTCTGAAATTAGAAACCCTCATAGTCTATATCAAACAAATTCACATCTCATTATATGCTGCTTTTATAGCGTCTTCTACTTATTTCCCAAACTAATACATAAATTGCTTTAAAAAGGCCATTTAGGATATTTCTTCTCCTTCTCCAATGATGCTTAGCATAATGCTGATGAGCATTTATGGATATATTAATTGATTAGCCAAAAATATGTATTAAGTAGCTACTATGTAACATGCACTATGAATACAAGAGAGAACAAGACAGATGTGGTCCTTGACATGACGGGGCTTACAGTCTTATGAAGGAGACATGACTAAATAGAGTCACCACAAAGCATGACTGGGGTGGGGGGGAGGAAGAATGCTTAGGAGCATATAGAAAAGGCTTCTTAAAGAAGTATCAGTCAAGCCAAAACCTGAAAAACAAAAAGGAGCAAGCCAAAGGAATAGGTATTGGAGAAGATGTGTTCTAGGCAAACAAACCAGTTTGTGTAAAGACCCAGAAGCACATGAGGAAACTGGAAGAAGTTCAGTAGAGTTAAATTATACCACATGAGACTGTATTAGAGCAAATAAACGAACAGAAGCAAATAATCCAGAAGGGAGAAGAAAGCAATTAAATGATGGTAAGAGGAATGGCATCAGGTTTGTATTTGAGAAGCATCATTCTGGCTGCAGTGTGGAAAATGAAACGAAGGGAGGGCTAGCCTGGAGAAGCTGTTGTAAGGATCCAGATGAGGGCTGATGATGCTCTGCACCAAGCAGGGTGGACACAGGGGGCAGATGCAGATACTGTACAGCAGAATCAAGAGAATGCGATGATCGACTAGAAACATGGTGGGAGGAATGGCCCCAAGGTTTCTGTCTTGGGTGATTAGCAGCAGCATTTAGAAATACAGGGAATAAAAGAATAGATTAGGTGGCAGAATTGGGAAATGATGGATTCTATTTGATGTAGTGAATTTAATCTTACCTAGTTATTCTTACATATGCCTTAAATTTACACTGTAAATCCCAAAAGTACAAAGTAGGTCAAAATCATCATAACGTTATGCATAGCTATTGAGGGCTAATGTAATTTGGATGAATCCTCAACTGAATGTAAAGAATATTTAGATTCAAACTCTGATAGCAAGATCAGAGGGAAAAGCTTCAAACTTTATTTGACAAAATGTATGTTGTTTCTAGATAGTTTTGGAAAACTGTATATATTTAATGAAGCAGGATTTTTCCCATTAAAACATGTAACCTAAATCAATGGTATCTTAGAATCAAGAAAAGTCAATAATTAAACAAATGAATATCCATCATCAACACTATTTATTAAGTCATCCTGGAAATATTTAGCATAAAGAAAAATAAAATTAAGAAGAATCATGATCATTGTTCACTGAACATATGAAGGTTGGTATGAGAACCATTTCTTAATCATTCGGTCTGTCCAGCAGCGGAACAAGCTCATGAAGTAACAATCACTCCAGCCGCACAAGTATTTAAGCAGAGACTAACTGATCTGATCGTCTGATGGGGATGTTGTAACAATGTTAACACATATTGGGTGCTTACTCTTTGCCAGGCATTGTGCTAAGCACTTTATATTATCTCATTAGACACATCACATTAGTCCTAAGAAGTAGGAACTATTATATTACCACGTGATAGGTTTAAAAACATTTCTGCAGCTGTAGAATGAATTCCTATATTCATTGGAAGGCTAAAATACCTTCCAAGGACTCACCATTTCTAGGCTATCTGATTTTATATTAAAATAAAACCTAAAATTAAAAACATCACTTGGTTTATACATCATTAGAGAAGCAAGACTAGTAATTCGTATGTTAACAATGTGATGTCTCTGAAAATATAATATGAGGTTAACGTACCAAACAATGTATCCTGCTCATATAAAAGGGCATTAAGGATCATCCTAAGGAAAATAAATAAACATAAGGAAGAAAAATCTAGGTCAGGGGAACTCAAGAGTTCTTCCCCCTGAGTTCTAATCCCGACATCTTCACTTACAAATTGTGGGCAATTTCCTCATGTCTAAATTAGGGGTAAAATAGCACCCACCTTACAGGATTATCATCAAGTTGAATGAGATAAAACAGTGCTGGCACATGGTAAGTACACACTAAATATCAGCTCCTATCATCATCACCTTTACAGACCTGCTGGAAAACATCCTCTTTGGGGTCGCGTTTGGTCCCTGGGTGGAGGGTGTTCACGTGGGCCCCCTCACTGTCACTGGTGACCGACGACCGGCACTCGGGGCCGTGCAGCAGGTCGTCCCACAACATATCCTCAGTCTCCGAGTCGTGGCGGGTGCTCTCTGAGTCTCTTCTCGACATGTTGAGGCCTCGAGAGCCACCACTCATGCCAGATCTAGAGCCCTTTAGGGGAAAACAAAAACCAAAAAAACTTTTTTTCATTGATTTTAAAAAAGAGTTATAGATCCGAAATAAAATTAAAACAAGTTAACCTATGGTGACAGCTGACAAACTTTCATAAATTGTATCTGTTCCATCACAAGGCTTCACATAACAATAATACATTTTAATACTTAAATGCTAAACTCCGACGACTCTCTAACAGACTGTAAAAGAGCACTCCCTCTGAGAAGTTATAGCCAAGTCATGGGATTGTTCACCTAAGGTGTCCTGGGACGGGAGTGACTCCTGCAAGCACATCTGGAGGACGGAGGTGTGGCTGAGCCTACTGACGGACTCAGCGTCCCCTACTCTAAACACTGTGAGCTTGACTGCAGATCAAGTCACGTCCAGGGCCCCAGCCAAACAGGGAAAGGGAAGATCAGGCAGAGAAAAGGATGGACACTGCAGCTGTCCTGCGGTACAAACAAAATATGAAAGTTTTTCCACAGCCCCAACTGCCTTGTCAATCATAACAAAAGCCACCGCCATCTACTCGCCTCACTTCTGATTTATAATGTCCCAAATGTACAAAATGCCCACTGGCTTTCATGATGAGATTTACGGCTCCCGTTTCTCAGGGGTCCTTTCTCAAATATCTGTCCTCTTCATCATCAATCCCACTTACATAGGAACGATGCTCAAGAATAAAAGCCATACTCCAAGTGAATATTAACTGGACTTCTCATCATCTGGGGATTGAGGAATCTCTTTCTGAGCAACACTTATGATACTTTTAAGATTAGCTCAAAGAGAAAGAGCTTACTCTCTTCATAGGGGTAAGTAATCAGTCATTAAAAGCTACGAGATAGGTAGACAGATAGCTGGAGGCAGGGGAGGGTCAGGCAAACAGAAACACTACTTCAGGACAACCAAGTAAAAACGGAATGGATAAAGTTTTTACACTCAAGAATACGCCTTGAAAAAAAAAGGGCACTTTACCTGACTGAAGGCTGCCGACTCGAACTCTGACTCGGCCAGACTATCTGAATCCCGCATGACAGGGCACCACTTGGAAGTGGTTTTCTTCACCTGCCAAAATCAAGCCAACAAACAGCAGGAAAACACGTTCCATACTCTGTTACTGCTCCGTGATGTGGGAGTTAACGCCTACACTTTTATAAACTAAAATAAAAATTACCTGAGTGTTGAGGTGCCTTGAAAGTATGGACTTCCGACTCTTCACTTCACAGCCGTTGTCACTCGAGGCCCCTTCCACGCTCCTCCGCAGGATCATCATCTGGGTCTGCGCTTCGCCGTCTTCCTCGCTTGACAGATCATCTGAAATCCCGTTACCCAGACGCCGAAAGGACTCCTACAAAGAGAACAGCAGCTTCTTCACCGGGGACAGCTCAAAATACTCTCTGACGCTGTGTGTATAAAAACTAAGAAGCATTAAAAGAGAACTACATCAGAAGTGAACAAACCTACATGTTACCTGGCCTCAATAAAGAAAAATATTAAACTTCCTTGAAACTGAACAGCCTAAATGACAAGGCAGTATCACAGAGAGGTGAGAAGCACAGGCGTGAGTCAAACTGAGTCTGAATCAGCCCTGCTACTCACTCGCCATGTAACTTTGGGCACGTCATTAAATCTCTCTGGGGCTCAGTTTCCTCATCTGAAAAGGGATGATGGTAAAAGTACCCATCTCACAGAGTTGCTGAAACAATTAAGTGAGTTACCACATGTAAAGCTCTTAGAATAGTGCCGGGCTGCTGTCATGGCTCCAAAATATTAGCTCTTTGTGTAATTCATAAATACCACAGTCTAACAAACAGGAAAATAGTTCAAGACTATAAAGGAAAAGTGTAGTTAGTTTTGGACATAAAGCAGAGAATATTTCTTCCTAAACCTAGAAGTTTCCCAAATCTTACCACACTATCACTGCCCCCCCCCCCCCCCCCGGAACAGGACACAGCAGCCTCTACCCTCATCTGCTTATTAGATCGGCCAGTCTGCTGCTAAGGCCAGATCAGTAGCAGATACAATGACAAGTTCTAGTCCTAGAAATTAGACGAATGAGCCACAGCCTTCATGTTATTCTTCGTAATGCCCTCCTTTTCACGTCCTGTGGTTTTACATTTCAAATTACACCAATCTATTAGTGTCTAATTTGTGTGTCTAGCAGAGCCTAAGAACAGAAAAATCTGACGCAGGAAAGAGAAGACCTCGTAATACTGACACTCAGCTAAATCTTACCCGACGTCCCTTTTCTCCATCTGAAAACTTTGCTTTCTCTCTTGCTTGCCACATTCTAATGTCTGGCCGACACTGTCTCTTCTTGACAACAGGATGCAGACAACCTGAGTCATTGTCAGTTTCCGTCCCTTTGTTACATATTAGTTTTACTCTTTTAATCCTATGTTTTAAAAAGGAAAAAAAAAAAAAGGATTACTAATTACTTTTCTGAAAGGAAGATCTTTTCTAAAATCACTTTCTTCTGAGGGGTATGATATATTATTCTGGAAATCGGGAAAACTCAGAAATCATTATTTTTCAGGCTTTTAGCTTGCCTACGTGCGTAGGAAGCCAGACAATAGTTCTCTCTAGTCTCCAAAGACTCGTGTCAGTTAACTGAGAGGAAGCCTGTTCTTTTCCGTTTTGCAAGGAAGTAGATTCAGTCTCTCTCTCAGACACAATGTCAACCTCTAATTCACACTGCCTGTCTGTGCCACTTCACAGGCTGTCTTCCCCTCTCCTGTCCTTCAAAGCCCAGCGGCTCTCGGCTCCTTCATGACTCCTGCTGCCTGCTTCAGCCCAGAATAGTCACCCCGTCTGCTGAACTGCACGGCCTTCAGTCAGCAGGTAATCATTCACGGCATTTCCACATTGCTGCGGCTGTGTCACACCTGCTACTCTAACCTTCCTGATTAGACAGGAAAGTCCCTGAGAACAAGGATGCTCAGGGCCCGGCACCAGGTTCAGCATAAAGAACTCAAACATTTCAACTAAAGAGTGTCAACTTATCTTCAGAAAAATATGTGAACAGACTTCATCTTCAAAAAAGGAGTTGCAAAAGAATTTTAGTTTTGAGTCACAAACATTAATGTATGATAAAATAAGTTTTTCTTTGAACTATAGAGTGCTGTCATGACCTGCAAAATCACAAAAGAGGTCGAATTTGTCTTGGATTCATTTCCCTTTCTGTCCTCAGCTCATCAACACCAGCCTCCCATCCTGCAGCCCACTTCCAAAGAGGTATCAGCTCTCACACTGAAAAATACCTCATCTTTTAAAAATTTTTCTGTCTCTCAAGATGTTGGCCAACATGGCTTAAAATATTTACCCCTTGAGAATATTTATACTTCCGTAATCTTGGATTCTAGAAATAACCATTAAAGATCAAACAGAATGAAACTTTTATGGTAGATGACTGCACTTACGGGTAACATGAAAGACACTGGAGACACTTCAAATAAGCAAATCATTCTAGGGCCTTTAAAACTCAAACCACAATGATAATATGCTTACAGAGTATACGCCTATAACCGAATTAGATTATAAACTATGTAAACACTCATGTGAACACAAAATCAAGTAAAAATTCCAATGGAAGACTTCCCACCTGTTGCCAAAGAGAGTCCCCCAAAAACCACCATTGAAGGGCGCAGATTCCAAAGTTTCTACTCCTCTGGCTTTATCCGAGGAGTTATTTCCATTTTCTCGGCTCCCGTCACCATTTACCGTTTTTCGTAATTTTCTACAAAAAAAATTTCAACAACTTCAGATTATTCAAGACCTTTTCTATTTCTGCTCAGAAAATCCCTACTGATTACTATCTGAAATTAAGTATAATGAACTTCATATAATGAGGGTAAATTATGTAGGAATATTTCTGACTTAAGGGTAACAACAGGTTCCAAACCAAAGTCCTAGTTATTATCATTTTGCTCATTCATTAAAGAAATAGAACTGCTACTCAGAAACATTACTGGAAGGAAAACTTTCATATGTATGATCAAGAGTCTTCAGGAACCACTGAAAGAAGGAACAATTCCTTTAAATGTGTATGTCAGAAATCGACCCATTTGGCACATCTAATCAGGGGAACACGAAATAATAGCAACTGATCACTTTTTATTGATATCCTATGCAGTGGAAAGATACATCCTATAAATACCAATGAGACACCACACAATATTTGAGTTCCTTAGAAAACATTAAATCAACTAAACTGAATTTTCAAGGAATATTCTTTTCTGAAAAAATAGTTTTGAAAACATTGAAAAAAAATAATAAATATGTTGAAATTTATGGCACCAAATGAAAAAAATCTTATTTAGTAACTCCTTAGGGGAACAAAAATCTACAGATATTCTGAGGAAAGATGACTTTGGGAAGATGATACCATACATACCCAAGAAACCTTTAACAGTTCCAAAACCCACACAGGGCACATAATAAAAACATGATATGAATTCAATGTGTAGAAAAGTTAAATCTTTATTAAAAGTTTAGAACACTTAGAAATCGATTCTCATTATACATGCTTGGAAAAAAGTAGGAATTTTAGTAGCACTAACCCAGTGTACTGAGATTCTTGTTTATAAGTGAATTTTCACCAAATTTTAAGACTGAATTGTGAAGAATGCCTTTTCAAAATCATTATTTAAGGTGAATTTTAATAAGAAATAATATAGTATAGGAATCTTCCTTTTAAACAACTGTACTCAATGACAAAACCCCACCTTGGGTTAAAAGTTCATGACAAGGTTTCTCAGCATCAGGGAGAAAAGTAAAAAGTAAAATCCACATTTTTAAGCCAAAAAATGATGAAAAATGTATGTAAAAGAGGAAGATTCTTTTTTGTATTAATTGACTCAAAGACCCTGCAAATCTCTACAATGCCTCTCCCAGAAAACACACAACTACAGGTATAATTTCTCATCTCACCTTCTTCTCCGATTTCCATTGTTTCCCGATGGCCTTGTTATCTGAGTAGACACGATTTGACAGTGGACAGTTCCCATGAGTAACATAAGGCACAAGGGTCCAAGCACTTCACTTACATTCACAATAGGCATCATACAATATAACACGAGAGCTATCACTGAAAAGAAGAGGTGTCAAAATGCAGAACATTAGGGCTCATCTTTCAAACCAATTCTGATGACTGTACAAAAATCTATTTCCACAAAAATCTATCAGTTTGAAAAGTATACAAGTGAAAGCACACAAATTCCTACAACACAATCCACCTGCACATTAGCTGAGTGAAAACTTGAAGCCCTAGATCATAGAGCTAGTGAAGAAATGATGTGTTCTAAGGATCTGCCTTTCTGGCAGTATGACAATCTAGGTATTTCAAGAGATTTTCCACCACAAAACCACCAGCAGCCATATAATCCTTTGAAGCGTTCTGCTCAGAGAAACGGTATTTTCCAAGGACCAGAGTTACATAGGTAGCAATTAGCAGAATTGGGTTTTGAATCCAGGCAGCTGGGCTCCAGAGTCCTTACTCTTAACTTCTATGCTATAATGCCTCTTTGTACGTGTATATGAAATGTCCCAAGAAATAAACAGCAAAAGAAACAGAAAACTATCTCAAATTATCTCCCCAAAATTCCAGATACAATTTTATAGATGAGTTCTTTTAGACTTTAACAAAGATAATTCTTGTGCTATCTGAACTATTCCTATGTGGAGAAACAGCTACCAAATTCATTTTGTGCCCTAATACCCTGATAACCAAACATAACAACAGCACCAAAGCAATAAACTACAGACCTTGCTGACTTATGAACATGGATATAAATTTACATCTAAAAAGTAGGCACCATGAAGGCAGAGATTTTTGCCTATTTTGTTCACTGCTATTCCTAGATCAGTACCTAGCACATAGTAAGCACTCAACATTTGTGGAATGAATTACTGAAATACTATCAAAGTAAATCTGACAATAATAAAGCAGAAGAGTAATTCACCCAGACCACATAGGGTTTACGCTAGGACAGTAGGAAATCTTTCTCAGAGCCCAGAAGAGTCCTTGGCACATACATGTTAGGCACTTAAGGATTTGTTGACCGAATGGATGTAATTTAACAATTATATGTAACTTTGATCTCATGCATATATATCTCAACTGACAATTGGGTAAATGGCCTTTGTCCCTAATTCCTGGGAGGTAACCTCCACATCTTTGGAGTTTCCCACACGGTGGAAGTATCTTTGCTATTCACAGTGGCCCCCTTGGACCATACCTGTCAGTTTAGACAACCAGAAAGACCAACTATGTAACCAGAGGGTGGGGGCTTTGAGCCACATTATACCAGCCTGACCTCTGGGGAAGGAAGCTGGGCTGAAGATAAGAGTTCAACCACTTGGCCAATGACTCAATCAATCATGTCTATATAATAAACCTACAATTAAAACTCTGGATATCAAAGCTTGGGTGAGCTTCTCTGCTTGGCAATGCCCTGTGTGTACTGCTCTCTTTCATGGCTGGAAGAGTAACACATCCCTGAGAACGATGAAAAGTTCCTGTTTGGAACCCTCCCAGACTTTGCCCTGTGCACCTCTTCTAATTTAAATCCTTCTGCTATAATAAAACTGTAATTGTAAGCACAGCACCTTCCTGCGAGTCTTCTAGTGAATTATTAAACCTGAGAGAATGAGGAGGGGAGACCCTGGACACTGTAGCCAGCTGGTCAGAGTAAGGGTGGCCTCCTAGAGTGGGGCTGGTGTCTGAGCTGAGGGCAGTCTTGTGAAGGACTGGGCCCTTCATTGTGAAATTTGGTCGAACTCCAATAGTGGAAAAGCATTCCATAAAAATTAACTTGTGTTCCTGATCTGTAGTTAATCTTACATGCCAATCTTTCCTAAAATACTAGGAATATAAAAATATTTCCTTCACATGCTAAAGAATGTATAAATAAAATCAGCAAGTTATGTTAATGAAGACACTCTGAATAGGAACAAAGCAGGATGACCACTCTTACTGCTATTACTTCACACTGCTCTGAAAATGGTGACTAATTCGATAAAAGTCAATAGAAATGTATGAAAAAAGAGGAAGCCAGATTTTCATTATGCCAACAATATGGCTGTGTAATCAGAATATCTGAAAGAAGCACTGGAAGACTATTACAATTAATGAGAGTTTAATAAAGTAGCTGGTTATAACAATTTTAAATATAAAAGCTTTCAAATGTAACCACAATAACCAGTTAAAATTCGTAAAACAAAAAAACTCATGCCTGCAGCTGCAGCAACAAAAATTAAAACATAAAATATTTTACTTTAATGCGGAAGCCCCCACACATCCTCTGATGGATGAACATATAAACAAAATGTGGTATATATACACAATTGATTATCATTCACCTTCAAAAAGGAAGGAAATACTGACACATGCTACAAATGGATGAATCTTGAAGATATTACACCAAGCGAACTAAGGACAAAAACTGTATGATTCCACTTATGTGAAGCACCTAGAGAAGTCAAATTCACAGAGTCAGAGAGTAGAATGGTGGTTGGCCGGGGCTGGAGGTGGGTGGAATTGGAGAGTTATTGATTTATGCATACAGTTTCCATTTGGAAAAATGAACAAAAAAGCTCAGAGATGGATGGTGGTGATGGTTGCTTAACAATGTGAATGTACTTAATGTCACTGAACTGTATACTGAAAAATGGTTAAGATGGTAAATTTTATGTTACACATATTTTACCACAATTTTAAAAATTTGAGTTTAACAAAATGTAAGCAGGTCTTATAAGAAAAAAAAATTCCTACACAGCTTTACTGAAAGATATAACAGAAGACTTGATTAAAAGAAGAGACATATCAATTTTCTCCCCATTGCCCCCATATAAATTTATATCTATATTTTGGAGTGGGAGGTGTGGAGCAGGGAATTCCAATCCAAGTCCCAAATGTTTTTCTTTTGGTCTTTGATCATAATAAAACAGTTCTAAATTATTTTAGAAAGAAAAAGCAAGCAAGAACACCTAAAAGAAAATGTTGAAGAAGCAGAATAATCGAGGCATAGTTGTCCTGCTCAACGTTACTACATATTAAATACCTGCAGTAATTTAATGTGGCAGAGGTGTGAGAATAACCAGACAGACTGATGGCACAGAACATGCAGTCCAGAAGGAAGACTATGGTGTATGTGAAAAGGTAGTATATAGAATTTATCTCAAAAAGAAATAACAAACATGTGGAAAAGTATTTAACGTTACCCTCACAAGTGACCAAATAAATGCACGTTAAATGAGCAAACTGCTGGAGGGAAGGGTATAGCTCAGTGGTAGAGCACGTGCTTAGCATGCACAAGGTCCTGAGTTCAATCCCCAGTACCGCCACTAAGAAATAAATAAATAAATAAACCTAATTACCTCTTCCCCATCCCCCCAAAATAAAAAATAATAATAATTTTAAAATAAATACATTTTTAAATGAGCAAAATATTAATTTTTGTACATTCACTTAGGTAACAATTTTTAATATTATAATAATGCTGGCAATTTGTGGTAAAACAGGAATTCTCACCCACTACTTACCAAAAAAATTGTGTCACCAGCAATTTCACTATATGTACTAAAAATCTTAAAATGTTTTGTATTCTTTGACTTGTTAATTCTATTTCAGAGAATAAACTTCAAGGAAGTAATACAAAATTTGAAAAATTTTGTTCATGATGGTATTATTAATAGGAAAAAAGAAACAAACAACCTAAATGCTCACAATATGGAAACAGCTATGTAAATTATGGTACTTTTATATAATGGAATATTAGGCAGTTATAAAAAGTGTCTATGGTGAGTCCATATGATAGACTCATACAGATATTAAAATGATAGTTTGAAATGATGGTGTGTCTATGTGGTGGAATATTATGCAGCCACCAATATGAGAGTCATGAAAATAATTCAAAAAAACTGAGATAAAAGAAAACAAAAATCACTCCAAATTCTTTCACCCTAACCCGATCTTCACCTTTCACCTACTCTTTGTTCTAATTCATGTCTTTTTGCTCGGGTATATACATTGCCCTCGTTCAGAAAGCATTCCTGGTAGGTAATGGAATATAAAAAAGAGAATACACTAGGTCCCTGCACATAGTGAGACGAGAAAAAACATCAGGTAGTGATGTGTAATAGAGAAATTAAAATAGATTCCTGTGATCGTGCCTGAGGGGTGCTAGATGATTTAGAAAGTACAGACAGGGACAGCTCTCTATGAAAGTTACATCTGAGCATGGACTTTACAGAGGCAAGAAAAGATAGCCACGTGAAAAGCCTTAAGATTGTTTCAAAAAGAAAGAAAGGCCCTGTGTGAGGAACAGAAAAAGGCCCTGCGCCTAGACTGAGCATGCAGAGTGGAAGACATCTGAGAGGTTTGCAGGGAACAGACCACATAGGTCACTGGAGGCCCTGGTGAGGAGTTTGGGTTTTTACTCTAAGGGTAATGAGAAGTCACCAAAGGGTTTTAAAAGCAGGAAAGTGACGACAGATGGTTTCCACTTTAAGAGATTTCTCTAATTGCTATGAAAAGAGTGATTGGTAGAAAGAAAGCCTGGAGCAGACGTTGGAATAATGTATGTAGGCCAGGGGATGCTGGTGCTGTGGACTATGATGGTGGCAGGAGAGACGGCAACAAGTTGTCAGCACATATTTTGGAGGTCAAACTTACAGACTTGGTGACAGATGGGATGTGAGAGTTGGTGGCAGACTAGAATAGGAAGACTTAACTTTTCACTGGAAAACTGGGTGGTTGATGGTATCATTTAATGAAATGGGGGAAGACCTAAACAGGAGTAAGTCTATATAAACGAAAAGATTACATTAAAAAAAAAAATCAAGAGTTCCCATTTGGGATATGACTGAGTTCAAGATATTTTTAATCTCCATATGGAAATGTAAAACAGGCAGTTGGATTTATGAGTCTGAAGTTCAGCAGAGAGATCTGGCCTGAAGATATACATTTGAGAATCACCAGCGTATCAATTATAGTTAAAGTAAAAGGGCTTGATAAAAGAAACTAGAAAAGAGAAGAGAACCCGGGCCAATCTGGTGGTAATCCAATATGCAAAGATCAGACAGAAGTTGTTTGTAAAGGCCTGGCCAGTGAGACAGGTGGAAAGAAATTCAAGAGATGAGAGTTAGACAATGGTTTGCGCTCTCTGAGCAAATTAATGTAAGATGATCTCCAAATGGTGTATGTCCCTTCATTTCTGTGTACATGAAACCATGAAATCAAAGGGTCAATGTAAGAACAGTAAGGTCTGCACGATCTAATAGCAAAAGTAGCAAAAAACAAATGTCCTCGTGTATCCCCACTCCTCTAATTACCTTGCATGAGGTAAAGCAGTAGCAGCCAAACAAAGATTCTTAAAGAGGTAACCTGAATCCACCAATTGCTGAAAAATGGAAAAAATACAACTCGAACAAGCCCCTTCCGAGTCAGAGATGTCCACGGAATTTCAGGTTTGGCTTTGGCAAATGTTGAGCCTTTAAATATACAATAAAACAAAACATCAAACATTGATATACACTATACAAATACCCACTTGTAATACTATATTAAAAGCAGGTGAGAAGAAAAAATCAGCACATAACCTGTTCAGCTCAAAAGAATCCTCTTAGATGTTTGCCTCAATCACTAGGACAGGAGCTCAAAGTAAGTCAGGCTCGTTCGAATGGTAGACAATATATATTTTTTTTAATTACACAGCAGTAAGTCTCCAAGTTCATCCCTCTTTCACTCTCATGGAAACCATGTCATCTACCTAGCTACGCAGTATTAAAGCAAAGGGGAAAAAATGCTAAAGCCTGAATGACGAGGGAAGAACATCACTTTTGGAAATTAAAGTACATCATTATATAGGGACAGTATCTAAAAAAGAATCTTTACTACCACTATGAAATAATATGACAATACACCTAAGAAACAAGCCAACTTTAGAACTCACCTCTGATTAAGTCAACATCAATCAAGTCGGCCTTTATGTGACCCATCTTTTTTGGTTTGTTTTTGAAGCCCTGGGAAAAAACAAAACCATAAATAAACAAAGAAAAAAAGCCCTTTAAATCAAAAGGTAAACTTATGTTTCTTTTTCTCGATATCTGACTCCCTTTTACTGGGGACACTTCAATCCTAATGCACTTTGGAGGA
The DNA here is from genome assembly GCF_036321535.1 of Camelus dromedarius. Taxonomy (NCBI): domain Eukaryota; kingdom Metazoa; phylum Chordata; class Mammalia; order Artiodactyla; family Camelidae; genus Camelus; species Camelus dromedarius. Next base: position 18,373,997 of record NC_087444.1, read on the forward strand.
ACCTATCATTAACATTTGTTTTAGTTTTTTGTTTTATCAAGAAATGCATGCATATACTTTTATCACTTTTAAAAATAACCAGAGTGCCAAAAGATCAGTAAATGAAAAACAGGAGTCCTGGGACCCACCTCATCTCTCCTTCCAATTTCGTTCATTAAAAACAAACAGCTTTCATCTTTTTTCTTTAGCTGTTTCTCTTGGTATTTATGTATGTCTAAACAATATATTTATACAGTTTTAATTTATTGATTTTAGAAATAATCTATGGACTCTTAATATAGTCTATGAGAATTTCACTCTCTTACAGCACTAATCCCCACATCCTAACTTCCACCCCCAAAACTACATATCCTCACAATATAGTAATACTAATTTTTAACAAATCAGTAGTCAGCAGTTACAGTATTACTATGAAATATCATTCCTTATAAGCTATATTTATATTCTTCCATTTATTCTATGAGGCTGGTGAAAATATTCATCATTTTCCAAATACTCAAATGCCAGAAAATCAAAGTCCTTTTTTACCTTAGTTAAAAAAAAAAAAATTCCTGGAAACACCCTTCCCAGAACCCTCTATCTTCTTGCTCCAGTTAGATAGCTGCTCCCAGACCTGCTACACCACTGTAATCCCAGGATTTCCCACTCTCGTCCTGACAATTCCCTTCACCTCTCTCTGCGCTCAATCCCCATTTCCTATACCCATGTCTTCTTGGAGCACATCCTTCAGGACCTTCCTGAGAAAGAGGTCACAGAAGGTAATGTTTTTACTCCTTGTATGTCTGCAAATGAATTCATTCTACCCTTATACTGGATTCAAGTTACACTAGATGTAGAATTATAAGTCGTTAATCATTTTCCCTCAGGAATTAAGATACTGGCCCATTGTTTTGCAGCTTTCAATGTTGCTGTTGCAAACTCCAACGCCATTCTGATTCCTGATCCTTTGAGCATACACTGTTTCTTTCCTCTGAATCCTCACTTTATTCATGGTGTTCAGAAATTTCATAATAATGTGCCTTTTTTCCTTGATACAAGTGACATTTATTATTAAACATGTGTTTCATTTTATCACATAATGATGTGTCTTGATATGAGTCTTTTATCATCTATTGTGCTGAGACTCCTTTCCATATGAAAATACACATCTTTCAGTTTTAGGGAAGTTTTCTCATAATTTATATTTAAATTTCTTCCCTTTTAAGACTTTCAACTTTTTTTGTCTTTTTTGTTCTGCTTTCTGGAAATTTCTTCAAATTCTTCTCTTGAAATTTTTCACTTTAATTCTTTGGGTTCACTTCTTTCCATTCTCTTCCATCCTAGATGTTTTCAAATACTTAGTAATTGTTGGCTGTCCATTTACATATTAGAATGAGGAGCTAAAAACCTGATGGACATTTCATTTCAAGGTGCATAACCAAGGTAAATTTCACTCATGTGTACAAAATGTTCATAGAAGATTTATAAGAGCCTCAAATTGGTCACTACACATCAACAACAAATGGAAATTGCCCATCAACAGTAGAAGGGATAAATAAGTGTGGTGTTGTACTGAATAAATTACAATTATGCAGCCACATGACTGAATCTCAAACATAATATTGAGCAAAAGAAAGTAGTCTCAAAAGTGTATGTGTTGTATAATTCATTTACGTAAAGTTCAAAAAAGTCAAAATTAATCTCTGGTGCTTATAGTAAGGATACTGGTTACCTCTGCTGGTGGCAGGGACTGGAAGAGCATGTGATGGGGAGCTTCTGTGTTACTCCTAATGTTCTATTTCTTAGCATCTGAGTGTTTGTTACATAACTATGTTCAGTTTGTGAAAATTCCTCACGCTGTACACTTATAACTCTGGGGTGTGTATGTGAATACAGGTATCCCCACTTTTCAAAAGTTCGCTGTATGCCATTTCGCTTTTACAAAAGACCTACTTCAGTACCTATTTTCACTAACCAAAAAGAAAAAAAAAAATCCAAAGAGGATTTTTGCTTTTACAAATAAAGGCAAAAAAGCAAAAACAGAATTCAGTGACTATTTTGCAGAGGCAGCACACATCTGAGCAGCAAGAGCGGCACCGCCACACTCCCTCCCCGGAACTACACTCGGCATCTCAGCATCAAGCCTCAGTAGCTTTGAACTGTGTGAGCATCTGTGCTCTGTCTCAGTTTATTCTGTGCATCTGTTAGCAAGATGAGCCCTAAGGTAATTGCTTCTTCACTCTACGCCATTTTGGCTTGTGAAAAGTTTCACAGGAACACTACTTTTGGATAATGGGGGAAACCTGTATATTCATATTTACTGAATATGTTTTATTTTATTAACATGTAGACAATGGTTTTATAGGAAAAACTCCGGATTTTAAAGTCATGATAACTTTGCTGTATATTATGAATTCAAAGTAAATTTGTGAATCATCTTTTGTGTTTCAAAGTCTAAGTTTGCACAACAGTTTTGCTTCATTACTATCAATAAATAAAACTGTTTTAAAAGATAAATTTTAATTTCATACTCAATCAACACTTGTACATGTTAATTCCCAATCAAGTTCTTTAAACTGGCTATTCAACCATTAAAATTAATGTAAAAATTAAAGGTTACAGTCATTTGCTATTTCCTTATTTTAAATATTGAGCCAGTATTGATCTTCAGTTCTGTTTAACTAAACAGATGCAGCCAAACAATTTCTCTAAGGGAATCCTATGTTTCTATCCAATTACCTACAAACTGTAGATTTTACCCCAAAAAAGTTCTAAAACTAAATGTAAAAAAAATTAAGAAGGAATCTAATTTGGAAAATAAGACATTTCAGGGAAAAAAAATAACCCTCTGAAAAAACATGGGCACTAATTTTTGAAATATGCATAATATTCATGGGAATAACAACAATCTTGTGTTACATTCGAAGTCGGAAATTAAAATTTAAAACGTAAAAATATCACTGTCTTGTATTCTGTCAGACATAGGCCTTGTGGACATTTGCATCAGTATTATTCCAACTAAAGAAGCTTAAAATGCCTTTTTCTTTGCTTTCTAGAATTTTCACCTACAATGCTACAGAATCAGAATTAGCATTAACTAAAGGTAAATACCAAACTATGAAAACTTCCCTTGGTAACAGAAACACATTCATTCATTCATTCACTTGGACAACTAATATTCCCCATGTTTCTTCTATATTCCAGAGACTCTACTAGAGCTAAGTATAGCAGTAAGGAAGTCAAAACACAGCCCTGTCTCCAGAGTGCACAGCACAGAAAGGAAGACAGACAAAAGAGCCGAATGTTCGAGGGCTACTAGGGGATAAGCCCCTGAACCTCCCTCACCACTTTTTCTTTCCTAAGACGACAGAAGTCATTAATAAATGTATGGCCACTGTTCCTGAGACAGATGAGAACATCACCAGATACTCCTGTATGTGTTTGCGCTGAGGAAGAATAAAAAAACACATGCCACACTTTTGTTTTAACACACTCTAGAGTATGTATAATAAGAGGAAGCACATGCCAGGCACTACCTAAGCACTTTACCAAAACTTATATTAATTTAACTCCTGCAGTCCTCGCAACTGTCCTGTGAGTCAGGCACCTTTATCATCTTCACTTTACAGACGAGGAAGACAAGCCCCAGACACTGTAAGCCAGTCACGCTCAGGACAAACGACTACACATCCTGCTTCTCACTCTAAGGTACAAAATGCACTTGTAATCAACGTAGGTAGAGATGCTGTTTGAGATAAACAAGCTTGCACGCCTCTGAAAGTTCAATGAGATTAAACCCTGGGCGCTGTGAGTGAATTTCCTTATTGGCCACAACCTCTGGCCTAGCAGCCCGGGGAAAATGTGTAGGAGACAATCAGGATTCCCCTGCAACAGCTGTCAGAGCAGTGGCCTGGAAATTTCCTCCAGGGCCCAGCGACCAGCTGTATTCAGCCCTCTCCGTTGGTTGCCCCCCACATGCCTGTGTAACATCATCAAGGCTCAGAACCACCTGACCAGTGTGGTTCCCACTTTTAGGCAGAGGGACAGGAGCACTGGAAATAACTGCGACTCCATATTAACAGGGAATAAAAGACAAGTGAAACCCTGTAACAGATCCCCCTCAGTGTGCTGAAATGTCCACTTTAATTGCCACTGATTCGTTACTACTGTACAGTAGTCAGGCACAGAGAGAGAAGTCACCCGGTCTAGGGCAGGTGATGAACAACAAAGCACCAATTACAAACATAGCACCATAGGAGCATGTGTAAAGGACACTTAGATTTAAGAAGTCAAAGGGAGAGCTCCAAAGGAAAGTAACATCTGACTCGAGACCTGAAGGATGTATGAGAATTTGCAAAGGTGGGCATGGGGTGTAGCAAAAGGGGAAATTAAGAAAAGTGTATGAGAAGAACTAGAAATCAGAAGTAGCAAGACAAAAACTAAAGAAAGTTCAGGAAGGCCTAAAGCAGGGTGGAAGTGAAAGGGGGTTAAGGTATGAAAGAGAGAAACTGGAGAAGGAAGCAGAAGCCAGATTTTAAGACGATAAATCATGTTCTAAGAATGTTTATTTATTGTAAGGATACTGGGAAGTCAGAATAAGTCAAAAATATAAGAATGACAGTCAGACTTGTGTTAAAAACAAAATGACAACAAGCCAGCTTCAGTGATTATGAGGGGTGTGGGAGACAGGGAGCAGAGGAGACAAAATTTAAAAAGCTACTCTAACAACCTAGATCAAACTTTGTCTGTAAAGGGCAGATGGTATTTTAGGGTTTGTGGGCTATACTGCCTCTGTGCAGATAATCAAGTCGGCAGCTTTGCACAAAAGCTGGCTTAGACACGGACAACACACAAGGAGAACACCAAGGCTGTGGTGCCCCAGGGGTGTGGCTGCCGGCGACAGCTTGCGGACCAGATGAGTGCAAACAGGTCATCCAGGTAATCAGAAGCATGAATTGGGAGAAGTATTCATAGTCAAAAAGATCTTAGAAAGTAGACTCCAGAAGTCTTGGTAATTAAAACTGTGGGATCAGTGTGAAGATGAGGCCACAGAAGAATTCCGAGCCCCAGCTTGAGCACTCTGACGGCTCACTGAGGAAGAAAGGTGAGTGCAGGCACAAGGCTGGTCAGGGGCAGGGAGGTCCCGTCGCTCCCGGTCCTCTGGCCAAGCTGGGGAGGGGAGGAATCTCCTCCCACAGGAAGGCACTGCAAGTTACAGGACAAGAGGTGAAGACAGAACAATCTTCTTACAGGGAGGGGACAGAAGAATTAGGAAAAGTAATATAATACACATTGAAGTCTGTCTGACTCCAAAGATCATGCCTAAACATTGATGAGATTTGTTGTGTTTTGCTAGTGGTATAAATAAAAGATATCGATATATCTATCTTATTACTCATGTAACTTCATTCAATGTATTTGTCTTCTTTTTGGAGGGGAAACTCTTTAAATTGAATTTTTTTATTAAAATATTTACATTACAAGGCTAATAAAAAAAAAACTCTTTCCAGCCTCACTCTTCCTTACCCTGGATTCCTACTTCCTCATTATTTCTTCTTAATTATTTCTAAATAAGATGTGTACAGTGCTTTCCTCAATGTTAGACGCTATCCACTCACTTCTTAACTGTTGAAGATGAGGAGATAGGTTTCTTACTTAGTCTTCCTATACTTCAGTACCTTTACCTGTAAATTGAGAATGATAATACATCTACCTCATGGGATTGTTGGAAGGACCGATTAAGAGAGTGAGAGTGAGAGAGCAGTGCTTAAAATAAATGCAAGACCCATGCTAAATACTAATGATTATTATAACACCAAGCACACATACACATGCCTTCCCGCATGCACTGTAGTTTCCCTCCCATAAGGTTCATCACAATTTTATTTGTTGTTTAGAGTATCATGATTACATAAATATTGTTCCCGCCTAAATAGTAAATAGTGATTATATTTCCTTTCTTAGAAATTCTGTCCTAAAATTGTTAATTGCCTCATTTTCCTCCCACCTTTATTTAGATAGGATTGACAAATAAAAATTATATATATTTAAGATATACAGTGTGATGTTTTGATATACATATATATTGTGAAATGATTACCACAATCAAGTTAATTAACTTATTCATCACCTCACATCATTAGCATTTTTTGTGTATTGCAATTTGAAATCTACTCTCTTAGCAAATTTCAAGTATACAATATAGTATTATAAACTATAGTCACCACGCTGTATATTAGATCTCCCAAACTTATTCATCTTGCAACTGTAAGTCTGTAACCTTTGACCAACATCTCCCATTTTCCCCACCCTTCAGCCTCTGGTGACCATTCTACTCTCCACTTCTGTGAGTTTGACTTTTTCAGGTTCTGCATATAAATGAGATTATGCAGTGTTTGCTCTCAGTATGATGTTCTTCAGATTCATCTGTGTTGTCACAAATGGCAGGATTTCCTTCTTTTTTAAGGCTGAATAATATTCCATTGCATGAGAGCGCTAGATAGATGGAGAGATAGGGCACATTTTCTTTACCCATTCATCGTCAGCAGACACTTAGGTTGTTTCCATATCTTGGCTACTATAACAATAATGCTGCAATGAATATGAGGTGTATGTATCAATCTCTTCAAGAAAGAATTCTCTTCAAGAAAGGAAATTTTACTTCCTCTGGATAAATACCTAGGAAGAAGGATTGCTAGATCATAAGATAATTCTAATTTTTTGAGGAGCCTCCATACCCTTTTCTACAATGGCTGTACTAATGTACATTCCCACCAACAATATACAAGGGTGCCCTTTTTTCTATACCCTGGCCAACACTTACTATCTTTTGACTTATCTGATAATTGTCATCCTTGGGTGTGTAAATATTTACAAATGTTATATCCTCTTATTGTTTTCTTAATTTCTCTTTCTGATAGTTCATTTTCAGCATATCAAATGCAACATATTTCTGTATACTAATTTTGTATGCTGCAACTTTACTGAATTCGTTTATAAGTTCTAATCACTTTTTGGTGGAGTCTTTAGGGTTTTCTAAATATAACATCATGTCATCTGCAAAAAATGACAGTTTTACTTCTTCCTTTCTGATCTGGATGCCTTTTATTTCTTTCTTTTCTTTTTTCCTAATTGCTCTGGCTAGGACTTCCAATATGTTGAATAAAGTGGCAAGAGGGGGCATCATTGTCACGTTCGTAATTCTTTGAAGAAAAGCTTTCAGCGTTTCACCGTTGAATATGATGTTGTTAGCTGTGGGCTGTGAAATCTTGCCATTTGCAACAACATAGATGAAACCTGAGAGCAGTATGCTATACAAAATAAGCTAGACAGAGAGAGACAAACACCGAATGATTCCTCTTATATATGAAATCTAAATTTTTAAAAATTCTTAAAAGATAAAAACCACATTCACAGAAACAGAGAACAGCAGATTGGTGGTTATAAGAGGTGGGCAGTAGAAGATAGAAGAAATGAATGAATTTTATTTTTTAGTCTCAATAAATTGAATAAAATTTTAAAAAATAATACGGAAACATTGGTCTTAAACAACATGTTAGACCAAATGGACTTAAAAGATTCCATCAAAAAGCAACAGAATCTACAGATTTAATGCAAGCCCTATCAAATTACCCAGGATATTTTCACAGAGCTAGAATAAGCAATCCTAAAATTTATATGGAATCACAAAAGACACAGAATTGCCAAAGCAATCCTGAAGAAAAAGAACGAAGCTGGAAGAATAACTCTCCCAGAATTCAGACAATACTATAGAGCTACAGTAGTCAAAATGGTATTTGGCATAAATAAGACATGTGGATCAATGGAACAGAATACAGAGTCAGAAATAAACCCACAGACCAAAGGTCAATTAATCTTCAACAAAGGAGGCAAGAATATACACTGAAGAAAAGACAGTCTCTTCAGCAAGTGGTGTTGGGAAAACTGTATAGCCACATGTAAATCAATGAAGTTAGAACACTCCCTCACGCCATACACAAAAATAAACTCAAAATGGCTTAAACACTTAACCATAAGACAAGACATGATAAATCTCCTAGGAGAAAACAGAGGCAAAACATTCTGACATAAATTTTAGCAATGTTCTCCTAGGGAAGTCTACCCAGGCAATAGAAATAAAAGCACAAACAAACAAATGGGACCTAATTAAACTTTTATAAGGTTTTGCACAGCAAAGGAAACCATAAGCAAAACAAAACAACCACCTATGGAATAGAAGAAAATATTTGCAAATGATGCAACTGACAAGGCTTAATTTCCAGAATATACAAACACCTCATAAAACTTAATAACAAAAAATCAAACAACCCAATCCAAAAATGGTCAGAAAACCTACACAAGCAGTTCTCCAGTGAAGACATACAAATGGCCAGTAGGCACATGAAAAAATGCTCAATAAAGCTAATTGTCAGACAAATGCAAATCAAAACTACAATGAGGTATCACCTCACACCAGTCAGAATGGCCATCGTTAAAAAGTCCATGAATGATAAATGCTGGAGAGGGTGCAAAGAAAGGGGAACCCTCCTACACTGCTGGTGGGAATGTTAATTTGGTGTAGCCATTATGGAAAACAGTATGGAAATTCCTCAAAAAACTAAAAATAAACTTACCATATGTTCCAGCAATCCCACTCCTGGGCTTCTATCTGGAGGGAACTCTAATTTGAAAAAAAATACATGCACCCCCAATGCTCACAGCAGCACTACTTACAATAGCCAAGACATGAAAACAACCTAAATGTCCATACAGATGACTGGATAAAGAAGTTGTGGTATATTTATACAATGGAATACTACTCAGCCATGAAAAAGAATAAAATAATGCCATTTGCAGCAACATGGATGGATCTAGAGATCATCAATCTAAGGGAAATAAGCCAGATAGAGAAAGAAAAATGCCATATGATATCACTCATATGTGGAATCTAAAAAAGAAAAAAGAAAAAAAAGACTACAAACTCATCTACAAAACAGAAACAGACTCATAGACACAATAAACAATCTTAGGGTTACCGGGGAAAGGAGATGGGAAGGGATAAATTTGGGAGTTTGAGATTTACAAATGTTAGCCACTATATATAAAAATAGATGTAAAGAAAAAAAAGTTTCTTCTGTATAGCACAGGGAACTATGTTCATTATCTTGTAATAACTTTTAATTAAAAAGAATATGAAAATGAATATATGTATGTATATGCATGACTAGGACACTGTGCTGTACACCAGAAATTGACACATTGTAACTGACTGTACTTCAATAAAAAACTAAATAAATTTAAAAAGCAACAGAATACATATACTTCTCAAGTGCATAAGGAATATTCCCCAGGGTAGGTCATATGTTAGGTTACAAAACAAACCTTAATAAATTTAAGAAGACTGATATCATCTCAAGTATCTTTTCCAACAACAATGGTATGAAACTAGAAATCAATTACAAGAAGAAAACTGATGAATTCACAAACATGTGGAGATTAAACAACACGTTACTGAACAACAAATGAGTCAAAGAAGAAATCAAAAGAGAAATTAAAAAATACCTTGAGAACAAACGAAAATGCAAATGAAATACCACATACCAACACTTACGGAATTCAGCAAAAGCAGATTAAGAGGGGAGTTCATAGTGGTAAATGCCTACGTTAAGAAACAAGAAAGATTTTAAGTACACAACACCTAACTTTATACCCCAAGAGACTAGAAAAAAGAGAACCAATGAAGCCCAAAGTTAGTAAAAAGAAGGATATAACAAAGATCAGAGCAGAAATAAATGAAATACAGACAAAAGAGACAACAGAGAAGATCGACAAAACTAAGAGCTGGTTTTTTGAAATGATAAAACTGACAAACTTTTAGCTAGACTTATCAAGACAAAAAAAAAGATAGAATTCATAAGTAAAATCAGAAATTAAAGAGACATTCCAACTGATACCACAGAAACACAAAGGATAAGAGACTACTATGAATAATTATATGCCAACAAATTGGACAATCTAGAAAATAGATAAACACCTAGAAACATAATCTACCAAGATGGAATCATGAAGAAACAGAAAATCTGAAAAGGCCGATTAACAGTAAGGAGATTGGATCAGTAATCAAAAACCTTCCAACAAATGAAAAAGTCCAGGACCAGATGGCCTAACTGGTGAATTCTACCAAACATTCAAATTAGAATTAATACCAATCCTTCTCAAATTCTTCCATAAAACAAAAGAGGAGAGAACACTTCCAAATTCACTTTACGAAGCCAGCATTACCCTGAAACTAAAACCAGACAAGAACACTATAAGAAAAGAAAATCATAAGCAAATATTTTTGATAAATATAGATACAAAAATTAACAACAAAGTATTAGCAAACTGAATTCAATAATATTTAAATGACCACACACCATGATCAAATGAAATATGTATTCCAGGGATGTAAGGATTGTTCAACATTCACAAGTCATGGATATGTGATATATATACATTATCCAAATGAAAAATAAAAATCATATTATCATCTCAATAAATGCAGAGAATTCATCTGACGAAATTCAACACCCAGTGATGATAAAAACTTCAACAAAGTGAGTGTAGAGGGAATGAATCTTAACATAATAAATAATAATGACAAGTCTCATTTTTTTTCATTCACTTCATTTTCTACACATCTATTACTAATTCATTTTGAAACTCTCTATAAGTGTTATAAATGTGCTCCCAGCATACTCAAACACAACAAACCCTGATTTCTTTTTTTTCCTCCTTGAAGATACCTATAAACCACAATTTTCCGTCCTCATGCTCCCTTCTGGTCTTCTTGTTTTCTAGGCCTAATAAATGAACTTTCATTTTGAGACATCTCTTAATTATCCTAGAATTCCCTTTACCTCTCTTGGTGCTGGCCATCCTGTTTCCTGATAGTATAAATTCCTCTTTTTTGGTTTACTCACTCATTATAATACAGTAATGTGTACTCCTCTGAGAAGAGGGGGCAAGAGTGATACATATTTTGAGACTGGTAGGTCTGAATATGTCTTCATATAGTGCCTCTGTACTTAATACTTAGGCTGGGCACAAAGTTTTAGGTTGAAAGTCATTTTCTCTGAGAACTTTGAAGGTTCCATTGTCTTACAGCTTCCAGGTGAGCCAGAGGTTGCTGCTGAGAGGCCCCATGTCATTCTAACTCCCAATCTTGTACATGATCTGTTTTGATCCTTCTCTCTACTTCCTGCTTAATCCAGGATCTGATCCCAAATGTTCTTGTAATGTTGCGGCTTATAATAAATTTCTGTATTGATCTCTGTCCCCAGTTCCTAACACAGGTCTCCTGAAACCCTTGTAATTTCCTGGGTGGCAAGAGTGTCGTTTGTTCTAATGAAGCCACTCTAGGTGGGCTCCTAGATGGCTCCTGGATGATGGCTGGCCACCAGAAAGTACAAGCCATGAATAGAAGCTTGGAATTTTCAGCCCTGCTCTCCATCCTCTTGGAAAGGGCTCAAAATAGAGTTTAATGATCCATCATGCCTACCTGATGAAGCCTCCATAAAATCCCATTATTATGGGGTTCAGAGAGCTTCCAGGTTGGTGCACACATTCGCATCAGAAGGGTGACATAACCCAAACTCTACAGGAACCTTCCCAGACCTCACCCTATATATCTCTTCATCTGGCTGTTTATCTGTATCATTTATCATAACCTATAATAAACTGGTAAATATTTAAGGAAGTGTTTCTCTGAGTTCTGTGAACTATCCTAGGAAATTAATCATACCTAAGAAGAAGGTTGTGTGGGAACCTCTGATCTGTAGCCAAATTGGACAGAAGCTGGGGGTGACCTAGGACCTACTACTTGCAGTTGGCATCCAAAGTGGGGTAGGAGCAGTCTTGTGGGACTCAGCCCTTAACCTGTGAGAACCGAAACCATCTCCAGGTAAAAATGTGTCAAAACTGAGTTGAACTGTAGGACATCCAGCTGGTGTCAGAGAATTGCCTGGTGTGGGGAAAAAACCTCTGCACGTTTGATGACCAGAAATGGTTTTGTGTGAGTAGTAAGGGAGACTCACAGGAGAAACATACGAGGTAGGCTGAACTGAATTTGTCTAAAATTTAGCTCTGAAACCTCAATCATGTTTCTTAGTTTAAATGCTGATCACTGAAAAGATTCTTCTTTCAACCTGTAAATGTGTGTATTTCAGTTCTGAGTAATGTTTCTGTATTATTTACTCGATAATTACTTTTTCTGGAACACCTATTAGTTGCATGTTAGGCTTCCTGATTAATTGTACTCATTTTTCTATTATCTTTTTGTCTTTTTGTACTATTCTTCTGGGAAATGGCCTCAATTTTATCTCCCAACTTTCCTACTGAATTTATTTTGGTAATTTTTATTTTATGGTTCTCTTACTTTTTCATCTATAGAGCTTTTTTTAAAAAATCCAGTTATTAATTATGTCTTTAAAAAATAGTATTCTTATGATTCCTACATCACTTTTTAAAATCTCTTTCTTTTTCTTTAGGTCTCAAATATTTGAGCATCTTTAATTATCCATTTACACCTAAGAGTGAGGCACTACTAACATGCTGAATGCAAGTTCAGTGTGTAATGTGTGGTGCTTGTTAAACAGTGGTCTCCCTGTAGAGGATAGCCAGCCATTTCACTTCCTTAGGTCTTTTTACTCAGCTTCTGCAAAAAGAAATTCCAGCCTTCTGTTTAGAGATTATAAACCTAGCCAGCAGACTTTTACTTAATCTCCTTTATTAGTATAGTATTTCACTCTACCCATTTGTGTGTGGTATTCCAAAATTCAGAACTTCTCTGGTCCAACCTCTGCAGAGAGCAAGCTTCACCCTACTCTTCTGTTAGAGGAAGATAAGGGTAACTATGAGGCCATGTAGAATAAGGAGGAGGATCTGGGGATAGGTCTATTGCCCCTTATACTTATGCTCAAAAAATCCTATTTTCAGTTCTACTTCATACCTAAAGGTATACCTGATCCATCTAATTCCTGAGTTTTTCAGAAATCAAATACAAGGGGTTTTGGTGGGGTTTTTTTCATTTATAGAAATTTATTTATGGAATTACAAAGAAGAAACACCGACCAACAATCAGCTAGAAAATATAATGGAAAAATAATCCCATTTGCAAAAGCAACATGAAAAATAAAATATCTAGTAATAAACTTAACAAAAATATTTAAGGTGTATATGTGTGTACATATATACATATATATTTATGAAGAAATCTTCAAAACATGATTAAGGGATGCAAAATTTTAATAGATTTATTTTTCCTTTTACACTTTAGAAATCTTTAGTGCTTCTTTTGGCATTACTTTAAATTTATAGATTAATTTAGGGAGGATGGGTATCTGGTAATATTGAGTATTCCTTTCCAAGAAAAGGCATTTGTTCAATTAAATACAAGGGTTTTAAAACAGGGAGTTCATTTGTTTTCTATTAGCATCCCCTGCTATAGACACTGACATTTTTACTTTCTTCACTTTCCATCCACTTTCCAACTTTCAAAATTGTGTTAATTGTTCTCATTTACTATACTCTTCTCTTCCATTCCTTCAATCCTTGTGGCTGATTTTTTCTTAATTATTATAATTTTAAACGAGTTTCAGAAGAAACCAGATGATTAATGCACATATTCAAACAGCCATTTTTAATGAGGGTTCTCATCTGTCATGTACCCACCATCAAGCTCAAGAAATAAAACATTACAAATACTGAAATCACCTCTGCGCTTATGATTAGCCATTTATAATTTTCAAGGTATAAAATCATGTCATTTTCAAATATTAATTTTTGTTATTCTAATATTAACTAGAAAAAGAAAATAAAAACAAAAGAAAAATATTTTAAAAGAAAAGAATAGTAATTAGAATGTTTTGCTCATCTTAGTAAATATATCTCAAATAGCATGTTAAATAATAGTGATAGGGGCCATTCTTATTTTATTCTTTTTGGAGGGGTACTAAGTTGAGCTCCATCACTGAAAATAATGTTAGATCTTAGATTTAATATACTCTCTCACTTAAGAAATTTTAGAAGACAAATTACTTTGGGAATATATATGAGTTTCTTGCATATTACATTAGTAGTCTTTTTTGTACACTACAGTTTTTTTCTATTGGTGTGATTTAAGAAAATAGCTATATTGACGTATAATTAACACTATAAAGCTCACTCATTTTTAGGTGTACAGTTCTAGTAATTAATTTAGTAGATTTCTGTCAACTTATAGAGTTGTGCAAACATCACATTCAAATTTTAGAACATTTCTATCACCTCAAAAACCAGAATGGTAGTAAATCTCTGTTCCTATCCCCTAGCCAAGGCAAACACTGATCTGCTTTCTATTTCTACAGATTTGCCTTTTCTAGGTTTTTCATTTAAACTGACACTTCGATTCAACATAGTTTTGGAAGTCCTAGCCATAGCAATCAGGCAAGAAAAGAAATAAAAGGGATCCAAATTGGAAGAGAGGTAATAAAATTGTCACTCTGTGCAGATGACATGGTCCTATATATTAGAAAACCCTAAAAGCTCCACACAAAAACTAGGGCTGATAAAAGAATTCAGCAAGGTAGCAGGATACAAGATTAACATATAGAAATCAGTTGCATTTCTTTACACTAACAAATAACAAGAAAAGAAAATAAAGAAACAATTTCATTTAAAATCACATCCAAAACAATAAAATACTTAGGAATAAATTTGACCAAGGAAGTGAAAGACTTATACACAGAGAACTAAAAAACATTGATTAAGGAAATTAAAGATGACGTAACGAAATGGAAAGATATCCCATGCTCTTGGGATTGGAAGGATCAATACTGTTAAAATGGTCATTCTGACCAAGGCAATCTACAGATTTAATGTGATCCCTATCAAATTACCTATGACATTTTTCACAGAACTAGAACAAATAATCCTAAAATTTATATAGAATCACAAAAGACACAGAATTGCCAAAGCAATACTGAAGAAAAAGAACAAAGCTGCAGGAATAACTCTCCCAGACTTCAGACAATACTACAGAGCTACAGTAGTCAAAACAGCATTGTATTGGCATAAAAACAGACATATGAATTAATGGAACAGAATAGACAGCCCAGAAATAAATCCACAGACTAGTGAATTAATCTTCGACAAAGGAAGCAAGAGTATACACTGGAGAAAAAACAGTCTCTTTGGCAAGTAGTGTTGGGAAGACTGGACAGCAGCAGGTAAATCAATGAAGTTCAAACACTCCCTTCACACCACATACAAAAATAAACTCAAAATGGCTTAAAGACTTAAATATAAGACAAGACATCGTAAACTTCCTAGAAGAAAGTGGGCAAAATATTCTGACATAAATCTTAGCAATGTTCTAGGGCAGTCCACCCAGGCAACAGAAATAAAAGCAAAAATAAACAAATGGGACCTAATTAAACTTGTAAGCTTTTGCACAGCAAAGGAAACCATAAACAAAATGAAAAGACAACTTACGGACTGGGAAAAAATATTTGTGAACGATGCAACTGACAAAGGTTAAATTTCCAGAATATATAAACAGCTCATACAACTTAATAACAAAAAATCAACAACCCAACCCAAAAATGGGCAGAAAACCTAAATAAGCAGTTCTCCAATGAAGGCATACAGATAGCCAACAGGCACATGAAAAAATGCTCAATGCCACTAGTTATCAAAGAAATGCAAATCAAAACTACAATGAGGTATCACCTCATACCAGTCAGAATTGCCATCATTCAAAAGTCCATGAATGATAAATGTTGCAGAGGGTGTGGAGAAAAGAGAACCCTCCTACACTGTTGGTGGGAATGTAATTTGGGGCAGCCATTATGGAAAACAGTATGGAGATTCCTCAAAAAATTAAAAATAGACTTACCATATGTTCCAGCAATCTCACTCTTGGGCATATATCTGTAGGGAACTCTAATTTGAAAAAAATACATGCACCCCCAATGTTCATAGCAGCACTATTTACAATAGCCAAGACAGAAACAATCTAAATGTCCACTGACAGATGACTAGATAAAGAAGTTCTGGTATATTTATACAATGGAATACTACTCAGCCATAAAAAGAATAAAATAATGACATTTGCAGCAACATGGATGGACCAGGAGATCGTCATTCTAAGTGAAGTAAGCCAGAAAGAGAAAGGAAAATATCGTATATCAGTCATGTGCAATCCAAAAAAAAAAAAAAAAGGACAAGATGGAGAGAGAAAGACTGTCTACAAAACAGAGACAGAGTCACAGAGAAAACAAACTTACAGTTACCAGAGGGGGAAAGGGAGTGGGGAGAGATAAATTGGGGGTTCAGAATTTGTCAATGCTAACTACTATATATAAAATAGATAAACAACAAGGCCCTACTGTATAGCACAGGGAACTATATTCAGTACCTTGTAATGGTCTATAATGAAAAAGAATATGGAAAGGAATATATATATATACACACACACACACACACACACACACACACACACACTAGTTTCCTCCAGATATAAGCCCAGGAGTGGGATTGCTGGATCATATGGTATGTCTATTTTCAGTTTTTTAAGGAATCTCCATACTGTTTCCCATAATGGCTGCACCAAACTACATTCCTACCAGCAGTGTAGGAGGGTTCCATTTTCTCAACACCCTCTCCAGCATTTATTGTTTGTGAACTTTTTTAACGATTTGCCCATTTTTAAATTGGGATTTTTTTTTTTTGTCTTCTTACTGAGTTGTAGGAGTTCTTTATAAGTTAGATAGAAAATTCTACTATACATATGATTTGGAAATATTCTCTCCTGGTCTGTGGCCTCTGTCTTTTCATTTTTTAAAATGGGATATTTTGAAGAAAAGTTTTAATTTCTGATGAAGCTCAATTTATCATCTTTTTTCTTTTTTGACTAGGCTTCTACAAAACCTCTGCCTAGCCAAGGTCATAAAGATCTTTTATTTTCTTCTAGAAAACTTATACTTTTGTTCTTACACTTAAGTCTATAGTCCTTTTTAAGTGGTTTTTCTGTACAATGTGAGGTCAGAATCAAGGATCATGTTTATACATGTGGATATCCAATTGTTCCAGCACCATTTGTTGATGAGACTATCATTTCTTCATTGAATTGTTTTGACATCTTTGTCAAAATCAAATTATCAAAACTGTAAGGATTTATTTCTAGATTTTCTATTCTGTTCCATTCATCTACAATTCATACTAATACTACACTATCTGAATTACTTACAGCTTTACAGTAAATTTTGAGGTTCAGTAAGTCTTCCAGCTTTGTACTTTTTAAACTTGTTTTGAATGTTCTAGGTCCTTTGCATTGCTTATCATTTTCAGAATTAGCTTATCAATTTCTACCAAAAAAAAAAAAAAAAGCCTGCTGGAATTTTGAAGGGATTATATTGAATCTGTAGATACATTGAGATAATTGCCATCTAAATGTTAAGTCTTTCAGATCACGAATATGCAATGTTAATCCATTTATTCAGACCTTTAATTTCTCTTAACAATGTTTTGTAGTTTTGGTCTTATACATTCTATGTTAAACTTAATCTCAAGCATTTTATTCTGTTGGATGCTACTGTGAATGAACTGCTTTCTTAATTTCACTTTTGGATTACTCATTGTTGGTAAACAGAAATACAGATAACTTTTTATATTGATCTTATACTTAAAGACCTTGCTAAACTCATTTATTTATATTAGTAATGCCCTTGGATTTTCTAAATACAGAATCGTGTCATCATGAATCAAGGCAATTTTCTTTTCCATCTCAATGCCTTTTATTTCTTTTCCTTGCCTTATTGCACTGGCTAGAATCTGTAGTAAAATGTTAAACACATGTAGTGAGAGCAGACATCTTTGCTGTGTTCCTGATTTGAGGGGCAAAGCACTCAGTTTAATTCCTAAATACAGTGTTAGCTGTAGGTTTTTAATAGACACCCTTTGACAGTTTGTGGAAATTACTATTTCTAGTTTCTCATTAATGGGCATTTAATTTTGTCAAATGCTTTTTCTCTCTCAACTGAGAAGATCATGTGGTTTTGTCCTTTATTCTATTAATATATTACATTAATTTATTTTCCAATATTAAACCAATGTCACATTCCTAGGATAAATCCCACTTGGTCACAGTAGATAACCCATTTTATATGTTGTTGAATTCAAAATTTTTAACTTATGTTTATGACAAATTGTCTTTTTTCTTAATGGTCAGTATGATAGTTTATTAAAAGCTCCATATTATGACTCAGGTAAGACTTTTTTCTTCCAGTTTTACTGAGAAATCATTGACACACAATACTGTGTAAGTTTAAGATACAGAGCATGAAGATTTGACTTACATGTATCATGAAATGATTACTACAATAAGTTTAGTGACCATCATCTCATATTGATATAAAATTAAAGAAATAGAAAAAAAATTTGTCCTTGTGATGAGAACTCTTAGGTTTGACTCTCTTAACAAATTTCATATAGAACATACAGCTGTGTTAATTATATTTATCATGTTGTACATTACATCCCTAGTATTTATTTATCTTATAACTGGAAGTTTGTGCCTTTTGACTGCCTTCATCCAATTCTCCCTGCCCCTCAACCTGTGGTAACCACAAATCTGATCCTTTTTTCTATGAGTTAGTTTGCTTTTGAAATATAAATGACCTACAACAGTATGTTAGTTCCTGTTAAATAAAATAGCGATTCCATGTTTCTATACACTTCAAAATGCTCACCAAGATAAGTCTAGTCATCATACACAGATACTACATAATTATTGACTATATTCCCCAGACTGTACATTTCATACTCGTGACTCATTTATTTTGCATCTGGACGTTTGTATCGCTTATCTCCCCTAACTTATTTCTTGCACCCACCCCTCCTCTGCTCTGGCACCACCTGTATGTTCTTTGTATCTATAACTGTTTCAGTTTTATTATGTTTGCTCATCTGTTTTGTTTTCTATATTCCACATATAAGTGAAATCATACAGTGTTTCTTTCTCTGTCTGACTTATTTCACTTAGCATAATACCCCCTAGGTCCAACCATGTTGTCACAAATGGCAAGATTTCATTCTTTTTATGGCTGAGTATGTGGCTCCATTGTACATATATGTGTGTGTGTGTATATATATGTATCTTCTTTATCCAGCTTTGTAGTATAGCTATGACAAATTTTCTTCTGCTGTCTTTGTCTGGAATCAGGGTAATACTAGTATCATAAAATGAGTTGGGAAGTACACGTCCTTCTCTGTTTTCTGAAAGAGTTTGTGTAGAATTACTATATTAGTTCTTGCCCTAATTAATTGCAACTTATCCTTCGGATCTCATTTGAAGCATCAATTCTTTAAGGAAGGTTTCTATGATCTCCTTGACTAGGTCCATTTCCTTTATTATAAGCATAATAGCTTGCAAGCAACAGCTCTCCTTCTTTGTATTTATCCAAAGTAATTTTTATTCATTAGTAGAATTCATTGTTTCTTTCCCATTTTATCGTAAGTTCCATGGAAAAAAAAAAATAAGTGTATCTTTTCACTGCTATACGGACATAGTGCCTAGTCTACTGCCTGACACATGGTAGGCAGGTGCTCAACAAATATTTGTTAAATGAAGAATATATAATGACTGTTTTAGTTTTATTTTTGGTATTTCTTTCCCTTTACTCTGACTTATTGTCTTCTTTCTCTAGATTCTTCGTATATTAACTTGAATCACTGTAACTCTTTCTTCCTAGTTAATCTAGACATTTTTTGTTAATACAGACATATAGAACGATATTTAATCAAGTATTACTTTAGAAGCATTCCATAGATTTTGTTACATCTATTATTTTTATCTCTATCCTTCAAAAATACAGATTTGATGTGGCCTCTCTACTCAAAAACTATAAAAATTTTCCATTTCCTACAGAACAG
This sequence comes from Camelus dromedarius, assembly GCF_036321535.1. Taxonomy (NCBI): domain Eukaryota; kingdom Metazoa; phylum Chordata; class Mammalia; order Artiodactyla; family Camelidae; genus Camelus; species Camelus dromedarius. Next base: position 18,393,926 of record NC_087444.1, read on the forward strand.
TATCTAAAGTTCTTAGGAAAGCAGTCAACTCAGCTCCAAACTGATTTATGGCCTTTCTTCTCATCTATATACCTTACACTCCACTCAGATTAAGCTACTTGCTCTTCCCTTAAACAAGCATACTCTGTAAATACCATCCTCTTGTGCCCAGCACCTAGCAAAATGTCTTAAACATAATAGCTCAATAAATGTTCATAGAACAGTTCATATCACTTTTCATGATCCAAGTTAAGATTTTTTAAATTTTTTTTTTTTTTTTTTTTTTTTTTTACAATTTTGAGTGTTTTTATTATGTAATTTCTAATTTTATTGTGCTATGATCTGGTGTTAGTGTTGTGTTAGTTTTTGGGGGGGGTTGTTTTATTTTTTCTTTTTTTCCTTGTTTTAAAAAATACTTACATTTGTGTAATTTTTTTTAAATTGCATCAAATACTTCTATGGAGTCTATACTTTGGTCAGTTTTTGTTAAAACTTAAAACGTTATCTTTGCCTTTCTCCCATCACCATTACACTGTGAAATTCATGAAAGTAAGACCCATGTCTATGTTAATAACTGTATCCTTTGCACCTAGGACATGTTGGCACATTAACTCGGTAAACTTTTACAGTTGTCTTTAATTTTACTGTTTCCACTGCTGTCAAATTAAAAAGTATACCTTAAGGAGTTGTTAGGTAGATTCCCCTAGGAGAGAAAAATGAATAAAAATATACATAATAGATGGGGTTCAATTAACTACAGTGACACTGAGTTCCTAGTATGAATCAAGATGTTCTAAGAGTGGGATGCAAATGCAATTCCTGCCCTTGATGGCTATGAAGATACCCAGGTTAACAAGTAACTTTGATACGGTGTACTAACACGAAGGTCTGTATAAAATGGCCTGGACAAAAAGGTTTAGGAAATAATTAAATTGGGTGGGGGAAGGAAGTTGGTAAGGAAATTCTATAGCAAGAAGTAAAATCCTTCTAAGGATAACTAAACCCAAACCCAGACACACTACGGTGCTGGTTCAAGATCACAAGGCTGGAGACAGAGATCACAGAAGGAAATCCAACTCCCAGGTCTGTGCATTTTTCATTATACCATATTTACTATCCATATTTTTTAGAGCTCACAAAAGAATAACAGGACAGGATTTAGAGAGTTACAAAATAAAATCTGGGCATTTATTCATCCTGACCCCATCTTCTATTAATATAAAACATCAAGGACTGTACAGAACTGTGAAAAGTTAGCCCAAGTACCATGTAGTGGAAACAACTTTCTAGTTGATAAAAAGAATGCACCCTTCATTAAGCTAAGTGAAATAAGTCAGAGAAAGACAAATCCTGTAAGATATCACTTACATGTGGAATCTAAACAAACTAGTGAATATAACAGAAAAGAAACAGACTCACAGAGGTAGAGAAGGAACTAGTGGTTCCCAGGTTGGCGGGAGGGACAGGGGAGGGGCAAGATGGAGGTGGAAGATTAAGACGTGCAAACTATCAGGTATAAAATAAGCTACAAAGATGTATTGTACAACATGGGGAATACAGCCAATATTTTATAATAACTATAAATGGAATTATTAACCTTTAAAAATGTGTGAATCATTATACTGTATACCTGTAACATATAATATGGTACATCAACTATACTTCAATTTTAAAAATATGATATTATAAAATAAATACATAAAAAAAAAGAATGCACCCTATTTCACCAAAGATTTAAACGTTCCAGTCTAATCAATCTGACTTGGAGATAAATAGAACAAATATTAAGTTGTATTACACTCATATGTACATATATTTATTTAAATGTTAATAGAGGGTCTGAAGAAAATCTTTAAAAAAGACAGGTCCCAAAACAAGAATCTGCCAGTCACTATTCAGTAATTTCCATGGAGGTAAGACCCTGAATCTGTTGATCCAAGTATTAAGGTCAATAGAAAGACATTCTATAGGGGTAGGATGGTTTTTAGGCTTTTCCACATCTCTCAAGACTGTACAATTACATTTGGCTACCACACAACCTTTCCATGACTACTTTGCACCACCCTCCCCATCAATACATGTTGACCCCAAAACACCAACTTTGGAACATTATTTAACCCTCCTTTCCCTATTATAAATTAATAAGCTGGCATTCTGAATCACACATCAATTTTTGGTTGCTTAATTAGCATGAAATAACTCAAGAATCTGCTCAGTTCTAAGAGCAGTATAGAAAAAGTTTCAGAACTGGAAAAAATTTAAGCCATACTCTACATCAGTAATTGAAAAAGTGATTCAGGCAACAAATGAATTTTGTTTGCCTTGCACAGGAAGAAAAAGAGAAAGAAGAGGTAGGGGATGATGTGAAGGGAGAGGTGAGGGAGAGGGAGGAGAAGAGGGAGATGCTCAAAATACCTGGATATTTTACATAAAAATGCATATTCACAGCTTCCCTTGAAAACTTTGAATGAAGCTCTGACAACACTAGGTTTGCATTACCACAAAGCAAAACCACCAGAGTTAAACAGCCATAGCACCATTTATATAGGACATTTGCTTTCAAATTCATCATAGACCAACTCCTTTCTATTTCCCTGATACCGAGGCCAAATGTCAATTGTCATATATCATTCCGCTTGCAGTGTTGTTTTCCTTATAAATTTGAAAGAATAAAGAACACCACACTTGGTGGATAAGTGCAGATTTTTTTTTAAAGTAAATACAATCTACTTTTCACATTAATGAAGTAAAACAAAGCTAAAAATTAATCAATTTACCTTAATCTGAGTCTGTTCGATTGACTTTTCCCATATCTGCTGATCATATGCTCCAATCTGAAATAGGAAGCAGGCCATTTAAATGATGCAAAGGCAATGTTTTTATTTAGGTCAAGTCTCACAAAAGTAATCAAACTATTAGGTTTCAATATGATATCTGGGAAATGTTTGTGCTTCTCTGAGGCTGGAATAAATTATTATTTCCAAGGACTATTTCCTTCCAAATTCTGGAAGGTTTAGCTGCATCTAAGCCTAAGTTAAAAAGCAATGTCCAAAATATTTCAAATTAAGTATCACCTTAAAAGATATTTCCACTTCTTACGGGAAAAGCACCAGTAGGAAACCGAGAGAAATAAAAGGTAATGGACAGCTCAGTAAGGTTGTTGACAGTAGCAATGGGAGCTGTGCAGATAAAAGTTTTATGTCTAGAAAAACAGCAGTTTGATCAGAAACAAACTTTCAAAGCATTGCTGTGACACTATGAATGCAGCCTGGAGATGGGACGTAATTTGAAAATCTTATTCAGAGGCCTGAAACTGAGTTTAAAAGACCTACTGACCTTGTACATCAGTTTTCCCATGTATGTTGAGAGATACCTTGTAAGAACACCTGTACTACCAAGCTCAGGGAAAACTAACACGATAGGTGTTCTTTGTGGGAGCTTTTTTCCAGGAAGCATGCTTTACAACTAAAAATACATTGATATTACCTTCTTTTGGTACCACGATATAGCATCTCTCTCATTTGAGGCCATCTGTGTCTCCAGCCAGAGAATGGGATTTCACTGAAAATAAAGAAAAACCAGTCAGTGAGTCCAGTTGCTGAAAGGTACTCTCCCAGTTTGGGCAGAACTCAAAAACCGCTTCTCTCAGCCTCTCTCTGAGCTGCTGACTGTCTCATTCTCCGGCTGTTTGCCAGGGGGAAAAAAACAAAAACAAAAGCATACCAAAAAAACTCTGGCGCAGTGGCGACCGGAGATGCCTCTCTGCGATATTTTGTGCGAGCGTGTTCAGGGATGCAGAGGGAGAGGAGGGGAGGTCGCTGGAGAGGACCTGCACCCCGCCTCCTCCGCTTCCCAGCATCCGGCTCTCACCTGGTGCCCGCAGCCCAGCAGTCCGGCGGCCGGGACCTTCCTCTTCAGCGGCCCCCGCCCCGCCGTGAGGCCGGGGGCGAGGCTGCGGGCCCGGCAGGCCGCATCTTCCCCCCGAGGCGGAGACGCCGACAGGGCCGTTACCATGGAGACCGCGGAGGCCGCCCCAGCCTCGGAGGCAACCGGCCGCCCAGCGCTCAAGGGAGGAAAGTGTGTTGCCAGAGAGCCGACGCCCTCCAAACCCGACCTACAGGCTCATCGGACTGACCCTAAAATAAGCAAAGAATGAACTGGGAAAGGAGGGAACTAAAATGTGAAGGGGGTCTTCGCTAGGCCGCCAGTCGCTATGGCAAAGGCAGACGTCTCGGGGCCGGGCTAGAAAAGTCAAGTGCAAAGGCCCCAAGGCCGGGGTAGCAGCCGCTCCGGGGCGGCGGGCGGGCGTCCTCGCTAGGCCGGGCCGGCCTGGGCCGTGGCTCAGCACGCCGAGAGCTGGGCTACTGCAGCGCCGCAGACCACGGTGCAGCTGGGCCGCGGCTTCCGCTTTCCGGGTTTTACCGCGGAGGAGGCTCCGCCCCCGCCCGAGGCCTTCCCTCCGCGTTTCTGCCAGGTTCCCGGACCAAGAGGCTGGGGAGCCGCACGGAGATCAAGGCCACGAGCAGCTCCCCCAGATCACCCTTCAGGTCACTTCCTCAGAAATGACTTTCCCAGCCATCGGTCTAAAGGAGGTCGGTCCTGATATTCCAATAGTTCCCCATTTATTTCTTTGCAACACTTATCTTTTCTTGTGTTTTTGTAGGTTTCTTTGTGCTTAATGATTTACTATCGGTCTTTCTCCTTGGGCTGTGGGTGCCATGAGGTCAGAGACTGGGGGCTGGCGCGAGCCTGGCACGTAAGTTCGCAACCCTTGCTGAGTGAACAAATGTTTTCCTGAATTTACGCTGTCCTGGGACGAAAAGGCCTGGCAGGCTGCAGCTTACTGATTGCCTTCCTCTCCAGCCCCTCAGCAGCTGTGGGACTTCAGCGTTCTGAGTGCTCAAGGGTAAAAAGGGCCAAGGCTTGGGGCAGTTCCAGGGCGCTTTTCCCAAATTAGGGTAGGGGAAGGTAGCGGCGGGAAGAACCGTTTCTAGGTTAAGAGTCAAGCAGCTGATAGAGGTCAGGGGAAAGGAACGGTTGCGATCTCAAATGAATACTTAAAGATACGTTAAGAAGGTTTTAAGCCGCTTTCCCCTCTCCCTCCACCCTCCCCCCGCCTCTCTCTTTCTCTATAATTGGGGGGTGGGGGGGGCATTAATGGAACGCTGACCTCTAACGGCCATTCTCACCCCACTTGAAGTACACCTCACGTGTTCTTGCTTGCCTGACATGTAGCATTTGGGTCAGATAAAGCTAATGAGATAATGACTAGACCACTTCAGAAAGCCTAAGAAGTGCAGTTCTAAATGTTTTACATCTTTATTTTTGATTTATCAAATCGACATAAGGTGTAAGTTATCCCCGTTTTACCAGTGAAGAAAATCAACTGGGATAAAAGTAACTCCCACGAAACTAATTTAAAATTATTTTACCCAGGCTTTATTTTTATATTGCACACATGGGCAGTGGTTTCCTTTCCGCTTTTGCTTGACAGCTTTTCCCTTCCTTAGAGCTGAACACGACGAATCCCTTGGGTTTCAAGACAAATGGCTGACTTAACAACAACAAAAAAACCTGGAAAAATGACATGAGAAGGTCATTTTTTGTGTATCTAAATGTTTACTTTAAGACGTAAATTTACACTAGTAGCAAAAACATTTTACTTCATTGCTTGGCACACTAAGAAGCTTGGGGGAGGTTCCTGAAAGAACAGAATCAGGTAAGATGCGCCAGGAAAGAATCAGCAGCAGCAAATCATCTTTTAGGAGCCTCTGGACCAATTTTCAGTGCTTAAGTCTCTCACCTAACACAGGACTCTGAACCCAGAATTGCATTCTAATTCCTATTCCCACTAACTGACTTTTAGGCAATGTATTCAACCTAACAAGCCCATTTGCTCACCTGTATTATGGCGATTGTTATTGTTATCTTCCTATTGAAGGCTGTGAGGATTAAATGAGATATCCTCATATAAACAGCCTAGCCCACAGCAGTTACTCAAAAAAACATTCGGTCCTTTCCTTTTCCTTTCCTAATCCTAAGCAAGGGCTATCAGTGCTGAGAACAGTAAAATGAGAAGTCCACACAAATAAAAACTGATGAGGAAAAAAATCCATTTGGATTATGTCACTTAATACATCAATGACACCTGAAACACCTGTAAATTACCTTCATTAACTAACACTACATGCATGTACTTTCAAAAATAACATCCCCAGAATAAAACTTTGATTGCTCTCTCATAGGTATAAATCAATTAATGCAGCAAGAGGCACAACTGCCACAAATGCCTCCACTAACTGCCTCTCAATATGGATGAAATTTTCCCCGGGTATCTATGACCTTTTCTTTAGGAAACAAAGGTCACAAGATTTTCTAAAATATCAGAAAATAATAGGAGACACAGAAGGGAGAGATTAATACTTTAAAAAACAGGTTCCAGGTGGCTACAATTCACACATGCTATTCATTTTGTCACGAAACATCAGTAAAGGACAAATCAGACTTTGTTTATTAAAAAAATACTTTACAGGAAAAAAAAAACCTCTATGCATTCCATTGTCCTATTTTACAAAGAAATAGCTTAACAATTTAACACACTTAGACAGCTACAAAAAAGCACTGTGTTAAAAGGATTATTATTCACACAAATTTAGATTTAAGACTATTCATTAAAAACCTTTTTAAAACACTCATTAATGTCAATAAACAAACTAAGGCCACAAAACGCAAATAGTCCGCCAGGCAAATTATACATTTCATCTATATGCAAAGACCTCTTAAGATAAATTAAAGCCACAGGAAAAAAAGTCTTAGCTGCCAATCATAATGGAGTTTAGTCACAGAAAACACTATTACATGAAAATTTACAACATGTGATAGAAGTAGTACATAAGTATTTCTTTAGAGAGAATTGAAAAGTGCTATATTAAGAGACAGTGGTCTCAACTACATGCACAAGTGGATCCTAAAAGATGTATGAAGAAAATGGAAGGCCGTAATATTTATGGAGAGATACTTGCTTTTAAAGCAACAAACTTTCATAATGAGGATAGGTCCCTTATGTGCTAAAGAAAAACATCTGTCTTGTACATTTCCTCTACTGACTGCATGACCAATAAATACAACTAAAACCTGTTTTAAAAAAATTAAACTTAGCAGAAATACAAACCTCTGGCATGTACTAGTGAAAGGTTATTTTTCTAAAACTTGTAGCAATGATAAAACAGATTCATTAGAAAGACACAAACTCAATTACTCTAAAGGTATAAATGCAAAGAAAAATTTAATGGCAAATATAGGTTAAAATAAATGATCTAATAATGAGCTAATAATAATAATCAAGAATATATGCACTAATTGAATTTTGGAGTCATGTTCCTAAATTAGCTTTCATTCTAGACAATATTTATAGAAGGAAAGGCAATAAGCAAAAGTTTCTCCAGTCATTAAGGATGAACTTTATGCCTATTAAGACCGATGCAAGATGATGCAAGACATCTTTTCCTCAGGTTTATATTTTGTAAATAATTTGATTTAGTAAGCTCCTTTTTCCCCCTACAAGCGCTTGTGATATTAGTCAACTGATATTCCAACTGTCTCTAAGGGGAAAGGGCACCTTTCAAAAGTCTTTAATTCAAACCGATAAAGTACCAGTGAAACAAATTCTAAGTAAGCAAATTAAAAGTAAAATTAAGCCTAGGAATTCATTTTTAAAGTTAAAACTTTGGAGGGGGAATAAATATGTAGTTTTTTTTTTTTAATTATTGCTTTATGAATTTGGAATACCTCTTTGAATCATAATCCTACTCCTAGCATATCCTGGTAATTACAGAATGAGTTCTGGGGCAAGGGGAAGACTTTTCTCCTGATTAATGAAGACCATAAAATCATTCTAGTTACTAAGTTAGGAATACTCATTTACTGGGTCCTTTCCATAAGCACATTTTGAAAAATATCCCTCTGCTCCACAAAATACTAAAACTTGTAGCCACATTCTGCAAGTAATCTCAAAAAGTTGGCACAACGGATAATATACCAAAAAGGAAGATCAGCTTAAATTTCAGTTACAACTTCACTGCCATCACTACTTTAACAAATCAGAAAACGCCAGATTGCTCCATGCCTCACTCCACCAAACCGAATAATTTAATGATTTTAGAAAAGTTGCAATCATTTGTATCACTAAACTAGGATACAGCTTTAAAGCAGTAAGAAACTCAAAACTTGCGCTTTTATATTCATCAGTCTTTAAAGCATGCTATTAAAATCTAATACTCACATAGGACATTCAGTTTCCAGATACATTACTAGCTAAATGTTTCTCTCTCGGTTCTATTGCAATTCTAACATACAATGAATTTATTAGTACATGATTTTAAACATTTTTTATTCTTTTAATATGCTTATAATTGGAGTTGAGGGTAGAATGTTTTATAAAAAGAAAATGGGGATTTGCTTTTGATTGTAGGTCTTTGCAGATCCGCTGGTTCCTGAGTGATTATACACAGTGCTGGCTGTCAGGAGACAGTCTCCTTGTTTATTAGCAATGACCAGCTTAGATGACAGATGGCATCTGCTGGATGGCAAGTGGGAGATGGGGAAATCGGATCTTGGAAGACAAGAAAAAAATAAAAAGTTTTTGCTTTAACAACCTTGTTCTTCATGATTATTTTAAAAAGCAAATGTTGCCTGAGAAGAATTTTACTTTGCACAGCCTAGTAAAGCTCTATGAAATTCTTCTGGACAGAAAAACAAAACACAAGAAATAACCCAAACCCACATACTTTGTGATTAAGCCCCTCCCCGCAAAATAACAAAAAACACCCTCAAAGGCAGGTCCCTTAAAAACTAGTCTTGATAAACTAGAATTTAGCCTAGAATTTATACCCAAGATTTTAAAACACCCCTGCAATAATCACATTACTTTTCATACCATTCTAATTACCTTATTTACAAAGATAACTAAAACCAACATCACTTCCAATTCATAAATGTTTTACATTGAAATGTTTCTCTATTTGTCTTCATCCTTTGTAACAGAGAATACATACATATACATATATATAAGGAATAATACAGATTCTAACTAATCACTGCAGTATTTGCTGATGGTTACTTTTCTATCGGTTTACACAGTGACCTCTATACTTTGCTAATATGCATTTAACTACACAACAATATTGCACAAAGTAATATTTATATAAGATTTAACCTATTTCAGAATATTTTAGAGAAAATTCATATTTGATATTTCAAAAGATGCAGCTAAGTTTTTGTGGTGACAGACATAATAAAGCAGCATCTTTTTTTGCCTATGTTAATGTAAATATTCCAAATCTCACCCTCCAGGAAAAAAAAAACCTCCAAATTGCACTATAACCAGGTAGATACAAGGATCTGGTCTTAGGTGTGGGGAGTACTCTTCCTTTAACAAACAAAAGGCCTACTGTATTATTAACTAAGAGAAAGTGAAATGTGTATCACATTAACATTCCAAAATAACAGAAAGTTAAGACTACACTAGCTATATGAACTGTGCCTGTTTGAAAAACAATTGTTAAATACTCAGGCACTAATATGGATTAGGCTACCTGAAACTCTAGGATGAAGTCTAGTGCCATATTCTTTATAAGACAGTAGCAACACAGAGCAATAATAAATAAACCCAGGTATTCACCAGTTGAAACTAAATTGAAGTGTCTCAACAGATCTTTACCATGAAGAGGTTGATGCCAGCTGAAAAAATTAGTTTTTCCTAAGTTTCATGCACAAAATATGGCAGCCTCATCAGAAAGATAGGTATCATCCTCCAAGTTTGATACTCGTGATCAGTTTAGGAAGCAAAAGTATCCACACAAAATGTGAGGACGCTAGGAAGCAGAACAATAGAGTATCATGTCAACATTATCTCTTTTACCCAAAATATCTTCCATAGTTACCATGTATTCTAGAAGAGCTTAATGAACCATGGATAATGAATGACCAAGGACTATTTATCTTTAGATATTTTTAATTGAAATATCCACTGGGCTTTAAATAACAAATACCAAAAAAAAAAAAAAACAGTTTGGATCAGAAAGTGCTGTGCTTTCTCTTTTGTTAAGAAACCAGAGAGCCACTGAACTCCTTAGAAACTACCTGTTCTGTTTGGTTGGAACTAAGTAACTGACTTGCCTATGTACAAGAAGCAGGAACTCTTTCCCAAAACCTATGCCATTTTTTACTGTAGAAGCTGAATCTGTGCCATAAAAGCACAAGTACTAAACCATAAATCTGATCTTCTATCAAAAAACAGCAAATATGGCAAGAGACAAAGGCAAGATAAAATTAAGGGAAGTGAATAATTTACCAAATAAGAATCTGTTATTCCAGAGAATTCTCGTTTTGATTTGAAGAAGAGATTGAATTGTTACCTCACACCTTAAAACAGAAAGTAGCAGCAGACCCACTATTACGTACTGTACTAACGGGATAAGATACAACTCTTAACTTTGCATAATCTGTGTAAAAAAGATATGCTTGACATTTGTGGAATGTCATTTCTCTTTATAGAATTATAGGCAAGATTTCTCCAATAAAACTTAACTTAAGCCAGTTATAAAACTATAACTTCACATCAAAATTTAAAAAAGTTAAAAAATGTGTTTGAATATGTACATATCACACAGGAGTGCTTGAATGTTCCTGCAGATTGTGTTGCTGGTCAGAGTCCAGTCTACTTTCCACCTTTAAAACTGGAATAGGCTGAGTCATCTCCTCTTGCTGTAGATTAAGTTCAGATGGAGGTGGGAAGGATGATGAAGCAGTTGTTAAAAGCTGCATCTCTGTGCATGTTTTCTCAGGTTCAGTTTTTATCCTCACACACTGGGAGTCAACTTCTAATTCTCGCTTTCCACAGTCTACATTAGAACTGCTTTCTGTGTTTTGAGAGGCTTCCACAACGGGGTGGTACTGTTTAAGCCTTATATGCCAGGCTAAGCTGCACACCGCTGACACTGTTTTGAACTGATGAATGACATTTCTAGGGATGAAGTAGATATCATTGTCGCATAGCTGAATCCTAGCGTAACGAATGCCTTCCCGCCTCATTTGGTTAAGTTTTGCTTCATCCACCCACTGAACACACTGAAGAGAGGAGAAAAGTGGCATGAGATTTTAAAGTAAATTATGTAATGATTTAGTCAAATAAAATATTATAATTAGCATAGGGAAACAGGAGGGTCAAATTAAAGTTAAGCAATACTAAATGATATACAACTTTCTAAAATTTCCTGTAATTCTTGAGACACATTTTCCCTCATATTTCACTGTTTTTTTAGTAAAAAGTACAGGCTGAAGTTAGGAAGGCCTAGGGAATCATTTAGATAAGTATTTCAAAGTGCAGCTAATCAATATTCTCTGACATACATAAGGGCAACATTCATCTGCTCCCTCAGTGTCTTACAACCATTTGCAGGTGAGGACACGCGGTGCAATGGGGTTAACAGCTGAGATTGCTCATGGCCAAAACTGAGCTCCCTGGGCCCTGGGACCATCCCAGGCCCACCTGGCATCCCAAATATTGAAGAGATCCTAAGCATTCTGCTTGGGAAGCTCTGTTTTAATGATTTTCAACACCCTCCACACACAGCCTTTAATAGTAATAAAATTAAATTCACTATCCCATGTATACAACTATAAAATAAAATGGGTAAAAATACTTATTTCCAAAATCTCACTCAAAGAGTAATAAATAAGTAATAACTAATAAATAAGCTAAAGTCATTACCTGGGAAACCGGAGGTTCATGAAGGTCTAACTGAAGTCTCTGTACAACGTCAGTAAAATCCTCAGCATGAAAACAAATCACATCTTTGGTTATACGAGGTTGGTCACTCCTAAAATTAGCAAAATTAAGCTTTAGAAACAAGCATCTCATAACTGAAAGTGATCACAATGAAATGATAACAAAGAAAATGACAGTTCCTGTACACTAGCACAGAAATAGATGCATAGATTCTAAGGACAAAGTATATCTTTGTTTCTTTAATCAACTTAAAAAAAAAAAAGCTGATTTTTTTTTTAATTTAAAGAAATTTTATTGAAGTTTTGTCAGTTTACAATGCTGTGTCAATCAATAAAGCCACTTATAAAAAAATGAAAATTAGCTGTTGTAAAACTAAAACATCAATGACTAAAAACAAATAGTTTTGTTGTAAACTAGTTACATTGGCATCCTCTAACCACTCTGCCCACATCTCCTTGCCACCCTATAATGTCAACATCAGGGCAGAATGAAATGGAGACCTCAAACACATCTCAGCCATGCAAATGTTATACCTTTCAGTTTTCAAAATAGCAGAAAAAAGCTAAATGATCTTTAACTTGAAATACTTATTGTCAACCTGTGACTGAACTATATACTTCTAAGAAGAAGGTCAGATGAAACTCAACCATAATATTGAAGGCCCTGAAGGCATAAATATGAAAAACAAAGTAAAACAGCTTTTAAAAAAGCTAAATTCTATGTTGAGCCTTGTTAAAACTGGGCCCCAACCAAATGTAAAAGGGTGCAACCTCTATGAAAAACAACAGTTAAGAACAGAATTACCATATGGTCTAGCAATTCCACTTCTGGGTATATACCCAAAACAATGCAAGCAGGGACATGAAGAGCTATTTGTTCGTAACAGCCAAAAGGTGGAAGCAACCCAAGTGTCCACTGACAGATAAATGGATAAACAAAATGTGGCATATACATATAATGGATACTATTCGGCCTTAAAAACGAAGGAAATGATACATGGTACAATATAATGAACCTTAAAGATATCATGCTAACTGAAATAAGTCAATTATAAAAAGATAATGACTGACTCCACTTATGAGGTATTTAAAGTAGTCAAATTCATAGAAACAAAGTAGAATGATGGTTACCAGGAACTGGGGGGGAGAGGGGAAAAGAGAGTTATTGTTTAATGGGTGCAGAGTTACAATTTTATAAGATGAAAAAGATCTAGAGATCTGTTTCACAACAATGTGAATATACTTAACACTACTGAACTGCACAGGTAAAAACAGTTAAGATTTTAATTTTATGTTATGTGTATTTTACCATACTTTAAAAAAATTGTCCCCAACCTTTCAAACTGAGTCCATATCTTAAGACAATATAAACCAATCATGCAGTTGAGTTCTATTAACTTACCATTCACCAAATTGTACAGCTTTCAAAACCCCAACAGCAGCCGTACTCTGCCAGTCAAACCCCTGACCTACATGATCAGCATGAGCTCTTGTCCTATCTTCAAAGAGGACTTCACGGGGTTCACTGGTCCGAGGTAGGTACTGGAGATTTTTAATTTCATTCATTGATCTGTAGTTGATTTGGTTGTGAAGTAAAGGAAGGGGACAAAGCATTAACAGCAATAAGGCAAAGAAGTCTGCTAAAATACCAAATTTTAAATACAATGAGGGCTGAGAGGGGTTCAATCATTTTGATCATTAGCATTTAACACACTAGAGTGTAATGCTGAATGTGATTACCTTCTCTCAGTACGCCATGGTAACACAGAAGCTCTGTCTTTGATTTGGCTCAAATGTAGTGTGTGAATATATAAAATTTAGTTGTCTATGAAGCAACAGAAAATACAATTCAAAGTTCAAGGCTGTATGTTTCTTTGCCCTGAGTCATTTTTAACTCTCAAAATATTCTACTAGACTTGATTCAAGGCGGCAAACTGAGCATCTACATGATCTCCTTCCACATTAAAATGAAAGTAAAAGGCTTCAAACTAATGTGGCAGGGGTAGGGAAGAGTAGTGGAGGAGTGGATGAGTGTACAGATGAAACAGAATTGGCTGTGAATTGACAACTGTTGATATTGAATACATGGGAGTTTATTATATTTACCTTCTGCTTTTTTTATGTGTGCAAAACCTCCTAAATATAATAATCTAAAGGTGACAGTAAAGGAATTAATATGAAGCAACAAAGGAAATGAATCAGTGAATGAACAAAATCAACACATTTCTGGAAGATGAAAAATGACTAAGTGTCTTGAACTAATGAAACTGAGCAGAGAAAGCCACAGGCCTAGACTATATAAGAAGGGAATGGCAGCTAAAAAGGCAGCAGGCCTGCCCAACAAACCTTGGAGAAACCTAAGAGTCAAGAGAAAAAGGCTAGTATAACGATGCTAATGGATAGAAATGAAGTTAAGCTGAGAAAGAGCCAAATAAAGTGAAATTCTGCAGATAAACCTGTCACCTGCCACCTCGTGGTAGAAATCTGGACAGTCAGGCATTTAGCCTCATGGGTGACCCACCAGCAACTATCCTTCATCTTAATTTCCCTGATAAAACTCTGATTTTTATTAAGTATCTGCTCCTCCCCTATAGGGAACCTCATTCACAAGCTCCAGAGGTAGATCCTGACAAGTTCTGGCAAATTATGCTAAGCTTATTTGCCAGTGACTGATTTAGGAACGGGCATGAATCTGGCTAGCAGTATGAGAGGCAATCTGGAATATGAATGTGGAATATACAGGAAGACTTCTGGGAAGTTTCCTAGCTCCTAAGAAAGAAGTAAAAGGAGAGAGTCTCTTCTATCAGATGTAACCAGATCCAGATGTGGTACCTAGAACAGCTACAGCCAACCAGCAACCATAAAGGAAGCCACTGTAAATACAAAGCCTAGGCAGAGAATCACAGAGCAGAGAGGAAAAAACCTGGTTCCTTTATGACAGCACTGAGCCATTGACTATATGGTGCCTAGAGTCTGCCTCTCTGAACTTCTTGATATACAGAGGATAACATTTTATTTTATGAACCAGTCTGAATCAGTTTTATTGCTTGTAATCAAAAGTATCCTGACAACCAAGCCACCATACCAAGCAGCCAAAAAAACCCTGCATGTTCTTCTCTAAACATACTGAACTTAACCATACGATTAGAACTAACATAATCCTCTGGTATTTGGAACATCCTTTAATGTCCAGTTCTATGCCTGTTAACTCTAAAGTGAAACCCACCTATTGACAAGCCTCACTGAAATACAACTAGAACTCCCAGTAAGCCGAATGCTTTATTCCTTAACTTGAATGGGTCAACCAATCACCAGATATATGAAGATAGCCGATGGCAGCCTGACAAAGACCAAAATAAACAATGCTGAAATTAAAGGATTTTGTCAGAAGCCAAGAGTCAAGTAAATGTCCCAAAATTGAAAGCAAAAAGATAATAAGAAACATAATAAGAAAACTGAAAGCAAAAGGATAAGAAATAAGAAATGAGGATAATCAAACTGGGTTCATTATTTAACCAACAGTAGTTTCAGGAAGAAATAATAGAGAAAATAAATAAATTACTGAAGAAACTAAGCAATAAAAATTCTGAGAAATGAAAGGGGACACGAATCTTTAAGTTTAAGGGACCCACCAAAAAACAAAAAGGATTTAAAAATGAAAATAGAATGAAAGACCCAAATAAAGACCCAAAAATATCACTGTGAAATTAAGCTTTCAGAGAAGAAAAGAAAGCAGGTTACTTACAAAAGAACAAAAATTACATTGGCATTAAAACGTCTCTTAAACAATAGATACCAGAAGACACAAAGGCAGTGCTAAAAATTCTAAGGGGAAATACACCCTCTGAACTCCAGCTAAACTATCACATTTAATGACAGAAAAAAATTTCCAGACATATGACTCAATACCTACCTTTTCTTACAATATAACTTGCGCATGTTCTCAGACAAGAAAAAGAAACAAACCGAGGAAGACAACCATAGGTTAAAGCAGAAAAACTACTAAACGGGAAGTCCTAGGTAGGGAACTGTGAAATAAGCTTTTCACACTGAGGTAAGAAAAGAGAGTTCCAGAAGATTTCCAGGTACAAAGTGACATGTTAGAGCAGACAGTATGATTAAAATTCTGGATTCATTAAGATAAAAGCAAAGAATGCAATGTAACTACCAACACTCTACCCCCAAAAAAGGCTATATAAAAAGGCAATACCCAAAGGCACAGTAATAGAGGAAAAGGTCAGTGTGATTCTAGAAAAAAGTAATGTATCTTAAGCAATAAAGAGAGTAAAAATCAGCACAATCCAAATATGAAACAAACTAAAATGCGGCACAATTTTCAGTATCTAGGTGAAATAAAGAAAAGAAAGATCTTTTTGTGTATTATTCCTCTGAGTGATAACAAACCACTGGAACCCTAGAATGCAAATTTTAGCCTATTAGTTTGGTCTGCAGTAAACTTACCTACTCATAATATTTAAAATGCCATTTACTGGTTTTCAAATTTTAGAACATACCTATTGACAAAGCATATAATAGAGCCTAATTATGTTTTTAAAGGAGACTCTGAATTAACCTCAACAATGTAAAAGCACAGTTAACAAAAGTAGAAAGGGGATGAAGAGCATAAAGTAAGGGTCATTTAACTATCTGGAGAACCCATGAAGGGAAGGAATCCCTATCTATTATACCAAAAAACTCACAAATTTCTTGTCAAAGCCTTAAAACAAAACAAACAAAACAGGCATTAAAAACAGAAATTTTTTTTGCCTTTGGTAAAAAGGTGTTTGCCTCTGGAGGCAAAGGTGGCCAGGTTTTTCATTATAAACCCTACTATACTGTTCACTGTTTTAAAACCCTGTACATATATTTCTCTAGAATTCATAAATTTAAAGATCATCTTCACTAGCAGTGCCCTTGATAACTAGACAGCTTCTCACATTGATTTCACCACTTTAAGCAACAGGGTATTCTCATTAACACAGAGAGATGACATTAGTATTTAAGTTCTGTTTTATTCACTCTAATTCAAAGTGCTTTTGAATGCCTCTCCTAAGAATATTTTATCCAATAGAAATAAGATTTAATAGCACCTCAGGTTAGTGGAGAAATAAATAAATGATGTTGGTACAGCTGCCTAACTACTTGAAAAGAATGTTAAACTAACTCTCTCCCTTCATACTGAAAGGAATACTAGCTAGATAAAATATATAAATACTGAATTCACCGATGTACTAGAAGAAAATGTAGGTAAGTATTTTATAATACTAAATGAGAGAAGGCCTTTCAAAGCCTGCCACTGAGAGAAACCTCAGAGGAAAAGATCAATCTGACAACATATAAATAAAAATTTCCGTGAGTTAAAAAAAAAAAGAAACTGAAAAAAACGGAGTAAAGAAAAACCTTTAAGCTAAAGTTTATGCTAAAAGAAAAATGAGAAAAACTTGCAACGTAAGAAAAAAATAATAGTTATAATTAATACACAGGGATTTTTACACATTAAAAACACCCCAATAGAAATATGAGTAGAAAAAATTAAAAAGGAATCACAAAAGAAATACAAACCCCTAAAAGAAAAGCAAATTAAAATAACACATTTTTGTTCAATCAATCAACAAAGTTAAAATGAATGTTGGTGAAGGGTAGGGGGAAAAGGTACTGTCTCACTATATGGGTGAGAGTATAAATTGGTACATTCCTGGAAGTCAATTAGGAATGTGTATATACTTTGAGCCTTTAGTAATTTCTACCAAGAAAATAAACATGCACATGCACCTCCCTCCCTATCAACCAGTCAGCCAGCCAGCCCTCTAAGTCAGTCAGCCATAATCAATATGTTGTACATGTTTAACAACTGGCTTTAGAGGGTAGAAGGCTGATTTGTAGCTCATATGCTGCTTTCTGTGGTATAAATACTCTCAACATGGCCAATTTCAAGCTACTAATGTGACCTCACTCAATGTGGAATTGCGAGGCTAATAATCGCCCTATGAGCTGGTACAAACAGGCTCTAGCATATCACTGTCATGTTTGTCAAAACACCATTTATATTGAAAAACTGGAAACAATTTACATGAATAAAGAATTGGTTAAATAAATCTTGATACAACCATACAGTCAAAACTACATAGTCATTTAGAAATGATGATATGGCTGCATTTTAATGTAACACATAAATCTAAGGGGGAAAAAAACAAGTTTTAAAGTAAACATCACGTAAAGAATGAGTTCATTTAAGTACAAAGAAAATTTATGAGCATACATGGACCAAAATTTGAAAGGTTAATATGCCTAAATGGGTGGGATTATAGGTATTTTTTGCCTTTTTACTTTTTTCTATTATCTGATTTTTTTTTAAGTTTATAATAATCAGGAAACAAACAATGGTCATTTCCTTTTGGGAGACTATAGAGTAAAGGTATACAACACTTAAGAATTAAGACTATCAAGATTCATAATCATGATGTACAATTAATGCTATAGCCTAGCAATGTGCAGAAGTTTTGGTTTACTGCCATGTTTTACCATGCCACCACCTTGCATTCATAAATAGTTCTTACAAAGTATTTTCATGATTATCTTAAGTAGCTAGGATTATTTCATACTTAGTTCTAGTATCACTCTCCTATGAGCTTTAAGGTAAGGTCTAGACCAGTCCATTAAAATTCACTTAGGGGTTTTTATTATAGTCTAAGCAAATATAAATCATTTCCAGTCTCATTAAATGAGATTTTTTGTAGTACTAGAGTAAGTTAATCTACATTTGTTTTAAGCAAAATAAATTTTGTCTGAAACAAAAAACCTGTTAGCCCAATATGAATTACTACAGGAGAATACTGATTTCATTCAGTAAACACTGATCACTTGCTATGTGCCATGAAGACAGAGAAGAATAAGACTGTCCTCAAAAAAAGGCAAAATTTAGTAAAAACCAAAAAACTGTAAACAGATCATTAATGAACAGAATGATGTGTAAGCACAGAGAAGGGAACAACTAACTGTCTAAGGAAACAAAGAAAAGCTTCACAAAAGAAATGATGTTCAAATGTTTTGAAATTTGTTAAAACAGTTTGCCAGGTAGAGAGGAAGATAGGGGAGAGGATGCCATTCCAAGTAAAAAGAACAGCACAAAAGCACAGAGTTGTGAAAGACCATGGTTTAGAAACAGAATTCAGTGTGGCTGGAGTGGACTAGAAGCAGACAAATCTAGAAGAGATACTGTTGGGGCCAGATTATGAAAGATCCTTGTAAACCATACAAAGGAGTTTGAGCATTTATCTTGCAGGCAGTTAGGACCCAGGTTTTAAGAAAAGAAGTAAAAGTTAAATTTGTTTTTTGGTAGGATTCCTTACTCTGATAACTGTGTAATGAGTGAACTGGACTAAGGAACTGACAACTAGAAGATTTACTTAACATAGCTCTTCAAATAATTTAGACAAATGGTTTTCAAACTGCTCAGGTCTCAATCATTTCTATAAGCAATCGACTAAAATAAAGTGCTTTTTGATTATTTGAGAAAAGTAAATGTTTACCGTCGTCTTTTGAAGGGTGACTTTGGCATATCTGCTGTAGGGATCATCTGCTCTCCTGGCCTTACCCACATGATAGGCCCATCATCACTCTGGGACCTACACTGGAGTCGAAGGCTGGAAAGTGTACCCCAGGGCAAAGTCATCTGGAAGTCAGATGAATAAGTTACATTAAAAAAAATTTTTTTTGCTAAGATTTTTTTTAATTCTGTTTAAATACCAGTTTAAGAAAAGTTGAAGAGCATGATGAATATATAAAAACAGAAAATGTTATACAAAGAAATCAAATGCATAATGAGACTTAAAGTGATTTTGTTCCATTTAGTAAACAGACATACTAACCATCAAAAAAAAGTTTTTTTTAACTATTTACAAATTAACCCTTCACACCTAAAAGAAAGCTTGAGAGGGGGAAGTGGGTACAGCTCAGTGGTAGAGTGCATGCACAAGGTCCTGGGTCCAATCCACAGTACCCCGATAAAAACAAAAAAAGCCCAAAAACACAAAGCAAGCTCTAAGAAGTTTATATGTGTACATAAAGAAAAAAAATGCTTCATTAGACAGTAATTTATATGTTAAAAAGAATAATTGAAGTTAAGTATTTTATATCAATAATTTTCTAAACATTTCTATTCAAAACAGTGGAGAAAATTTAATTTTAATAGACAAGATTAGCTTAAAACTTTTTAATGGAAAGTGTCCATTTAAGTAATGATCAGAACTTTAATAATTTGAAAAACACTCACTTTCAGAAATGGTGATTCTTCTAACATATCAAGGAACTCTGGAAAATAATCACCAACTTCTTCATCTACTGCTCCAACAAGACTTATCTGCCGCATAGGACCTGCTCGGTAGGTGCCACAGCAGTATGTCCTGTTGACCTGAGATAAAACGAAAGAGGGGGGAGAAAGGACTGAAGTACACTGTAATATAAGAATTAGGATAAGGTATCATTTCCAATGTTGCTATTTCTTCTACATACTAAGAACTCCAAGGTCAGTACCTTGGATAAAGTCAATAGTTACAGAAAGGCACCCTAGCACACTGACAAATACATTGATATATGTGCCACAAACAGAAATTTCAAGTCCAAGTTGGTCTATGGTCCCAGCATCTCAAAGAAATACTGGAAACATTAAGATATAATTAAACTTCTCAGAGAATGATGATTTTGGAACTTTGTAAACACTTTAAAGTGATCTTTATTAAGGAAAAAAAACAGTAAGCAAATTAAAACTGGCAGGGCAGTTAAGAAAAAAAGTATTATTGTCAAATTAATCTTCCATACTCACTTTGCACTCCCTAGCTTGAAAGACTTCACATCAGGCCATATACCCGGATGACTGTTAGCAAACCCAATCTCCCATTACCTCCATGTAAGATCCTCCACCCTAGGCAGCCTAATCGTTTTCTCTAAGCAACTTATGCCGAACTTATTTCTGTCAGCACTGATTTTTCTCTTGCATCTGCCCTTCTTAGAATGTCCTCTTTTCTGACAACCTAAATCTTATCTTTCAAAGATCAGTTCAAGACTTTTCTTCTGGAAGCCACCCTGATCACCCTTCATAATCTTTCCTTTTTCTGAAGTCTAATGTCACCTACAAGCACAGAGACATTTTCTCTGTATCAACTCTCTAGTAAAGTTAGCATATTCTATACAAATTTGTAGCCCAGAGAATCCTAACATTCAAACAAAATCTACCAAATGATTCAATGCAAGCTTCTTATTATTCTTCTGGTCATCATCTCACGTATGTTCTTAATATTCCTATCCCCAATTCAGAATGGCTGTTTCTCAAATGTAGAGACAGATCCTGTGTATACAGACGTCTAGACTAAAAACATTGGATTCTAACCAGGATTTCCACCTCAGATCAGTAACCTAGCAAATTCTACTTTAGCTAAGATGTAGACTAAACTGAAAAAGCCTAACACGTAATTATGCTTTTGTAAGGTGGGTCTCTATTAAACATTCAAAAAAATTGTTTTTAAGAATCAATTGTTACTATTTTGCCTCAACAGAAAGTATAAATGAACATCTAGTACACAGTTCTTTACTATTAAGTTCTTCAGCAGGATTTTCAGAATCATCCCACTATTTTTTTCCACAGACAATTTAACATCATCCCACACATACACATAAACCCATAAAAGGTCTCAGATCTTGTTATAAACAGCAGTGATTTCCTAATTCCTTACAAATCTTTCCCCCAAAATCTCCTTAGGTGATCCTTAAACAACAACTGCCCAGGCCAGAATACTTTGCATATATTTGTATGAATTACCTTCCATTTCTTTGTGTGATCACCATGTGTAAAAAGCCAGTGTAGAAAGTCTGGGAAAGAGGATGATTATGGGATATAGAGATAAAGAAGGGGAAGCAAGGGAACTTTTCTAAGCAGTATTCTAGCTTTTCTAAGCCTAGTACCCAAAATGACTACAGCAGCTTTAACTTCAGCACCAGTTCTAGGAACACTACGCTTTCTGGGCTAGTAAGAAGTATCAGTCTCCTCCGAATACCACCTGCCACTATTCCCAATTATCAGAAATGCCTTCCAAGAAAGGCTTTCAAGCTATGTGATAAATTTCTTAAAGACCTGTCACAATTTAAATCTCACTTAACAGACCAATCTTGAAGAAGTACACTGCCATGTGGTAGTTTTCGTTAACTTACTTGGCCTGCTAGTTTTGAGATTATACAACTCTTAATGGATTATTAATTTGAAGGGATTCACATTACTTTAAATTTTGCACACAAAGTTAGACTGAATTAACATTGTTATATCACAGTATTTCAAGTTTACCTAATTTAAATACCACTAAATTCAATAGCATTGCACTGAAAGACAACAAAAAAATGCAAATACCTAGGATAATTAATATGTGACATGAATAAATATAAAGCATCCTTTCCTATTTGGAAAGAGAAAGAAAATGAAGAGGAGAAATTGTTGAATATGTTTGCTGAGCCTAGAAATAATCAGCCATTAAACTCTGCCCCTCCCAAAAACGTAGTAGTAATAAAGCTAATTAACAGTATGTATCACTTGTATTGAATAATTTAATAAACGCTAACGTTTCCAATGTATTTAAATAATTAACAGCACAAATTCAAAGATGGAAAAGCACTTACGGCCAGAAATTCAACGTGTACCAATTGTGATACTAATGCCAAACAAGCAAAATAATTATTCTACTCTTCTTTTTAGTAACAGAACTTCCTGGGCATATAGCCAATAAGCTAGACTCCTTGGCAGCTAAGTATGATCTGTGACTAAGTTATGGACAGTGAAATGTTAGCATAAGTTACATATGCAATTTCTAGAGCATGCCTTTGTAAGTAAGTGGCTGGCTCTCCACATCCTCTTTCTCCCTTGGGCCAAGTTCAAGCATGCACATGACACCACCACCAAAGGAAATGGCAAAACTTAAAGACAGAAGGAAAGCAGAATCCTGGATGACATCACGAACAGAGCTGCTTACTTCTAGACTTGTTACTCAGAGAGAAACTTATTTTGTTCTAGCCACTGTATGTGAGAGCTCTCTGTTATTGGTGGTTTAGCCTGTATCTTGCACACTTTATACTAAGGGAGGCAATACTCTGTATTGCACAGATTACAACACCTGGATTATTATCTCCTGCTCTGGGCTAAAAAAAAGTCTATTACAAGAGCACAGCCAAAAGAGAACAATTAAGATGATTAGTGACTTGGAAACCATACAAATTTTAGGAAGAGTGATGAAATTAAATATATTTTCAAAGTATTTGACTTGAAAAGATTAAAGTAGACACATAATAATCTTCAAATACTTGGAAGCTTATCACAAAAGAGCAGACTCACATAACTTTAAATAAAGAACAGGATGTACAGGAAAGCCGCTATCATCCACTCAATTAATGTTTACTGTGTATTATATGCCAGACATTGTCCTAAATACAGATACAGCAAACCAGACCCATTCTTGGCCCCTGGAAACTTACAATCTAGTAGAGAGAGGCAGACACTACACAAGCATTTAATTATAAACTGTAACAAATCTTCTGAATGGCATTTGTAGGATACTATGAAAGAGAACATGGGATCCTGATATAGGGGATAAACTATTCCTCAAAGTAACGGTGAATTAAAATCTACAAAACAAGTTTAAAGAAAAAAAAATCCTTTAAGCATCACACTTTCCAGGGTCTAAAAGAAAGCTACTGATGCTGAACAGAAAACAAAAGAGAAAAATAAACATGAGACTGGAGAAATGAGCTGTGGCTGGGTTAGGGAAAGTCTCAAAGACTACATTAAGAATTTGGGAAATCACTAAGGATCTAAAGTAGTAAGAGGAAAGGAAAGTTACCCGATTTGCCTTTATTTTTTTAGTGGGGAGTGGGGCTTGGGGTTTGGTTTTGTTTTCTCAAAGGGACTCTGAAAGACAAGAGACCAGGTAGGTTACAAACAACAGACTAAGCCATTAGCAGTGGAGCTGATTTTAAAAAGTTTTTTTTTTTTAATCTGAAAAATATCCTTGAGATAAAATTGCCTGGACTTAGAGAAAGATCAGTTATGACAGAGGAGAGAAACGAGTATCAAGGATGTCTCCCATGTTCTGCCCTTTGTAACCTCATGAAGAAACTACTCTTTCTGTTGGAGGAGAGGACCAGGTTTGGGTGGGGAGGTGGTATCTTCACTCTGGGACATGATGAGACTGAAGTGTGCACTAGGCTAAATAATGGCTCCCAAAGATATCCAGGTCTTAATCTCTAGAACCTGTGACTGTTATATGCTACGGCAAAAGAAGGGATTTTGAGCTGGGGAGAGAGCCTGAATTACCCAGGTGGGCCCTAAGTGTAATCACAAGTGTCCTTATAAGAAGGAAGCAGAGGGAGACTTGGCCACAGAGAGAAGGTGATGTGATGACAGAAGCAGTGATTGGACTGATGCACTCTGAAGATGGAAGAAGGGGTCAAAGGCCAGGAGATAGAGATGGGCACTAGAAGATTAAAAAGAAAAAGGCAAAAAAAAACCCCAAAAGCCCCACAAAACAACAACAAAAAACAAGCAAACCCAAAAACATATATAAAAAAATTTCAAAAAAGCCAGATTCTCCTTCAGAGCCTTCAGAACTGTAAGAGACTAAATTTGTACTGTCTTAAAGCACTATGTTTGTGGTAATTAGCTAGAGCAGCGATAGGAACTAATACAAAGTACCTTCGAAACACCCAAGTGCCTGTGTCAAAAAGGTATATGAGTTTGAAATCAGAATAAATGGTGACTTGAGGATATAAATCCGAGTCATTGGCAGTTATTGGAACTTTAGTCTTAAAAGAGACTTGATTAGAGAAAATAAAGAGAGTTCAAAGACTAGGGGTCTTGGAAAGCTCCAAATTAAAAGAATACAAAAGGGAAAGAAAAGCTAACAAAAAACAATGTAAAAGAGTTGTCAAGAGGTCAGAGAGGTTAAAAAGAAAACCAAGAGAGCACAGTATCATGAAAGTCAAAGTAAGAAAATATTTCAAGAATATGGTCAAAATGTTGCTGAAACGTCTAATAAAATGAAGATGAAAAACGCCCACTGGTGACCTTAGCAAGAGCTATTTGAGAGAAATTATGAAGGCAGAAACCAAACTGGTATGGAGATATAAGGAAATGGAGACAGCAAGTGGACACAATTTTATTAATGGAAGTACTGGGGATTGAACACAGGGCCTCCTGCATGCCAAGTACATACACACTCTACAAATGAGCTATACCCCACCCCTAGACAATTCTTTCAAGAAGTTTGTTTATAAAAGTATGAGTTGCCCCATAATCTTATTAATAGAATGTTATAAAATTTTTGGATTTTTACTAGTTGATAAAACTGGCATCTTCTTGGTTTTAATTTCATTTTCTTAGGAATAAAGTTATATATCTTTTCAGACAAGAAGATTAAAGGACCATTTGTATTTCTTTTTCTGTGAACTATTTACAATCCTTGCTTATTTTTATACTTTGTTCCTAGTATTTCTCGTTATCTATTTCTAGAGCTCTTTATAGTTTAGGATGGTTAATCCTGTCAGTGACAGAAATTTGTCTTTTGACTTTATTTACAGGGATTTTTGTTCTGTTTTAGTCACAGTTAGAAAGACCTTTGCCACTCCAAAGTTATAAAAGAATTCTTCCATGTTTTCTTATATTTATGTCCATCTTCTACATTTAAATCTTTGATTCCATTTGGAATTGATCATGGTATATACAGTGATATGGATACTAAGGTATATTCTAGATACCCTGATGTCCCAACACTACATTCTCTCTGCCACCAAAGATTTGAGATGCTATCATTTTTACTTATCAAATGCCTATATATATTTGGGTCTATTTCTGGACTTAATTTTTTCACTGAACAATGTTCATAAACTAGTATACACCTACTTAATAATTAAATCTTTAGAATGTATTGGTATCTTACAGGGCACTCCTCCATCACTCCTTTTCTTTTTCAAAGTTTTCCTGGCTGTTCTTGTCTGTTTATTTTTTCATATAAACTTCTAAATCAGGCAACTGTCCCAGAAAAAAAAAACAACCATTGGTATTTTTATTTGGATTACGTTCAATTTAAAATTTAGGGAAAATCATCATTTTGATGTTCGTTCTTCTTAATCCAAGAACGTAGAACATCTTTCCATTTAAGTCTTCTTTTCTGTGAGGTTTTAAAGCTAATGTGAAGTCTGGTAAAGGTGAAAAGGTGAAGACTGCTAGTTAAACAAGGCCAACTGAACACATGATTTATTTATATTCCTTACCAAAACTACACTCAAGTGAGAGTAAAATAGAAAGGCTGTAAGTCCCAGAAGCTCAAAGAGAACAGAAGTAAAAATGATAGATACAAGCTATTGAAACATTTTTAGAAGGTAAAAAATGTATAGGGGAATTAGCAGACTGAGCACTTTGAATACTGAGTACCTATACAGAAGATACCTAAAAAACAAGTTCATGCTACAAAATCATGGAAAGGCTAAGTATCACAGAAGGTGGGGAACAAAGCATTAAACTAAAAACAAAGGCGACAGCTTTAAAATCTGTTTACGAGTCAGTCAGACCCTCCACTTACCTTTCATGTTCCCATCCTGTACTTTCTTACCTATGTATTTTTTGGAGAAAATGAACCAAAGAGACTATAGAAACAAAGATACCAGGCACAAGTATGGAAAAGACCTAGTATACTGAAAAAGATAATTAAATAAAATTCCATATATTTAACAGTGAAATCACTTACATAGAATCCTAGCAGACAGGGGTATAAGCTACTCTACTTTGGCAAAAATGTGGGTAGATTCTTAGCTGTAGAAATTAAAAGCCCCAAAGAAAAGGTCTCTAAATGCTGATAACTGGAGTTTTTCTTACAATGATACAGCCAGATTCCCTACTCGGTCATCAAATGATAAGTCCCCCCTACTATGTTCATAGTTTCTAATCAGTTTTGTACTGACTCATATTTGAATATAAACAGATCACCAGACATTTAGGGAAAATATCTAACATAAAAGATTAAAACAAACAAAAAGGAACTTGATTAAAGAGACAACTGAGAATAAAATTTCAAAACAAGTGTAATTAATATCACCAGAGATGAAATGGACAGTGGAGACGGTTGCATAACATTCCGAAAGTACTTAATGCCAATGAATTATACACTTTAAATTAAATAGCGAATTTTATGTTATGTATATTTTGTGACAATTTTTAAAAATCCTAAGCAGGATGAGGGATGGAATCCAGAACACAGGCAGAAGGATTAACTTCTGAAGAGGAGGTGGGATAGCTGCTCTACTATAACAGGAGGGAAATGCAGAAAAGATGTAAACAGATTAAAAAGTCTGAATAGTCATCATGAAGTAAAGGCAAGCAAGTTGACCAAAGAACTAAGCTTCCTACACAATGTTGAGGGCCCACTGGAGGCCTTATGAATCCTTATGTAGAGACAAGCTCCTGAATAATTATCAATCCAACACTGGTTTTCTAAAGCATTTGCACTAGGTAGAAGTTAGACAAGATTATCTCCAAGAGCCCTTAGTCTATGATTCTATAAAATTCTAAGAGGATTGTATCTACTGGTCAAATGAACGGAATCTGACTGTTGGTAGATGGCACATAGTCTAAAACAGTATTTCTTAAACTTGCCTTATCATAGGAATTGAATCACTTCGGGTATTTATCTCAGGCCTCAATCCAGACCTAGTGAATCAGAATTTCCAGGAGCGGAACCTGAGATTCTAAATATGTGTTTGGAACTAGCAACTCAGATATTCTTAGGACCTGGCATGTTTGAGAAACTCTGCCCTGGAAATGGCACTCAAAACCAAAGAACAAACTGAGTTCTACCACCTCCCAAAGTGTATGCATTGCAGGCACAGTGGAGGAAGAAACAGGTGTAAGGACTGGAGGGAGGTAACCAGAGACCAAAGAACAGAAAAAAGTAAGGCTTCTGTGGAAGCAGAAGACAAAACAACCAGAGGGAAGGCCTGTTTGGTTGTTTTGTGCCTTTTTCCCCAAACAGGGGAAAAAAACACCAAACAGGGGAAACAGCCTTTAGCAAAATTAGAAGGCAAAGTGGGGAGGGAACAAAGATTGTGGAATAGTTCGTACATAGGGGGATAATGCCAATAAGAAAACAGTTGTTAGCTTTGTATGCATTAAATTTTTAAATATATTTATAATATCTGTAAAAGTTTAAACAATTATATTTGAATATGCAAATTGCTCTGTGTCAACACATATGTAGTCCTTTAGATTAGAAACTCAACTTCACAAAGTTATCCTATAACAATTGCTGAGTGTGAAATAAGCTCAACTGGGCTCCCAATGCATACACCTTTTAATAAGGAAAGCCATGAGTAAGTTAAAAACTTAGAAGATAGCAGCTTTATTCATAACTGCCCAAACTTAGAAACGAACATGTCCTTTAGTAAGTGAGTGGATAAATAAACTGTGGTACATCCAGATATATTCACACTAAAAAGAAATGATCTATTATGCCATGAAGACGTGATGGAACCTTAAATGCATAACACTAAGTGGAAGAAGCCAATCTGAAAAAATTACATATTATATGATTCCAACTACATGACATTCTTGTAAAGTCAAAACTATGGAGACACTAAAAAGACCAGTGGTTGGCAGGGGTTGGAGGAAGGGGAGAAAGGGAAGAATAGGCAGAGCACAGAGGATTTTTAGAGCAGCATAAATACTCTATGTTGCCATACTGATGGACACATATCATTACACATTAGACTAAACCCACAGATTGTACAATACCAAGAGTGAACTGTAACGTAAACTATGAACTTTGGGTGGTTATGATGTGTCAGTGTAAGTTCATCAATGGTGGGGATGATGGTGATGGAGAGCTATACGCATGTGAGGACAGGGAGGATATGGGAAATCTCTGTACCTTCCTCTCAATTTTGCTGTGAACCAAAAACTGCTCTAGAAAAATCAATTCTTTTTATAAAAGAAAAATTCACAAGAACACCAAGCTAGAAATACAAAATATGGAAAAACCCTGGGGGGAGGAAGGGGAGAGGGGAAAGGGGAGGTTAGTAATTATTCCACATAACTCATGTTTCAGGAAGAAGCCCATTCGAGCTGATTGTTTAAAAAGCAGAAAGGAAAAAGCTAGCCAGCAATCTTCCTAACCCTGTGACCTGAACAGAAAGGCATTCCCACTTTAAAATATACAGTGAAAAAGCAGTGTGAGTCAAAATGAGTTTATTATAAGCTGTACTTAGAATGAGAGAAAAAAAGAACCAACCTAACATTTTTATGCTGTTTTATAAAGTCAGCTACCTAAAATATTTATTTCTCCTTTTAAATAGCACACTAATGTGTAGTTCCTTAAGAGTTTCTAAGTTATTTACAAAGTCACAAAGCACTCTACTAGTTCTACTCTCTTAATTAGTACTACCAATTTACTATAAAATGTTAATTATATTAATCAAAGATGGAGAACACATATAATAACCCCATTTTAAGCCTTGCCACAATACAAATGAAGAAATAACAGTTGCTGATTTTCTCTGAAACAGTAGACATTATCATTTTATAGTGGAAAAAGTAACAGTTGTTAAGATCTACTACCATGTAAAGTTAAAGAGCTATGATTCTCAGTAAGATTTCAGTATCTTATGTAGAGAGATTTTTTTTTTTAAAACAGAACTTAAAATATGCACACTTGCCAGATAAAGAGAACAAAATCCTATTATGGTAGACATATTTTTTAAATCAATCTGCTCCCTTCCTTACCACGTACCTTTCATTTCCATATATACCCATCAGTTACTTAGATGCTATAATTGGGAAAATAGTCTCAGATGGTGATATTTAAAACAACTCTCCATTTAACTTCACATATATTTTAGTGTTTTTTGTTGATTTTGTTTGAAACACATGTACAGAATCTAAGACTGAGAGCCTTGCTGATTCTTGGGACCAGCAACACCAACATCATCTGAGACCTTGGTAGAAATGCAGACTTACAATCCAGGCCTACAAAATCAAAATTTGCATTTTACATGCACATTGAAATTTGCTCAACCCTCATCAATAGGATTAAATACCATTCAGAGACAGAGGAAAAAACAATTCCTCTTTGAAGATCTTCCACTATGTAACTTCAGGGACGGCCAACCAAAATGTAACCTTCCCCATCTATAAAACAAAGGCTTAGAAATGGCTCCCATTTGCTCTAAAATCTTCTTAGTCTATAAAATAACTAGAAGAACATGTGAAATTTTAATCAGTTTATCAGCTGCCACAGGATTTTTATACAGAGCCATGGATTGCATACTTACTGCAGAACTATCACACTTCAAAGTTGAAAACCATTCAAAAGGTTTTCAAGTAGCCAATAATTACAAGATCTAACACCTAACTAAAAAGATCATAAATTATACTTATTCCATACTTTAAGAGAGAAATACATGTCTTAGTGAACATTAGTTTTTCTCCATTAACTGACAAAAGATTCCATAAACACTTAATTTTTTGGTCAAAATAGTTATTTAGCCAATGACTATTTAAAACTTAATTAGGCCTAAATAATTCTACAGAATTGTAAAAATACCATACTGTGTCGATACCTATGTAGTCCTTTAGAAACTCAAATTTACTAAGTTATCCTGTATCAACTAAGAGTTAAGTAACCAAACTTGAGGATCAGCTTGGTGCTTCAATTGATATTTATCATGAACTTACCTCTCTGCTGTTAAAAAACATTTTTTAATAGACTATCAAAAGAAAAAAAAAAACCTGTATGTGCATCCTAGCTTTGCTACTACACTAATTTAAAAATATAAAAATAACAGAAGCTATCATTTTTCTTGCATAAAACAAAGCTACATTTTACTTTCCTCCAGCTAGAACAGGTGAGTACTAAAGTAGCACTTCTCAAAACTTAGCGTGCTTATGAATCACCTGAGGATCTTATTAAAATACAGATTTTGATTCAGAAGATCTGGGTAGGGGGTCTGAGACTGCATTTCCAGCAAGCTCCCTAGTGATCCAAACTTATTCACAGTACAAATAGCAAGCCTCTTAAAAAAAAAAAAAAGCATAATTTAAAATATTTAGATAGTGATGGTTTGCAAAGCACTGGTCTTGATAATATTTTCAATTAAATTCTTAATTGAGCAACCTAACACTTTTCTGTCCTCATCAAACTTGACCTCACATACGGATGTGATATTTAATCACTCCATCATTCTTTTTTTTTTAATGGAGGTACTAGGGATTCTACCCAGGATCTTGTGCATGCTAAGCATGCGCTCTATCACTGAACTATTACCTTCCCCCCACTCCATCATTCTTAAAACCGAAAAAACCTGTATTATCATCTTCCTTCTACTTCTCTTTCTTTTTGTTCTCTTTCCATGTTCCTCATACATACAGGTGCATCACAGAATTCCATCCTTAGCTTCATTTCTTCCACTTCTAATGCTGTGCCTGGATCACCCATATGCTAATGGTCCAACTTCTGCATCTCAGGCCTAGACATGTCTCCCAATCTTAGATCCACATATTTCACTACCTAACAGACATTTCTGTTCATCTTCACAAGTATCTCAACATAAAACATCTTAAACAATTCATCAACACCTTACACCCTTAGAAACCAACTTTTTGAACCCTGTATCAACTCTGTGATCAGCACAGCCATCCATCCATTTGTCCAAACCACATTTTAAGACTCTATCCTTCTCACTCACCAAGTGCAATTAATCCCAACTTCTAATTATTTCTCAAATTTCATTCCTTCCTTTCTAGTGTCAATATCAGTTTAGACATGGATCATTTCTGATCTGGTTATCATAGTTAACCAGTCTTGCTTCCAATTTCACTTTCCTCAATTCCACCCTTCACACTACTGTGTAATCTTTGTGAACATAACTTGATAGCACTCCCCTATTAAAATTCACCAGTGATTCCCCATTCATTACCTTTGGGAAAAAGTACTAACTTTTGTTTTAATCACATCATACAAAGGTCCTCACAACTTTGATTTTGTCTACCCCTCTGGTGATAACTCCCACCACCCCTTAACAGTCAGCATGTACTCTTGCCATGTCAAGAATCTGCAGCTTCTGAAAAGTTCCACATTCTTTAATGTCTCCATGTGTTTGCATAGGCTATTTTTCCCTTTGCTTAAAGTGTTAGTATTAGGCTAAGTACCAATCTTCTTTCAAGACTCTACTCAAGCATCACACGCTTTAAAATGCCTTTTCTAATCACTTCACATCTCAGTTAGGGAACACCACAAACTATGCTCCATTATAAGGTTTTCCCTATGCATACCTCCATTCTAGTACTTATCAAACTGTATTACAATTGCTGGTTTATTCATCTCTTCCACTAAATTGAGCTCATCAATTAATCCTTTTCAGAACAGAATGTGCAGTACATGGTACGTTCTCAATAAATGTTTGCTGAATAAACTATCTTGAAATATAGTCATGAAACAGGGAATGTACAGCTCAGTGGTAGAGCACGCGCTTAGCATGCATGAGGTCCTGGGTTTGATCCCCAGTACCTCCATTAAGAAAGAATGAAAGAAAGGAAGGAAGGAAGGAAGGAAGTCAGTCAGTCATGAATAATTATCATGGCTACCTATTTAAACTATAAATAACTTCCATTAGCTGTATCTCTAAGGTAATAAAAAATTTACTTCACTTCATTTATAGGCTGCACAGAACTTCATATGACTTCACAAAACACTGAAGTCCAAAACACCTAGGGTATTCATTTAATTCCCAACAATCTAAAGGTATCTGTAAAAACTATTAGAAAGGCATTCTGAATACTGTGTTAAACTGAGATATTTTAATTTCACTGACTAAAACGTTTAGACAAATAAAAGCACTAGTCCCTCCTCCAAATGTAAAAGGAAGGAAGGAGTATAGTAAAATGATGCACCTATTATTCAAGTGACGTAAGTGTGCACAGTGACTACTTCCACTTACTAGCTACATGACCTTGCATAACAATGAACATCTCCAAACCTCAGTTTCTTCGATGGAAAACAGATAAAACTGCTTACCTACCCCACAGATTATTTCAAATATTAAGATATGAATGTGAAAGCATTTCTATAAACTATGAAGTGCCAAACAAATCTGAACTACTGTGTTAGCTTCCATCCCATCATGTGTCAGTTTTACAGTTGCAAATTTATAGTTTCGTTGGCTACTTCAACCTCCCTTGCCCACCCCGTATGTCTGAATGACTGAAATGACTGAAAACTCATAAATAAAATTAAGTTCCAGGATCACCAGAGCACAAGACTTACTGAATAGTCCTCAATATTCTTATGTGGTTGAAGTGATTAATGATTTCCAAGTTAGTAATAATTTGATGCATTCTTATAAACTCGTTATTTCATAAATCTCCAAGTAAATCTCAAGGTAAGTTGTTGGTACAGTCATTTAAATTTCAGCTCCATTTAAAAAATTAATTGGAGGACAAAAATCAGCAGGGAATATTTAGAGACATTTCCTTCTATTAACTATTCAGTCTGGGTACTGTCTATTGATATATAAGCTTGATCCACTAGAGACTAATACGAAAGTTAAAAAGTCATCATTACAAAACCAAGACTTTTTTCACCCAAATTTATGGCTTATTTCTCAGATATGCTTGCTGTTCTATCTATTAGAAGAGAAAATTTGCTGCATTTTCCTAAACTAAAAAAGTGACAGAGCACATTAATTCTGCTCTCAGCAATATCTTTCTTTGTTAAAGAGGGACTTAGGATGATTATGGACTAAATTAAAAGAACTGTTTTCAGTCCCTTTTGCAATATTTATAAAAATAGGATTCCTTAACCTTCAAAGGGCAAAACTCCTCTTTTAAAAAAAAAAGAAAAAGGAAAAACAAAATCTACTACAAAAGTCAGCACTTCGGTACCTGATTGTGGTAACAAGGCCAAAATCCAAGACGAAGCCCTTTATTGCACATGGTGTTCCAACGTCTTGGGCAGCCCCATCTTGCGACCTCTCCAGATTGGCTGCTCCTGCTCTCTCTACTGCAGAGAGAACTTCAATTAGAGAAATTCTGAAGCTTATAAATCTAAACTGGATGCTCCCCTCATTGGAGGCAAGGATGGTAAGGATCACTAAAAAGATTCAAGTTAAAGAAGGTTTCATATAAACCTAAGTGGCTTGAAACCACTATAATACAGGCAGCTGAGAGTCTTATTATGTAACAGTCTATTTACCTAAAAAAAAATCTTAAGGAAAAGAATGGCAGCAAATTATTAGATAATCCAAAAAAAAAAGAGGTTATATAATCATAAATCTCTAAAAAGTTAAATATTCTCACTAAACCTGTGCAGAATTTATATCTATAATACAAATTTACAGCTGACCATTCATGTATTCATAATCCTTATGAGAAAAGCAAGCAAGAAAAAAAATAGGATACATTATCAACTTTTTATGCCCTAAAATAACTTCATTGAAAAAACTGGTTAAAAAGGAAGGAGAGGTTTCCCTGCTGACTTAAGCCTAGCTGCCCAAGCAAAGCTTCAGAAAATGCCTTCACCTACAACAGTGCATAGGCAGAAGGAGCAGAGTCTACGGCCGTCTTCCTAGTGACACTTCCAAGTCACATAAATGGGGTATGTTTCTGGGATAGACTGCCAACAAGTTACTGAAAGAGAAACAGAAACAGCAAAAACCTGACAAATAAACAGGCCAATGTCCTCGTATGTTTTATTATGACATAAAAGGTAAGTTTTAACTAAAGTTGCCTTGATGCTACCAGATCTAAATCACATCCTCCATACTAACATTACCCGATTTGTGAAAAACTCTATCGGTTTCCAAGCTGGTTTTCCAAAGACTTGTAAAGACATTTAACACATTTCTTAGACCAAGCAAGTAACAATTCACATCCCAAAGAACTTCAGCAATTAGAATTTTTCAATTAGAGGTATAAACAAACAATATGAACCACCTTCACCACCATGAATTTTTATCAAAGGTGTACTGTTATGTGTTAAGCAACAGAACGAGGTTAATACTTTTGAGATACTGTAACCTGTATTTACTAAATAATTTAACAATGATTTTACCTTACCTGAGTGTGAAAATTTGAAATGGTGGTTGTTTCAATATCTTTCTTGCCCAGAATTTCCATTTTCACTGGAGTGTTCGGGAAATTAAAAGCAAAGTAGTCCAAGAAGTCTGGGAGATAAGCGGCCGCTCCATGCACTATTGCTAAAGCATAGTAAGCAGCATTTTTCTCATTTTCACTGAATGTCAAAGCAAGAAACTCCTCAGAAAATCTCTCCATCTCCATTGGAGACAAAAATGAGAGTTCATCCATGTAAGCATGAAGGACAAGAGCACCACCATTGGACTGGTGTTCCTCATGAATGAAGCTGCTAAATTTAGTACCTGTTTTTAAGAAATTTCTACGAATAGAATGCTCCTGGTGAGTCATAAAAGGTGTTTGTACTCCCTGGGGTACCCGGTATTCTTGCATGCCCAAATTTAATCGACACAGCTGTTCATCTTTCAGATACCTGAAGGACTCCTTATTAACACCTGAAGTGCTATTTATTTGTCCTTGGGTGAGGATTTCCTTACTGATGCGGGTCAGGCCAGCACAGACGGTTTGTACTTCCTTATTGTACATTTTAAGGCGTCGTCCTCGCATATCTTCTCGGTGTTTCTTTTTCTTTTTCTTCTTTATTTTCTTCAAGACAAAATCATCAGCTCTCTGGGTTTTACCATTTTCATCTGGTGTTTCTGGCCACAATAATTAAAAAGAAGTTAGTTGCTAGGCCTAGTGTCAACATACAAGCTTCTTAAGGTACTTGATCTCAAACTAAATAGCTTATTCTCAGCTTCTCTGAATTTGTCATTATAATTTATATGTTTGTAAAATGAATGAGATAAAGATCTTAAAACACAAAAATATTCTCAGTTGAATATTATGATAAAAAGTAGGTAATGCAAAGGTAAGCATATAACTTAATATGACTTGCAATCTAAACTAAAGGTAATATCCAGATCATTTCACATATGCCATACTGTATGGAATAGATATTCAAAAACCACTGTAAAATCTAAATTGAAGTTCATCATATTATCCTATTTGTCTACAAATTACTGTGATTCATTTAGACAAAGCAAACAAAGACAAAATAAGACACCATTCTGCCTACCTAACTGGCAAGATTTTTGGGGGTGAGGCATTCTTATATACTATCATTAGAAATATAAACTGGGTACAACCTTCATGGAGGACAATCTGGTTCCCCCGAAAATGGATATATGCACCAAAGCCTTGAAAATATTTTTAATTCTTAGACCCATAAATTCCACCCCCAAGTAAAAACTATGCAAGAAAATAACTAAGAAAGGATAAAGACATCCATGACAGTGTTATTTATGGAATCCTCTAAATGTCTAACATCAGGATTTGATTAAACTCTGGTACTTACATTCTGATAAAATCCTACCCAGCCATTATAAATTATATTATAGATGAAAAGAACTGACAAATTACAAGGTTACAAAAATGCTTATATTGTCACGCTTCCAGAAAGCCTTCTCTAACAACTCTTCCCAACCCAATTGGACAGCTACTCCTCCTATGTGCCTCCTTAACACTATACTTCCCCTATTACAGAACTTACCACATTCTGTGTTATTACACATTTAATTTTCCACCTTTCCTCTAGACTACAAGCAATCTAAGTTCAGAGATATGTATCTTACCTTTCTTTCCAAAGCATCTAACACGTGTATAATCTGATTCCATTTTGATAATATTAAATATTCATTCATTCAAACATTTATTAAGTATCTACTACATCCCAGGGACACTTCTGAGCACTAGAAATACAGTGTTGACAGAGACAGACATGATCCCTATTCTCTTGGACCTTACAATCTCACTGGACTAGAAAGAGAAAGTTATCAGTACGCTACTCTAAATGCTGGGGAAGTTCTCTTTGGGAGGTGACATTTAGGCTGAGTCCTAAATAATAAACAGGCCAGGCATATTTTCTAGGGAAAATATTCTAGAGGAAAGCAAAGAACCTAAAGAGAAAAAAGTATGACTGATCTATATGTATTTTTTATATATACATCACAGAAAAATATCTGGAGAAATACACACCAAGGTATTAATGTAGGCTATCTAGGCTGGTAGGATTATAAATGTCTAGGTTTCCTCTTTTTTGCGTACCTGTATTTTCTAATTTCTGCAAGAAACATATATTACTTTTATAATTTAAAAAATATTTTTTAATTTTTAAAGGATTATCATGGGTTGATAAACCCAAAATAGAATAGCATCTTTACTAGTTGGAAAATAGTCTTGGCAAGAAATCTTTAGGATTAAATATCAGGTATAGTCCTGACCAACCTTCCAGCTTGGTGTGGTATTTACTGTATAGAATTTGTCTACTCAAAAATAGTGTTTCTGATATGATTCAAGTAATTCAGTATTAAGACAGATATTCTAATTAATTCTATCACATCTGAAGATAATAAGTTCAATAAATTCTACAGTAAAGAATTTACTTGGTATAATATGTAAATATATGACAATTGCAGTACTCTATACAAAATCATTCCAAATCACCGGATAATCACAATCGTTACAAAACCTTCTAAAGAAAGTATTTAAAAGTACAAGTCAAAGACTTTGAAGTGTACAGATACCAAATGATTTTCATTCTGTTTAATATTTGCTTTTAAACAACAAAAAGAAAACCCTTCATTTGCAGGCATCAAGTATGATTAAACTGAGATCATACACCAAAATATAATATAATTAGATTGTTTAAAGTGGCAGAAAAAGCAATCTTTTACTTTATATATAACTAAAGCTTTGAGAATTCCTTAAAATACTTAGTGAAAGTCATTTATATTTCTTACCAAATAAAATTCATCTAAATACTCTTTCCAGATATCAAATTGGTAATTTGGGCAATTCTCCCAACCAACTAAATGTTAATGCCATTAAATATAAAGGTTAGACCAATTTTAAAACAGTCATCTAATTACCCTCTGCTGAACGTTTTGGCAATTTTGCAGGTAAAAAAAAAGAAAAAATTCCTCTGAATAGACTCTGTTAATTTAAGCTTCAGAGAAGGTATTTGGTATGCAGAAGATGAATTGTGACCTAGATCTGCCACTGAAATTAACACCAAGAAGGAGCTGCCTTGATTGTAGCACGTTTTCTATATTACTATCCGCTTACCAATGGTATTTCTATCATGGCCAAGTCTCTGTGGGTTTTATTCCAAAACTCATTTATATGAGAACCATTCAATTAGTGCAACATAGCCCAACTCAAAAAAAAAACCCACTGTACAAGGAAACGAAAAGGACCTTAAATTGATTGTAATCTCGTATTTCAGCATAAAAGTTTAAAACAGAATAGATTTCAGTCTCCTCACTAATCCTATTTCCTGAATTTTGATTCTTAACTAAGGCTGAGACAAAGAAAGCTCGACTTTATTTACAGAGAAATTTGAGACTGTATCATATTAGCCAGTGAATTTCCATGAATAATCACAATTTATTTCTGAACTATTGTGGAAGCAACTAACTGAGAACGGTATACATATACAAAGTTGTTAAAGATTATTACAGTAACTCATTATTGCTTCAAGAGGATGATACCAAGGTTGTCTTGCCTTGAATTAAAAATGTCAATTAAAAGTCAATGTCTTTGCAATAAATGTATCAAATCAATGTATTGTATCCCTTAAACTTACACAATGTTATAGGTCAATTATATATCAATTTAAAAAAAAAAATCAATGTCTTCACAATCTTTCCACTTCTAGTTGAGCGATTTTAGCTTTCCAGAGAACATATTCAGGAAGTAGTATTTTGAGTATTTCCCTATAGTACAAAAGTTAATATTAAGTGACAACAGTTCTTTTACAGAAAAAGAGCCAAGATTCATTGTATCTATGATTAAGGAAAGCTTTCACATATCAAACTGTGAAATTAAATATAAAAGGGAGTATGTCATTCTACAGAAGAAGACACAAACATCTTAGAGACAAACTGCTGGCTGTCTTAAAAAAGGCCATTATAACTATAGATTAATACATGACATTATCAATAAAATCCTCTACGTGCTTATATCATTAATATTATCAACCATTAAATAGTACCATTAATTTAACAACACTATTGAAAGCTTTCATTAATGCAAAAAAATTACCTTTCCACATTACAAAACTTAAATTCATAACACCATTTTTATGACTGAATTATAGCTTAGAACTTAAAAATACATAGTATCCTCAATTCCAAAAAATCATGGTGGATAAGCAAAAGCAAAATTATGATTTTTTTAAAATATTTCATTAATCATAATAAAGAAAAAAGTTTAGCTAAAGTTCTATTTTCTGAAAATAAATTCTTTCTGAAAATAAATTCTTTTCTGAAAATAAAGTTCTTCCAGCTCCACAGAAAAGCCTGACTAAAAAGGAAAAATAAAAAGCTGCAGATTTTGAAGGCCATCATTTTAGTACATCACTGTATGCTTAAAACACTGCCTTACTTTACCTGCCACCCCTCAAATTATGGTGTTTAAAAGTGACTGGCTGCACTGTCCTATCACTTCCTAGCAGTACTAACTTTTGCAAGTTAACTTCTTTGTATCTTGTTTCTTATTGGTAAAATGGGGGAAAGTAACAGTATTTCCTCATAAAATCAGTTTGCAGAGCAAATGAAACAAAGCTTATAAAGTACTTAGAATAGTCCCAGAACATGACAAATTATACATGTTAACTACTATTATTACTCCAAAATAGCTGAATTGTAGAGACAGTAGATATGCTATTTAAGAGCAAGTGTTTTACAGTTAGACCTAGGTTAATGTTCCAGCTCCACTGCTTACTAAGGCCTCTGGGCAAGCTCATAAATCTCCCTAAACTTCAATTTTATCATCTACAATGTTACTAATACTAGTATCTATTTCACAGAATTATTGTAAGAATTAAATGAGACAATGAATATAAGGCCCTCATTGACACACAGTAAGTCCTCCCTTACCATCTTTTTCATTTTCATAATGATATTTGATAACCTTCCTTGAAATAACTGTCAATAACTCTGGTATATCAAAACTAGAGCTAGAGATGATCAACTTAGAGTACAATGTGGTGTACCACAAGAAAATCACCTAAAATGGGGAGAAAAAAATATCTGAAAGAGAAAACTACTATTCACCAAGTGTCTGCTAGGGATCACCTATGTTATCTCACTTTAATTTTCAAACAAACCAGTAAAGTACACTTATAAATCCTTTTTATGGAGAAGAAAACAAGCTTGAAATAAGATGTTACTTATATTAGGTCACAAAGGTAGTAGATGACAATCTAGATTCAAACTCTCACCTGTCTGACTCCAAAACTGTTCCAATACACTACACTATATTCTCTTCCTTTCTGCCTTCTCTATCTTCTCCTCTGCAGCACTGCTCTTAGATGATCAACTAAAATCGTCCAGTTACAACAAAAGACTTGAAGTGGCTTGGAGAAACCTCCAATAAAGGAAGCATCACTACATTCAACAAATATGTTATTGAGTGCCAATTACATGATAATTCTGCATAATCACAGAATATTATTTAGATTCTGCAAAAAAAGTCCTTAAAGGCTTTTTTGCTTCCCTCTAAGTGGATAAAGAAAAACATCAGTCCCTGAATGTGCTGATCTGATAAATGAGGTTATCTGTTTATTCCAGTTCTCTACATAACCCCCAAGTAATTCCCCATGCCTATCACCAAAAACAATCAGCTGTTTCTGGATTAAAATTCCTGCTAATAGTTTTTTGACATCACAGAAAATTTCAATTAGTTTGTGTGACTTGGGGAGTTTCCCTGTAATAGCAGTTTTCCCTGGTCAAAAACGAAAAAAAGTGAGAAGGGAAGGTTGACTCACAAGAATACACAAGAGCAATCCTATTATTTAACGACACTGAAGAAGAGAGCTACAGGGATCAACTCCTCCTTTCCTTTTAAAAAATTATTAAAATACTATTAAAATTGTACATTTATTAGCCAAAAATAACTAAAAAGAAGCATAATTTATTTTGATGGGTTTTTTCTTTTAAGGAAGTTTGTTTCCTCTAGGCTTTATTATGAGCAAGAAGAACAGAAAAAAATTAAGATTTCAAAAGACATAGGTAACTATCATTTAATTAAGACTCAAGCCTATTGTTTACAAGAAACAAAAAATATTTTAAATCTCTTTATTAACAATGTATATGTGCTTAGTGGAAAGTGAAAAGCCAACTAGACAAGGCAAAAAAACTGGGTTCTAGATTCAGTTCTATCACGTACTAACTGGAAAATTTGAAGTGTGACACTTCACCTCTTTGAAAATAACTTACCTTCCATTTTATATATGAAGCAAGTTTACCTTTGCATTTACAGATTAAATTTTTTTTCAACTATTTATGAGCAACTCCAAGTGTCTGGAATCTGAAATTCATAATTAGCCTATACAAGAATTTGGATTGTGTACTGTTGGGCTCTGTGCAGTAACATGTTTCTTAACTGAATGATCTATCTCAGAGGTCAACAAACTTTTTCTATAAAGAGCCAGACAGTAAGCTT
Source organism: Camelus dromedarius (assembly GCF_036321535.1). Classification (NCBI taxonomy): domain Eukaryota; kingdom Metazoa; phylum Chordata; class Mammalia; order Artiodactyla; family Camelidae; genus Camelus; species Camelus dromedarius. The sequence continues at coordinate 18,435,345 of NC_087444.1, forward strand.
TGCAGGCCATATGGTCTGTCTCAACTACTCACTCTACTGCTGTAGTGTGAAAACTCCCACAGACAATATATTTCAATGAATAAAGTGGTGTCCCAATAAAACTTTATTTCTGGATACTGAACTTGAATTTCAAATGATGTTCAAGTGTCATGGGGTTTTCCCAACCATTTAAAATGTAAAAACCATTCTTAGCTCACAGGTCATATGAAAATAGGCAATGAAACTGATTTCAGACAAAGGTACAAAAGCAATTCAATAGAGGAAAAACAGTCTTTTCAACAAAAAATGCTGAAGCAATTGGGTATCATAGGAAAAAAAAAAAAAAAAAAAAAAGAAAGAATCTTGACCTAAACCTCACACATTATACAAAATTAACTCAAGTGGATCAGAGATTCAAACATTAAAGTTAAAATTATAAAACTTTTGTGAAAACAACAGAAAATCTTTGGGACTTAGGTCATGGGACCTTAGACATGACACCAAAAGCACAATCCATAAAAGCAATCAATAAATTGGACTTTATCCTTTAAGAGGATGGAAAGACAAACAATAGAGTGGGAGAAAATATTTGCAAACCATTATTCTGATAAAGCATATACATATCTGTAATATATAAAGAATTCTCAAAACTCAATAGTAAAAAAACAATTCAATTAAAAAATGGGCAAAAGACATAAAGAGACATTTTACTGATGAGACTATATGGACAGCAAATAATGGCATAAAAAGAGGTTAAATATCACTAGCCACTGGGAAATGAAACTTAGGTCCATGATTAGGTATCATTACATATCTATTAAAACAGATAAAATAAAAATAGTAACAATACCAGATACTGGCAAGGATATGGAGGAAGTGGATCTCTCATACATTGCTGGTGGGAATGTAAAATGGTACAGATATTCCAGAAAATAGTTTGGCAATACCTTCCATAAAAAAAAAATAAAAATAAAAAAAAAAACCCAAAAAACCCCTAAACATACACTTAACATATGACCCAGCAATTGCATTCCCAGAGAAATGAAAACTTATGTTCATACAAAAACCTGAACATGAATGTTCACAAAAGCTTTATTCATAATGGCCAATTTGGAAACAACCAAAATGTCCTTCAACAGATGACCAGTTAAACTATGGTATATCTATACCACAGAACACTACTCAGCAATGAAAAAGAGTGAGCTATTGATATACACAACTTGAACAGATCTCAAGGACGTGCTGAGTGGAAAAAAATCTCAAAAGTTCACATACCATATTATTCCATTTATGTAACATTCTCAAAATGACAAAATTATAGAGCTGGAGAACAAATTAGTGGTTTCCAAGGGTTGCGGAAGGTGGGGAAACAAAGGAAGTTCTAAGATTACAAAGGGATAGCACAAGGGGGAATCTTTGTGGTGACAGAACAGTTGTGTTTCTTGATTGCAACAGTGGTTAAACTAATCTACAGGTGTTAAAATGGCACAAAACTATACACACACCATTGCACCAATATCAGTTTTCTGGTGTTGACATTATACAACAGTTATGTAAGATGTAACCTTTGGAGGAAACTAGTAAAGGGTAAAGACCTCCCTGCACTATTTGCAATTTCCTGTGAATATATAATTATCTCAAAATAAAAAGTCAAAATAGTTTCTGAAAATCTAAGGAAAAGAGGAGGGAAGACATAGTTCTGTAAATAACAAGGATCCAACCATTCTCCTTATTAATCTTAGAGTTGTTTCAAGGCCCAAGCATGATAAAGTAACAAAAAGCAGTTTTAACAGTGCCTAATAAGAAATTTTTTTAAATTAAAAAAGTAGTGCTTAATAACAACTAGACATTGTTTTACATGCTTTCCACATATTGCCTCATTTAATCCACATGACAATCTGACAAAAGAAACATCACAACCCCATTTTACAGACAGAAAAACTAAAACTGAGAGAGATTAAAGTAATTTGCCCATGGTCATGCCATAATCGGTAGAGCCACGATTTTTTTAAATTCCAGAGGCACGCCTCCAGCATACCACTGTAACAAGTATAAAGAGACTGAGTGGAAAAACAAAAGGTATCTATTGAAGTGTATGCAAAAGCCTGTATTAAACAAGGTTAAACCAGTTTACTTTCTGTAAGGTTCTCAGAACTTTTAAAATGCCAATGTATGCCATGTATCTAGAAGGCTACTGTATACATTTTTTCCCCAATGTATTTGGTCAGGGAACCTTTCCCCCCAGAATATATAATCTAACAATCTCTCATTCAAAAGTCAAAATGTTTAATCTAGACTTATTGTTGGGATCATTTCACAATGTGTGCAAATATTGAACCATTTTGTACACTTAAAAACTGATACAAAGTTATGTGTCAATTATATCTCAATTTCTTTAAAAGTTAAAACGTTTAAATGACCTAATCTTCACCCACTTTCCATCTTCACATACTGGCAAACTACAAATGCTTGGAGCTGTACTGTCCAATGTGGTAGCCAAAAGGAACTATCTAATTATGAATTAATTAGAATTAAGTAAAATTAAAAATTCAGTTCCTCAGTCACACTAGCCACATTTCAAGTCTTGAAAATATTTGTTTCAAGGGCCACATATGACTAATGGCTACCGTACTGGACAACACATTTATAGAAAATATTTCCATCATCAGAGAAAATTCTGTCAGGCAGCACCTGGGTTAAAGGTTTGTTTCTATTTGGTTTTGGGGTTTTTTTTGTTGTTTTTAAAGGAAATAAAAATACTTATTTTGAATATAAAAGCTGATTTTGTAATGTAACATGGCACAACAGAATTCAAGTTTTTTTACAGATTTGGACCACCTCTTATTTTGTGTACGTGTGACCCAAATAACACCCATCAGAGCAAAACTTCATTAAATTGAACTGTTATAATAGCTCTATGAATAATGCACAAGAAAAAGTTAATCTATGATTATTATAAATACATATGTTTAAGTCACTAGATGAATTTCTGCCAAAAGAATCAACAAGACAGAAAACCCTTCAGACCTTGTTACTTAACACTACGTTGCAATATCCTTTTTTTTTTTTAACTTTTAGTTTTATGTTTCTGTTTGTTTTTTAAAGACATGGGCCTCTGCAATTTTCAGAGAAGTACACTGTCAATTATTATCATCTATTTGCCACTATCCCCCCATAAAAGGGGGCCAAGTCAGAAATTTTTAATGGGGGTGGCCACTGCCACTCTGATGCCAAGGAACAGGGAAAGGGTAAGCAAAGAAGTGGAAAAAATGAATAGCAAAAGGAGAAAGCAACATCATGCAGCTGGGGAATGAATCTTGAACTGGGATTCAGGAGATCCGGGTACTTCCCCCCATTAGGCCAATGATTCATTTTTTTGGCACTGTTACTAATTAACTGTGACTAGATTAGACGAGTGTCTTCACTACCTTAGCCCTGGTTTCCTCTCTTCTACAATACAAATTTGACTTGGATGATCTCTAGATTCCCTCAGCTCTGCACAGTTAAAATACACAAAAACATGTACACAAATGAAATGAGAAAGTGAGAAAAACAAAGATAAAAATAAGAGAGAGCAAGATCATTGCACACTGGTGGCGAAAACTGGCACTCCTGTCAGGCTGGCATAAGTTCTACTCCTGAGGATAAGATGTGGGTATCACCAAAGAAGATTTAATTCAATTCAATAAAAAGTTACTGAGCAATTATTTGCAACAGATTGCACTATCTGGAAGTAGCACAACAAAACAAACAAAGAAATTAACTGGCCCTAGGTTAAGACCAAATATGTCAAAGAAATCCAAGACTCACCGAACTTTGGATTGAAAGACAAAATTTCATTAACGTGCAGTAACTTAAGCGCCCCAGTATTAAGAAACACAAAAGTACTTCTAAATCTTAAGTAGATACAACTAACAAATTACATAAAATCATATACAAACATATGACATAATTAAAATTCGTATCTTCCCCTCCTTTCTTCTAAAGAGAATGTAAATAAATGCTGCAGGTACTTGGGAACAAGAAAACATTAATTTTGGTCAACCTAATTTCTCTCGAACCCACATTTAGTCCTACATTTCCTGGGCTAAATATTTTTTACTTTAGTGAGGGTTATTGGAATTAAATAAATTCTCATTTATTGTGCCAGACAACTGGAATTCTTGCCTGTACTCTCTACTACTGGACGCTTCCACTTTTCAGAGGCTGGGTTGGTTCTATTTTCTAGGATCAAAGGAAAGGGAAAACCTTCCCCACCCCTTTTCAGAGCACTAAGATTTCATATGAAAATTAAAAATGATTTTTACCTCCACATAAAAAAGAACCAAGATAAACTGCGTTTATCACTTTACAGGAGCCAAGGCAACCACTGAGTCGAGCAAATCTCTGGAAAAATTCAAACTCATTAAAGTCCCAAACCATACTCGTGAATGTTCTGAAGCAGAGGAGAGTCAATAGTAAAGCTTTCCATCAAGGAAAACAGGAAAAAGGATTCTGAGCGACAAGCCTTTACTTTGGACAGGTAGTTTTTAATACCCCACCTACTAATTCCACTCTAAGGACCGCGCGGCGCGGAAACCCTGGCGAATTTGAAAACAAACGTTGGTAAAGGCTCGGGGAGGGGGACTGGCCAGGGGGGAAGTAACTGACAGCTCGGCCTCGAAGCAAGAAGCCTCAAGTAGGTCAGACTGTGTCAACGGTTTGAAATCCAGGGTCCACCCCAGTGGGCTTAGGGGAGTACAGCAGCAGGAGGTAAGCAGAGGGCTGGCCTCTTTCAGGGCCAAAGGGGCGGGATATCGCAACAGAGAGAGCCCAAGCTCGGGGCAGTTCGCCTGCTCTCACCTCTCTTGGGGGCCTTGATGAGAGGCACTCCGCCGGTCCTCTCGCCGTTTTCCTGCTTGTCCTTGTGCTTGAGCTCTCCCGGAACGCAGGAGCTGGGGTCACCATCAGAGCCGCGGTGGTGATGGTGCTTGTGCCGCTCCTTGTGGCCCTTATGCTTGGGCCCGGCCGCGCTCACCGTCAGAGGCGAGAAGGTGAAGAGGGCCGAGGTGCCCGGGGCCGGGAGCGGGGCAGCGACAGCGGGCCCGGCGGGTGCCAGCGAAGGTGGCGGCGGAGGCGGCAGGAGCAGAGGCTCAACAGGGCCTGGGACGGTTGGGGCTGCATTCGTTGGCGGCAGCGGCCCGGGATGTTGGCGGCTGCGACGCCGCCGGTGAGGGGGAGCGAGAGGGGGGTCCTGGCTTGGCCGCCCCCGCTTCTCCTGAGACCCCCCACTACTGGCTCGGCGCTGCCGCTTCACTCCCCGCGGCGAGACCCCAGCATGGGGTTTCTCCTTCCCCTCTTTGTCCGGCTCCTCCTGCGCCGCCACCGCCCGTACTACGCGCACCGCTCCGACCTGCGCAGCCATTTCACCCACAAACACACATTTAAATGGCCCGACCGCCCCCCCGTCCGCGTATCGCGCAAGCGCCACCGGCGCACGGCCCGCTGGGCATTGGAGTCTCTCCCCAACCCTCCACTTCTCGGCCGTACTTCGTCCAGAGCTGAACATGCCGGAAGCGGAACTTCCCAGCCCTTCTTCGCAGGCCCCTCCAACCGAGCTCTATTGTAAAGCACCCTGGGCCGCGCAGAGCCTCACGGGAGCGGTAGTTCCCCCGCACCCACTCAGCGTCGCGGCTCGGCGAGTGGAGGAGCCGAAAGAGAGCGTGCGCCGAGTCACGCTCCGGATCGCGACGCAACCGACGCTGGGCGGAGAGTTGCCGCCAACCGACTTAACGGCCGAAACAATGTTAAAGGCTTTTCAGAGTCCGTCTGCGCGTTCCCATTATTGTCTCCGTGTGCCCCTTTCTTCATTTTACACGGAGGAGGTGGTCTCCATAGTTACTTATAAATTTCCTCTTCCTCTGGTAACCTTTGTGAGGTAAAAGAATCTCCGGCCTTTTACCCTTGGACAAGCGGTTTGATGAAGAGGAAAGGGGAACTTAATATTATCAGATGAGGGCGATTTTGCTTTAAAATCGAATGCAGCTGCAAATCAGACAGTTTTGAACCTGTTCCTGGGCACTGATTGCTATGGTTACAACTACAGGCGCGACAAGGCAGGTGCAAGAACTGCCTGCCTGGGAGCCTGGTGGGCGCCGCCCCACCTCGCGCCGCCCCACCTCACCCCGCAGTCGGGCCACATTCCCTCCAGTGCCTGGGACGGTAGCAAACATTGATTATTTTGAATACATCCCTACAGTTACCGCTCCATTCTAGATGGAAAACTGTTTCGAAATTTCTTAATGTTTTCAAATCGCACGTATAAGGTTGCATAAATTTGAGAAGTATGTCTATCAAAGAACGCTCCAGAAATCGTCCCTGCTCACCAGGGTTTCCGCCCGGAAATCTATTTACAATTTGATCGTCACTTTAGATTTTACCTCCTTGATAAAGATACTTAGAAATAATTGATTACAGTAAAGAACTCAGGGAAAATCACTGTGGTTTGGTAGCACTAGTGCCTGGAGAAATATCCGGCACAATGAACACTACAGTAAAGTTAGTTTAAAAACAAAAAGTTTATTGAGCATCTCTTGTGTATATTGCACTGCAATAAACAGGTAAAAATATTTCATCCAATATGTGCCTTCCTTGGGCTTCCTAATGAAGGATACTAAAGAACACACGGTATTTAAGTATTCCATTTCTAGGAAGTTATAGACTTTTTTAAGTTAAATCATTATGAGAACTCAGGGAAATGCTTTGTAATAATAATTACCCACTAACTTGTTACATAAAGTTAGATTTGCAAGGTCAACTTTCTTAAGATAAAGTAGATCCATATTTATATAGAAAAAAATTTAACTAGTAGTACCTCTGGTTAGTTGGATATAAACTACACAGTTTTTATATAGGAACTTTGAAATGAAAAAAAATGCTACCAAAAGACAACTACTTTATTGATTATTCTTCCAAATTTGGCAATTGAATAGCTGGCTATAGCTTATCAGGAATGTAACTGAACATCTTGTTAATTGGTATATCCAAATAAAAGAATGATTACTGTCTTTAAAGACTATTACGTTCATATATATTTTATTCTCTTATTAAATGACTTCTTCTCTTACTATTCTTATTTCCCACAACATTTGGAAAGATGTGCAAGATGTACTCCATTTAGGCAAACATAACTCCCAGGGAATAGTCATTGTTACAAGCAGTAATTTTGTACTGCAAACACAAAGTAAGATTTTTAAAAACACTTTTTATAGTAACATCTGGCAATATGCACATTTAATTGAGATCCAATCTTACAACTCTTTCAAAGTCTTATATACTTACGTAGAAAAGTAAAATAGAATAAAAATAGCTTCCAAAAATGAAAAATAAGTCCATTCTAAAACTCTCTCATACAGCATTCTCTATACGTAAGCTCAAATGACAAATTCTTATTTGTGATTTCCAAAGCAATGTAAATGAGATGAAAGTATAAAACTTCTGGCATTTATTTGCGTATTGCTTTTCTTTTAAAAACTATTAATGCATTACCATATCTTAATTGTTGATATTATGAATATAGAGTACTTATTTTAGCTAGCAGTATTCCAGTAGTTTTATCTGCAGGTGCACGTGCAGCCTGTATTCCAAAGTTGTGTTAAATATTCCACGATGGTGGTGGGTTCCTTGGTCCTTTGGGTTTTGAAAAACGATTTGCAAAACCTGGGAACAAAAATGAAATTGAATGAAGAAAGATTTCTTATATAGAAATGAATACTTGATTTTAGAGTGTATTATAACATATGCAAATATATGGATTTTTTTCAAAACGTTAGGCAGCATCTTTGATCAGTTTAGTAGTAGATTTAGTAGTAATAGATTGTAACTTATTAAAATCTATTACTCATAATTAAATTAATGCTTAAATGATAATAATAGAATTCTAATAACATTAAAATGTATAGAACACTTACAAACTTAATAATGGTAATAATTAGATGAAGAACCCTGGTTATAATAGCCTTTGGTAGTTCAGTATATAGTATCCTTTTTCCCACATCTATTGAGATATTACTGATATGTATGTTTATATATGACATATGTAAGTTAAAGGTGTAGAACATTATGTTTTGATACACGTATATATTGTGAAACTATTACCATATTAAGGTTAGTTAACACCTCCATCCCCTTACATAATTACCTTTTTGTGTGGTGATTACATTTAAGATTTACTATTTTAATAGCTTTCAAGTATATAATATAGTATTGTTAATTATAGTCACCATGCTGTACGTTACGTCTCCCAAACTTACTCATCTTATAGCTGGAAGTTTGTGTTCTTTGACTGAACTTTCCCCATTTCCCCCACTTCCTAGCCCATGGCAACCATCATTCTACTCTGTATTTCTATGAGCTCAGCTTTTTTAGATTCCACATATAAGTGAGAACATACAGTATTTGTCTTTCTCTATCTAATTTACTCCACTTAGAATAATGCCCTCAAGGTCTATCCATGATGTCACAAAAGGCAGGATTTCCTTCTTTTTTTGTGAATGAATAACAAATATATACACATTCATGTATATAATATTTAATATACATATGTGTATACATAGAGTTGGCCCTTTCTATCCATAGATTCTGCATCCACAGATTCCACATGTGCAGAGTCAACCAACAATGGATCAAAAATACTTGAAAAAAAATTTTCCAGAAAGTTCCAAAAAGCAAAACTTGAATTTGCAATTCACCAACAACTATTTGCACAGCATTGACATATGTTAGGTATTATAAATAATCTAGAGATGATTTAGAATAAATGGGAAGGTATAGGTAGGATATATGCAAATACTAGAATAAACGGGAAGGTATAGGTAGGTTATATGCAAACATTTTATATAAAGGACTTGAGCATCCTTGGATTTTAGTATCCATGGAGGCCCTGGAACTAATCCCCTGCGGATACCAAGAATTTTCCACTGTGCAGGGGGTGGCCACCCTTAACCCCATGTGTTCAAGGGTCAACTGTATACATATCTCTCACATTTTCTTTATCTATTTTTCTGTAAGTGGACACTTAGGTTGTTTCCATGAACTGGCTATTGCAAATAATGCTGGAACAAATATGGGTTGCAAATATCTTTTCTGAGATAATTTCATTTCCTTCAGATATATATTCAGAAGTGGGATTGCTGGTATATGGTAATTCTGTCTTTAATTTTTTGAGGAACTTCCATAGTGACTGTACCAATTTAAATTTCCATCAACAGTACACAAAAATTCCCCTTTCTCCATAGACTCACCAACACTTGTCTCTTGTCTTTTTGATAATAGCCATTCTAATAGGTGTGACGTGATATCTCATTGTGTTTTCAGTTTGCATTTCCCTTATGATTAGTCATGTCAAACATCTTTTCATGTGCCCGTTGACCATTTACATGTCTTTTCTGGGAAAAATGTCTATTCAAATCCTTTGCCTATTTTTTAATCTGATTGTTTGGCTTTAAAAAAAGTATCTTTTATCTTTGTCTTTTTACACACCACTCACTCAGCAAAAAAACAAAATTGGAAAATTTAAATTTCAGAAAAATAAGCACTATTACTTTAGAAAATTTATCATATCAAATTCAGTTATACTTCTACTTCGACCCAGAAAGCCCTCAATTTACTAAGAGATTATCTTTTAAAAGATTAGAAAAAATAAAGTAATAAACAATCCTGAAAAACTAAGTATTTTTATTTATCTTTCTCCCTTAAACACTCCTCACTGATTCTCCCCCAACACACACACACACACACACACACACACACACACACACACGAAAGACGAGGAAATTTTGCATAACCAAGATGGCCTATTTCTGGGTACCTTCAAAATATATGCACATTGATGACATATTCTTTATAACTTTAACAACATGACTTTCTTTTTCTTTGATGGAGTTTATTTTCAAGGTACTCTTACACTTAGCAACTTTTAAGGGCTCAAATTGAGCAACAAAACTTTGAAATACAAAGAGAAAACAGAGAACGGAAAACTCAAAGATGATTAGTTTCATCCTCTTACAAAATTGTGGGTATTATATAACTTTTAGAACTGATGAAAAGGATCAGATGAGATATTTGTTAAAGTATCCAGCGCAATGCCTGGCACGTGGTAACAACTCAAATGTTGCTTAAAACTGAACCACAAAAAACTATACCAAAACTAGAAGAAAAGGAGATTAGGTAATAGGAAAGGAAAAGAAGATAAAAACAAGAAACCCACTAAAATCAAATTTATTACTGGTGGTGGTTAAAAAAAAATCGGGGGAGGGGGCATATTGCCTAGTTCATGCACATTTTACTCCTCTGAGTGGTAAATGAGAAGATAGAAGGAAAACTATTTCATGTTAGTTTCACACGATAGTCACAAAATCATCCAGAGAGCTTGATTGTAACCCAGGTGGACTGAGAATAGAAGTCATAATGTAATATGAAAGTACTAAGTATCTGAAATTTGAGGATCTTTTTCACTGATCAATTCTTAATAATTTAGAATAGTAGTGAACTACATTTTTTGCATGTAGGCCAATTCAGGAAAAATAAAAATGTCTATAAACCACAAAATTTTTTCATTCAAATATACTTTTTGAGTAAAATATCCTATAATGCCTCCTTTATAGAAGAGAACCAATGGAAAAGTTGTCCTGCTTTTTAAGTAGGTAAAATGTTCAACTTTAAGAAGAAACAGCATGGAGGCAGCTCTCTAATATTTTAGCCTTATTTTAGATCACAGATTGTTGTAAAGTTTAGATGAGCCATGAGTTACTCAAGTGGTATCACTGATTGAGAGAAAAGAAGGAAGCAAGGGATATTTGTATTCCAGGAAAAGTTTAGTGGTTTTTTAATAGGTTATATAATATTCTATGTGAATTTTTTAATGATTTCATAAGAATAATAACTTTTTTCTAATTATAATATTTTAAACCTTAGAGTTAATGTAAGCGAAATAAAAATTTTAAACCCATGAAAAGATCCAAAGATTCTAGTTAAATACATTGCCACGGTGAGATAGGGACAGTAATCCAGGTGCGGCGGAGATTACTACGTGTCCACCAAATCTTTCCTTGCTTTTTCTTCAGGAATAGAATAGTATATGGGAAGCTGCCTGCCCAGCATTATTGCATTTCCCAGTGTCTTTTACAATTTAGATATAGCACATGTGTAAGTTCTCTTCAACGAAATGTGAGCCAATGTGATATTGCCTCTTCCAGGCCAATGTCTGAAGACCAGAAGAGAAGGTCACACCTCATCCACATTTTTCTCTCATCTTCTTGCCACCTGCAGTCTGAGTGTGGCAGCAACAATTTTGGTCATTCAGGTAATGACAATACCATAGAGCAGCAGTTCTCAGGGTGTGGTCCCAGGGAGGGGACCCACTGGAAGTCCCCCCAGATCTTTTCAGGAAGTCTGCTTTTTGGTTATAATAAACTTTAGTAATAATATCCCATATTATTTGCTATACTACTTACAAAAAAATTGTAGTATATATGATACTATCTAAATAGTATGATGGATTTATGTCATATAGAGTAATAGAATGCTTAATATAAAATTATCATTAAAGTTTATAACATATTTAGGAGCGATTGGGCAAACAGTTCCTTTAAACTGTCAGAATTGTGCTTCAGCTCCTACTGTGCAGTGAGTTATACAAGATTAGGTAGCAGCACCTGCTCTTCTTTTCATCACACTTGTATTTTTTTTTTGTAACTTTGATTAGATATGAACCAGAGTATTATAGCACCTCAGAATTTCTTCATACATTCATCTACCACATGTCAACATGATCATGGTCATTTGGTTACCTAGCTTGATTTTCCCCATATGCTAGGTAATTCAGGCCTGTGTAAGCTGTTAGAAGTAGCTTAGGTCAAAAATAAAAAGGTAAATGGAAAAAATATAAATATAAGGATTTATATATGCAATCTTAAATCATATTAAAAGTGTATCTTTTATACTGTAAATAAATAATTAAGATAAATTGAAAAAAAAAAACTGCTGGAAAGTAACACACATACCAAAATTCAGGAGGGAGCTGGAGTTCTTTGACTGAACAGAGTCTGCAGGCTTGTTTGGTGAGGAAGAAATACACATACCTAAAATCAAAAGAAAAAATGTAAGGGGAAGAATAAAGAGACACTGAGACCACATAAGTATTGAGGCTAAACATTTCCTCCAAATTAATTAATGCTCCTACATAAACATATCACTATCAATTAAAACAAAATATAGATGCTTACAAATGGGTTGATACTATAATTTTCTCATTTACATATATATATATATATATTTTTTTTTAAAGGTTTCTTTCTTTGCAAACAGATTCTTTATATATCACCCAAATGGATCAGGATCCATTTTATTGTGAATCAGTTTTTTCTGGGATTCAGATCTTGGCTTTCAATTGCATCTTTGCACTCTGACCACTCAGTACACTTTTAAGTTATTCGTTCTCCACATTATTTCACCTATGGCAAATCTGTGATTTTTCTTGTACCATCCTCTACTCCTAGAATATCTTTCTTCATTTTCAGCCTACTTTTTTTCCCATTATAGGTGATTCTATTTAGGCCCAGAATCTCCCAAAAGCATTGTTATGTTTCTTTGTTTTGCTATTTTGGCTACATATAGGCAGACTTAAAAATATATTTCTCTTCCCAGCTCCTTAGTACATTCACGTATCAGTTTCCGCCCAATTTTGAAAACAATCCAGTGAAAAACATGATCCATATTTTGCACAAGCACTGTCCAGGAGCAAAAAAAAGATAATTTCAGGCTTGTATAAACTTTCTAAGAAACAGTACGTGGTGGAGGAGAAATTATTGATTATTCACCTTTTTTTGTTATCAACATTTTCAGAATGTAGCAGGAGGACTACGTATATGTTTGTAAACACATACATAATACTAAGATCCTAGAAACACCTTTTCCTGGAACTACCTGAGTATTAGTCACTAGAGTAAATCATGAATTTCAATGTGCCAGGCATTGGGCTAGGCACTGACTACAGAGACATAAATAAGAAGTAGGTGAAGGTGAGAAAGTTCAGCAGATAGCAATCATGCCTATACTGCATATGAGCTAAGAATTGTATACATCCTTCAGAAAGAAAACAACTGTCCCAAAAGGAAATATTGGGGTTTTTTTACAACTGGAGTCAAAGATTTTGCATAGGTATCTCTCAGAGTGAACTCTTTTGCATATTGGCTTGTCATAGACATTTTTATGCTGCCTGCCCAGCATTAATTCCTTCTTATAATAGAACTTGTATTTTCCTTTAGGAAACCACCCTTCTCCAATTTTCAGCTCCCATTCTTCTCGTGGAGTTGATTCTATCCTTAGATCAAGGAACTGACCCATGACTAGGGCTTTGGTACTTTGCCATGGTCACACCAGTTGTTTAGGTCTTACCTCATTCCTTACTGGTCAGGGTCCACGTGTAACAGTTGTTAAATATTAGATATGACACTGTCCTCTTAATCAGAGCATTGAATGTATTGGCAATAATTGGCTTAGGGGTAGGCAAATGAACAAAGCCAAGATAATCAGGCCCAATCAACATTAGTCATCAGGCTGTTACTTGAACAACCAAGAAAGAGCTCATTTTTTCAACATAAGCCTGAAAACACATGGTAAAAGCCTGCCTATGAGTAAGCTAACACAGAGTGAAACAGAGTTGGAAGATATGGAATGAGAGATTAGGGCCTAATTACATCATTTGAACTCTTGGTCACAAGCCAATAAATCCCCTGCTTAAGCAAATAATTGTCTGCTTAAGTTAGCTTAATTTGGGTTTTCTGTCACTTGCAACTGAAGGATTTCTTAGCAATTAAAATTTCCCACCAAAAGTAGTCATTAGGCACCACAGCTGACACCTTAAACTCTTGTCACTCTATAATTCATTCTCCATACAGCAGCCAGAATGATCTTTTCAACAAACATGTAATCTTTGTCTAGAACACTTTTGTGATTTCCCACTGGGTCATTAACACGGCCTATAAGAATCTAACTACCTCTCGTCTCTACCATCTTTTCAGACATACCTTACTCCTTTTTCCTCATAATACCCAGCGTAGTACAAGTCTGGGGGTGATTGTTCTGATACATAGGACCCTAGCAAGGCTCTGTTTAGGAATAATATTGCTTTTTTTTTTCCACAGATGGTTATAAAAGAGAAAATTACATAGTGGTATACATATCCAAAAAAAAAGTAAAAACTTACTCTTTTTCATGTTTCGCAAAATTTTCAAACTCTACAAAAATGAAGAAAAGGAAAAAGTTAGGTTTTTTCCCTGTGAAATCTAAAATAATTTAATTAACTAGAAATATAAACTTCAGCCAAAAGGATTAGTTTCTTTAAAAATGGCTATCAAAATTATTTTTCTATCTTGCCATTTTTAATTCAGTGCAAAGTCTCCACTTGATTTTATCTTGTTATTTTTCCCACCTTTGTAAGAATCACACTATGTATTTAGAAATAGTGCTATCGCTATATCAGGGGAAAAGATAATTTTTGATAATTTTTTTGTTTCTCGTATAGGCTATTCTAATAAATTAACTGTGCTCTTCAAGAGCAGGCAGATGGTCCTTTATGACCTTTCTGTTTTCCTACCACTTAACAGAAATGTAATCTTCTTCATAATAGATATTTAATAAATTCTTTTTGAAATATTTTATTTATATTTTTAGAAATCGATTATTTCTAATTCAAAATATCCTGGTAAAAATGCTCCCATTCTTATTCTCCATTTACTTAGTTTCTAACCCTCTTCCTGCAGGTAACCATTGTTGTTGGTAGTTTCTTATGTATCCTTTTAGAGATCTTTATGAATATATAATATAAATATAGGTCATATTTTCACCCTTTTACGTAAAAGTTAATAAAATATGTAAAAGTATATTGAGAGAGTCCTCATTCTTTTTTTAGCTGCGTAGAATTCCAGTGTATGCATATACCATGATTTATGATTTATTTAATCAGTTCCCCTAATGATTGACATTTATGTTCCCAATTGTCTGCCCTTATAAATAATGGTATAATGAATACCCAGTGTACATTTTATTTCATGTACGTGCAAGCATGTTTGTAGGATAAATTCCTAGAAGTGAAATTGTTGCATCCAAGGGTATATACATTCGTAATTTTGATAGATGTTGCTAAATTGTCCTCCATAGAAGTTACACCACTTGACATTCCCACCAACAGTGCAAGAGTGGACTTATTTTCCCGTAATCTGCCTAATGGAGAGTGTAGTCAAAATTTGGAATATGCCATTCCAAACACATAAAAAACAGTGTGTCACTGTGGTTTTAATTTGTACTTCTCTTATTATGAGTGAGGTTGAACATATCAAATGTTTAAAGGGCAGATTATGCACATTTACAATCATATGTATTTTTACTTACTTTTCTTTTAGGGTTGTTATGTTCTATGAATTTCTAGGATCTCTTTATATATTAATAAAAGATAGTCCTTTGACTATGATGCAATTGCTGATTTTTTTTCTCCAATTTAGTCTCTATCTTTTGATTTTTAAGGTGATTTTTTGGTTTGTTTTGTCAGGCAGAAATTTTGTTTTATTTAATTGAATTTATAAATCTCTCTCTTTATGGCTTCTGGACTTTGAGTCATCGTTATAAAGGTCATACTACTCCCAGGTTGTAAAATAATCTTTCCAAGTTTCTTTAGTACTTTGATGGGTTGTTTTTTGATTTGTTTGTACCTTGTTTTTTTTTTTTTTTTAACATTTAAATCTTTTATCCATGTAGAATATATGCTGGTATAGCTGTGAGGTATGAATCCTATCTCTTTTCCCTCCAGGTGGTTACCCAGTTGACCCAACAACAGTGATCAAAACAGCCAACTTTAATCCATGATTTGAAAGGCCCCCTTCATCATATACTAAATTCCTATACATATTTGGATCTATTTCTGGACTTTTCCTTCTGCTCTGTTGGTTTGTGTTTCTTTTCATACACCAATATCATACCATTTACTATGTTTTAATATTTGGTAAGGCTACCTTCCTTTTACTTTTTTCCTCCTCCACCCCTCTTTTTTTTTTTTTTTTTTTTGGAATCAGTCTAGTTTTGGGGGGGAAAAAAAGTTGATATTTTTATTGGGCATGCTTTAAACTAAGTTGTATTTTTTTTCTTTTTGGTTTCCCTCCATTAATTTTTATTGTTGTGAGATCAACAACCTATATTAGTGAAGATATTTAGTCTAAATTTCCATCTTAATGCTGGCAGCCCAGGGTTGGAGTGGCAGCAGTGGGGACACTTTCAGTAATGGAAAACCTCTGGCATAAACTCCTATCTTCTTTACCTTACTCCTTGTGAAACTTTTTCCAGGAGTCTTCAATGTCTGTTTTGAAGATGAATTTTCCATGGTGTTAGGATAGCTAGTAGAACAAGTCAATATAGATTGATCCTGTACACCTGAAAAAAATGTTTTGTTATTATATTCAATAATTCTTAGCTTAGCTTTTTTACACATTATTTTTGCAATACACTATGGGTTTTTTAATGTATTATTTTGATCTTATTTGATCACTCTTTGTACCTTTTCCTTTTATTTTACCTTTTCCTACTTTATTGTTAATCTTTTAATAGTCTCATTTCTATAACTTTTTTGAGAGAGAATATTGCCACTTACAATCTTCATCAGCAAGAAGGAAGGACTCTAGGGTTCTTTCTGGCAGAGGAGGTGGCAGAGGAGAAGAACGATCTTGATGTAGATCTATGAAAAGGATAGTATACAACAAAGCAAAAATCCATCAATTAGAAGTCTTAAGTCAAGATTCCTTTTTGGTTTTGCATAACTTTTCCAGTTTTTCAATATTATCCCACAAAAACCAAATAAAAAATTATCTGAACAATGACTGAGCCTCAAGAACTTTGTTGTTCTAGCTCTTTAGCCAGTGACCCTATGCTTCGTCACAAACGTGTAACTTACTTACAAACATATTCTTCCAAAGAAATTGAAACTGAATTTAATCAAGCTTCTAGTTCTTACTACAATTTTACAGAGACTCCTGGAGATAGAGGAACATGTTAAATAAAGTCATCAGGATACAAACAGCCAAATCCAGAATATTAGCTGTCTTAAGAACAAATAGTGGGGGGAGAGTATAGCTCAAGCAGCAGAGTGCATGCTTAGCATGTAGGAGGTCCTGGGTTCAATCCCCTGTATCTCCTCTAAAAATAAACAAACACAAACAAACAAAACCTAAGTACCTCCCTCACCAAAAAGGAAAAAATTTTTAAAAAAGAACAAATGGCCTATTCAACAGCTTAATAGCATGAGAAATATAAAAAGAACTGTTACAAACTTTAAAAGACTTAAGAAACATATAAAGCAAATGCAACATGTAGACTTTATTTGAATCCAGCTTCAAATAAACCAACCGTAAAAAGACATTTTTGAAACAATTTGAGAAAATTGAACAAAGTTGGGATATTAAATAATATTAAGGAATTATTATTAATTTTATTAGTGTGATTGATGCTATTATGGTAGGTTTTGAATGTGTGTTTGAAATTTTCCATAATAAGAGAATTTTAAATAGTGGAGCTACTTTTCCACAATGCAAGTGCTAAAGATACAAATGTTGTTCTGTTTACATAGGCTTCTTGTTACACAGTGCTAAGTTTAATTGTATGCTTTATTAATGTCTTTTGAAAATGAATATGTGGTTAAGTGCTAGAGTTTGTCTTTGCTCATTGGGCTTTTTAGGTCTTAGGATTTATCTACAGAACAAATTCTTTTGTTTATTTCTTATACGCTGGGTAATATGCAAAAGTAAGGTACAATACTTCCAGCATCTAGTATAATAACTGGCATACAGTAGACATTTAATAAATATTTGATAACTGCTCTGAAGTAGCTTATCTTTCAGTTTGCTTTTAGGAAATATTCTGAGAACTATAAATTTCAAGTAATAAAATCCTGCCAAATCCCTTCCTAAAATACCATTTTCATCTCAATATTCCCCTGATGAAGAACCTACAATGGTTATTACTTACTGAATTAAATCTTCTGCCAGCTTTGTGTGTGCGTGATAAAATACACATAACAAAATTTGCCGTTTATGATATTTTGTACATTTACAGTGATGTACAGTCATCACCACTATCTAGTTCCAAAATATTTTCATTGTCCCGGAAAGAAACTCCATACTCATTTAGCAGTCGCTCCCCATTTCGTCCAGATTAGACTGGCAACCACAAATCTACTTTCCCTATACACAGATTTGCCTGTTCTGGATATTTCATCCACCTAGCTTTTAAATCCTTCAGCATCTTCCCACATTTCATCTATCCAAATTTATTTTCCATAATTCCCTAAAATAGAACTTCTGTTACAATTAACCTACTTACCATTTCTCTGTACCCATCATGCTTATTTTTACCTTTGAGTCACTATTACCCTGATCCCTGCTCCTGGAACTCTCTCCTTTTTCCTCTGACTATCCATATTCTTAAATTTCTTTCTTCTACTCAGTGAAGGCTTTCCTAAACACTACAGTGATATCTTCTTTTTTTTTTTTTCCAGACTCCTGGTGATTATAATCAGTGCCACAAAGATTATCACTTAATGGTACCAAGTGAGTATTAATTTTGTCTACCCAACTTGAATAGATACATAAGCATTAAGCAGTGCCCTTTCTTATATATCCTGTGTATTCTAACACTGTATAAGGCACACAGAACTTGCTTAGGAAATGTTCATTTAATAATTCCCTAATAAAAATGATAATAGATAACATTTAATGAGAGTTTATTACTTGACAACCACTGTGCTAAAAGCTTTATATGCATTATCTCACTAAGTAGTCACAAAAATCCTCTTAGAAGGGAGTTCTGTTATCCTCATATAAATGAGAAGAATTGATGAAGTATATAATTTAACCAAGGTTATACATTTTGATGACTATTGGTAGGCTAGGGATTTGAATTAAAGTCCACCTGTCTCCAAAGCCCATGCTTTTTAACCAATTATTATACTACTATTTATGCATTTGAATAATATGTTACTATGAATAAATATGTTAAGAGCAACTACTACCTGTTATAATGTATGTAAAGTACCTATCAGTGCTCAGTAAATGTTCTCTGCTGATGTTGTTCAACATATAAATTAAGTAGGAAAGTACTGGAGAAGCAATAGCAAGTTTAAGACGTTAAGTGGCCAGAAATAATTTTTTAGAATCACACTGTTAACAATGATAAAACCAAAATGGAACTGCTGCAAAGTTTTAAGAGATGGTATCTGAAATAGTTTGTTCTTTTTTTTAAAGGCTTATATATTAAGGAGCAGAATTCTAACATCCTGTCTTCACCTTGCCTTTAACAAAACAAAACTACTAGCCTGGGAAAACCAGAAATGAATCAATAAATAGTGGAAGCTATTAATGGAAACCATGCCATCTCCTGAGATGAATTACTCTAAACTTAATGAGCCATTCTTACAGTACAAATTCTTAGGGCTAAATGTCATCCAAAGTCAAAGGAAAATTTTTTTTACCTGATTCGGTACTCTGGAGTTTTATACTCTGAAAAAGAAAAAGAAAAAGAAAAAGTCAAAAAGAATATGTATACAAATTTACAAGCTCCAAGCAATTAATAGTATAATAGAGATAGCAATGAAATGTTGACCCTATTTTTCCTAATTTATAAGTGTGCTGAGCTATGAAAGGTCATCAACTCTTACAGTGATTTTTATATGTATGGTAATTGGTCCTAAATTGATCTTTTTTGTACTTATTTCCTTCCTACTCAGAACATTCCTCAGAAAATATAATTCAAGGTAAGTTATTGAAATTGAAGTTACTTCATGACACTAGAAAAGTAGTGATTTTTCTTTGCTCTAGGAGTTAAGATAAAGACTATTAACAATAATAATAACAATTACTAGTAAATTAAAAGTGTAATTTAAAAGGTAGAGAATTTTTGCCTATTGGCACTGCAACTGTAGGCATGTTTAAATGTTTTAATCACCTTTCTGATCTCTGAAATTTTAAGATAGTTGGTTCATAGAATTATATTCAAATATATAACAGATTGGTGAAAGTGTAGGTGTTTCTTCTAGAAGCATGGAACATTATTCCAAAAGGTTTATCTTAAATAATAAAGACATCTGTCATTTACCAAAAAACCACACTTAATAATATATTATTACAGTTAACATGATACAGCCTATCAGATGACTATTATGAACAAGCAACCTACTTATGAAACATTTATTTCTGCCTTAACTGTCCTTCAAGAATCAGCTCAAATATTTCCTCCAACCTGAAGGGATCACTCACGTTTTCGAAGCTCTTATCTCTCATATGGCACTGATTAAATTTGCCTTATTATAATAAATACAGACAAAAAGACTCCTGTACACATCTGTATCTCCATTGCTAAACTGTAAGCATCTTAAGGGTAATAATTGTGTCTTATACATCTTTTTTATTCCTCCACATTCTCTAGCACATGGTTTTATAAGTACTATCAGCTTAATATTTATTAACTGATAGGTGTAAAAAATAAAAGGAATAGGACTATGGTCTATTGAGTTCAAATGAGTACAGTCAGAAAAAAGTTCTTGACCGTGTTTAGTCTAAGTCTTACCAAATCATCAGATTTCTTTGATTCAGATGTTCCACTACATTCTAGTGATATTCCAGCTTTTACCTTCACAGCTGAAGATAAAGATTTGGGAACACTCATTGGGAATTCTCCTGCAAAAAAGTAAATATGTTTCAACTCTTAGAAATGTTTTAATTTTGGAGAGCAAATGTTACTTAGCAATGGCACACAGAACATTGAAAGGATCTGAGAAGTAAGCTAGTTAATCTACACTTCATCTCACACTTACTGAACTGTACTCACCAGCTTCCTCTACCACAATAAAAGATTCGGGTGTCCGCTTAGGAAGTGGAGGGGGGATTTCATCATCTATCCTTGTAGAAGTTGCTATCCCAAAATGTCAGAAATATAATCACAAATTTTAATTAGAAAAATTTTAAAAAACCCTTATATTCTAATCTTGGTACAAATTATATCAAGCAACATTAAAATATTTAAGCTGGCATCTGTTCACTCAAAGAAAAAGCGAAATAAATTCTCTTATCCTAAGTTGGAAACCCACAAGGTTTTTGATTCTTCTTCAAAATTTATCACTTCTTTTAAAATCCCAGAAGTATTTTGATTAATTCATCAAGTATCAGTTAATATAATATAAAACATTACATTAATTTAGGAAGCTTTGGATTGTTTTCTGCATAACTCTTGCTTTTTGTTTTACATAGACTATTACAATGCAGCATCGTGAAGCACTTTGACATGACAGACTCAATTACAGATTTTAGTAACAATGAAGAAGATGGATATTTTTCCTTTTCCAAAACAATGATATAACAGTGTTTTCTATATTTCTACAGAAATATTCAGAATTTTTACAGAAAATCGCAAATGCTATTATAAGAAACTGCCACCAGATGGCACACATGTCAATGTTGCTACAATCCTTAAGGATTTGTTTTTGTTTTTGTTTTTGTTTTTGTTTCCACCGGAGATCTTTTTTTTTTTTTTTAATTGACATATAGTCAGTTTACAATGTTAGTTTCTGGTGTACAGCATAGTGATTCAGTTATACATATACAGATATATATTCCTTTTCATACTTTTTCATTATAGGCTATTACAAGGAATTGAATATAGTTCCCTGTGCTATATAGTAGGCCCTTTTGTTTATTTTATTTATAGTAGTTAGTATCTGCAAATCCCAAACTCCCAATTTATCCCTCCACTCCCCTCTTCCTTCCTGATAACCTTAAGTTTGTTTTTTATATGGATTTGTTTTTTAATGTTGATACTCAGAGAAGTTTAACATATTATGGGTATCTAGAAAAATAAAATTTCTTTTTAAATTGGAAAACAAGATCAAAGTATATAAACAATCAAAAAAGGAACTAGATCTAGATAAAATATTTTTATAACAAAACTATGCATCTACTGGGAAACTATATAGTAAATAATATTATAGAGAAAAACTTTATTTACTACTTGGGTAGAATGTTCTTTATAAATTTCTGATGATATACCTAAGAGAGCTAAACTTGCTCTTTGCTTTCCTTCATCTTCTTCCATATTAAACTATTATAATTATCTAATGGAATACTTACTTCTACTTTTAAATCACTAAGTAAAATAAAATAATATGTATAATATGCAAAAAAAACCACCCCAAATTATAAAAGAGATAAAGCATGAAAGTAAAGGTTTATATATGATTAAAATACTACACAGAATACTGAACACATATTTTCATCTATTACGTTATTATAAAAGGACAAGAGGAAATCACATCCTTCTCTTCCAATGCCTGCAGGAAGAGAATTCAATTCTTCAGCAATCTGTTAAATTTAGTATAGCCACATGATTCTCCAAAAAAAATTCTGAGTGACCATGTGGTGCTGTTGATTAAAGCTTTTCTGATGTTCTTTTAAAAGTTGCTTCTGCATATTAAGGATAAATTTTTGACTTTTGATAGACACTTCTAAGAAGGAGGATTGCTGCCTTTAAAAGCACTCCTGCTCGTATAGGTCTTATACCA
Organism: Camelus dromedarius; assembly: GCF_036321535.1. NCBI lineage: Eukaryota > Metazoa > Chordata > Mammalia > Artiodactyla > Camelidae > Camelus > Camelus dromedarius. The sequence goes on from NC_087444.1 coordinate 18,457,954, forward strand.
GATCTGACTGTCTCCACTGCTGCTTGTTTCATGGAATATTACATATTTGTTATTGTTATCTTCAACTTATCATATCATCAAAACACTCCTGGAGTTTATTTATTTGAGAAGGAGAAGGAAGCAGAGAAGGGCAAGGGGGAGGGTGAGATGAAACCAAATCTTACAGAAACAAAGTCAAGTCTAAAATGCCATACACACGAAAACAAATGGATCAATGGGACAATAGAGAATCCAGAAATAACCCCCAACTCTTATGGTCAATTAATCTTCGACAAAGGAGGCAAGAATATACAATGGAGAAAAGACAATCCCTTTAGCAAGTGGTGTTGGGAAAGCTGGACAGTCACGTGTAAATCAGTGAAGTTAGAACACTCTCTCATACCATACACAAAAATAAACTCAAAATGTCTTAAAGATTTAAACCTAAGACAGGACACCATAAATCTCCTAGAAGAGAACATAGTCAAAACATTCTCTGACATAAATCATAGCAATGTTTTCCGAGGTCAATCTACCAAGGCAATGGAAATAAAAGCAAAAATAAACAAATAGGGCCTAATTAAATGCATAAGCTTTTGCACAGCAAAGGAAACCGTAAACAAAATGAAAAGACAACCTATGGACTGGGAGAAAATATTTGTAAACAATGAGACAGATAAGGGCTTAACTTCCAAAATATATAAACAGCTCATACACCTTAATAACAAAAAAACTAAACAACCCAGTCCAAAAATGGGCAGAAGACATAGACAGACATTTTTCCATGAAGACACAGATGGCCAATCAGCACATGAAAAGATACTCAATATTGCCAACTACCAGAGAAATGCAAATCAAAACTACAGTGAGGTATCTCCTCACACCAGTCAAAATGACCGTCATTAAAAAATCCACAAATGATAAATGTTAGACATAGTATGGAGGAAAGGGAACCCTCCTACACTATTGGTGGGAGTGTAATTTGGTGCAGCCATTATGGAAAACAGTATGGAGATTCCTTAAAAAACTAAAAATAGACTTACCATATGATCCAGCAATCCCACTCTTGGGCATATATCCAGAGAAAATTATATTTGAAAAGACACATGCATGCCACAACAGCACTATTTATAATACCCAAGACATGGAAACAACCTAAATGTCCATTGACAGATGATTAGATAAAGAAGGTGTGGTACATATATACAATGGAATACTACTCAGCCATAAAAAGAGAATAAAATAATGCTACTTGCAACAACATGGATGGATCTAGAAATAGTCATTCTAAGTGAAGTAAGCCAGAAAGGGAAAGAATAATACCATATGATATCACTTATATGTGAAACCTTAAAAAAAAAGATACAAATGAACTTATTTACAAAACAGAAGCATTCATAGACATAGAAAACAAACTTATGGTTACCAAGGGGTACAGGGGGTGGGAAGGGATAAATTGGGACTTCGAGTTTTGCAGATACTATTATATATAAAATAGATAAACAAGTTCATACTGTATAGCACAGGGAACTATATTCAATATCGTGTAGTAACTAATAATGAAAACGAATATGAAAATGAATATATGTATGTATATGTATGACTGAAACCTTATGCTGTACATCAGAAATTGACACAACATTGTAAACTGACTATACTTCAATGAAAAAGAATGCAAAAAATTTTTTAAAAGAATGAAATAATGCCATTTGCAGCAACAAGGGTGGACCTAGAGATTATCATACTAAGTGAAGTAAGCCAGAGAGAGAAAGAAAAATACCATATAATGTCACTTATATGTGGAATCTTAAAAAAAAAATGACACAAATGAACATATTTACAAGACAAAAACAGAATCACAGACATAGAAAACAAACTTACGGTTACCAATGGGGAAAGGGAAGTGGAGGGATAAATTAGAAGTTTGGGATTAGCTGATACAAACTGCTATATATAAAATAGATAAAAAAAAACAAGGTCCTACAGTATAGCACAGGGAACTATATTCAATATCTTGTAATAACCTATAATGGAAAAGAACATGTATGTACACATATGTATGACTAAATCACTATGCTGTACACCAGAAACTAACACAACATTGTAAGTCAACTATACTTTAATTAAAAATTTTTAATTTTTTAAAAATAAAATGTCACACAAACTTTTAAAATAACTTACCTACTGCTGTCTCTTGGTCCAGTGGAGGGGGAAAATTAGTCAGAGGATTCAGTGCTAAAGAACCATGTGAATTATGAGAAAAGAGGGTTATAGAGGAGTTTGGCAGTGAAGAACAAGGTAAAGCAGTTCCATCTTGCTCTTCAGATAAATCAAGAGACATCTTAGAAACAGCAGTACTTGGAGACAATGATGAAAAATAAGGATCTTCCACTAAAGACATGCAAGAACGTACTTTAAAAGCAATAGAGTCATGCTGTGTTGCATTAGAGGCATTATACATTTGATGCTTAGAGTCATCTGGCAGTGAATGATTTAGTTCCGCTGAAGAAATATGCATCACTTTTTGAGCCTGCTCAAGGCAAGAATTGTCTGGTTGAGATTCCAAATAAAATTTTTCCTTGCTGTCCAACTTTTTGGTGTCTCTCTGTTGCATCAGTTCAAAGGGAGTTGATTTGGTTCGCATTATTGGCTTCTTTAAATTAAAATATCTTCCTGCTGCATTTACAGGTTTAGAGTTAGGACGTGCTCCAAACCAAAGGGAGCTCAAGTCCAAACTTTGATGCTTCTGAAGAGGCTCCCCAACCACTGGAAATGGCTTTGTCTCCCATTTCATGGTTGTGTCAGCATTTTTGTTACAACCACAGTTTAGCTCCAAAAACTCTAAAGAACTGCTCTGTTTAGCAGGGTGTGTAACTAACCCTTCCTTTTTACTTATATCAGAAGATGTGAGGTCAAAGGAAGAATCTTCTGCACTTTTTGCCCTTATCCTTTCTTGGCTCTGTTGCTTCATCACTTCTGTTTCTTTTATGCTGCTGAAACAAAAAGAAAGTAATGATGGTATCATATCCCAAAGAGGCCCCTTCCCATATCCTCTTCTCAGCATCACAATGAGGTATAAGCATGAGATTCACCTCCCAGACACATATTAGACATTATATTAGACAACATTCAGACGTTTAAAATTATACTCACCTTTTTGCTAAATTAGGAGAATAAGAGCCTGCTTCTCGATTGGGATTTTGCTGAGAAACTGAATACTTTGTATGAATCTTCAAGAGAAGAGACTGATTTTTAGTGAAGCAATGGCAGTGAGAGATTTTAACAATCATAAGACTGAGAAGTTATTTTTCAGGAAATATAACAATTTAAAATAATTCATGAAACAGTCCGATGAGTTTCCAAAATATTAAACCCAGCAAGAACTTGTTCACATAGTGAGGTCAAAAGGATCAGAATAAAGGGTAAATAGTATTACAGAAATTAGGAAGGATTCGCTTATATCATCATCTTTTTATATGTGGGAGTTTTAAAATGTTCTTTATTCAAAATGCAACTTTATTCTCAAGAACATTCTACTTATAGAAATTTTATCATCTCAATCTTTATGTTGTAAATCCTCATACTTATCTCGTTCTACCTTTTCTTCCTCATTGTGCTCCAGCTATACTGGTTTTCTTGCCATTCTTTAAGCATACCAAACTCATTTCCAATCCAGGGTGTTTACTCTTACTATTCCCTCTTATTGAGACTCTTGCTCCAGATTTTGCATCGCTTGCCCCTTCTAAATGATTATTCTCTACTTAAATGTCACCAACATAAGGAAACCTTCCCTGACCACTCAACCAAAAATCACACTCCCACACACCTGTCCAGCCAATCTCAATCTTTATTGTCTTCATAGCAATGATCACATTATGAAATCTGTTACTGTGGCTCATGGAACCCAAGCTAACATCAACTGTAAAATATATCCTGCTTTCAGGGATGTTTAAATATTTTTTTCTAATTGCTTTTCCCCTACAGTTAAGATCATTTTTATTTGGCTGCTTTTTAGGATTTTTGTATTTAGTTTTCATAAGTTTAATTATGATGAGTCTTTCAGTACTTTTTTAAATCCACCTTTTTCTCCTCTCCTTCTTGGACTTCAATAACACAAATGCTAGGGGTTTTGTTATAATCCTTTAGTTTCCTGAGACTCTGTTTATTTTTGTTTTCAGTCTATTTTATTTCTGTTGTTCAGATTGGGCGATTTCTATTGTTCTGTCTTTCATTTCATTAATTCTTTCCTTGCACCCTGTATTCTGCTGTTGAGCCCATCTACTGAGCTATTTGGTTTCAGCCACTGTATTTCCCAACACTTAAAATTTCCTTTTGGTTCTTCTCCACATAGTGTTTGTTTGTCACATCTTTATATTTCTTTGCTAAGCCCTTCTATTTTTTTCATTTGTTTTAGGCATGTTTGTAATTGTCATTGGAGCATTTTAATCATGGCTGCTTTAGAATCTTTGTCAGATAATTCTAACATCTCTATCATCTCAGTGTCATCATCTATTGATTGTCTTTTACTCATTTGGTTTGAGATCCTCCTGGTTCTTGCTGTGACAAGTGATTTTCATACAAAACCTAGATATTTTTGGATTGCCATAAGATCTGGATTTTGGATTGTTATCTGCATCTTAGTTAAACCTTCTCTTTTAGCTGGGGTGTTTTTTTTTAATCCATTCTGACAGGGGAAAAGGAGTGGAGAGGGTGCTGCCTCATTACTGCCTTGCTATTGTCAAGTGGATTCTACCTCCATCAGTTTTCTCACAACCTCTTGTTGACACGGGAATGGAGACATCATGGGAGAGGCTCTCCCTGTCAGCTCTACTGACACTGTGGTGGGGGTGGCCTTATTAATGCTGAATGATGGTGAAACTCCTAAATCTCCACTAGGCTTCTGCTGATACTACATCAGTGGGGAGGCATTGGGGTATCAGGTCACTGCCAGGTGGAAACTCAGGCTCCCCACATGATCTCCACTGACACTGCAGGGAAACCTCATTGCAGGCCAGTGGGGATGAAAATCCTAGCTCTGCTTGACGTGCTCTTTATTATAGTCTTGTGAGTGTGGAAATCTAGGCTCTCCACTTCTTTGCTGGCATCGGTGGGGTTGGTGGCCATCTTTTTTCTTTGGTGTTGGCTAAAGTAGAGTAATTATTATCTAAAAGTTTTCTCTGTGGGGCTGCCCTTTTCCTGTTCCTTTGACTCAAGAGAGAGGGCTTTTGTTGGGGCTTTTTTGTCTGCACTGTTGGCATTTCCAGGTTGTTGGTTTCTTCAGTCCCAAGTCTGTGATATATGAGGCAAAATAAAACCCAAGGAACTCACCATCATATCTTTCCTCAGGTCTCAAGGTCCCTAGCTGGTCTGTCTTCTCTCCATCTTTCCAACTCTTCTTATATTTGTTTTATATATAATTTCTAGAGTTTCTAGTTGTACTTAATGGGAGCAATAGGGAAAAGTATATCTACTTGATCTCAGAAACAGAAATCCTCCTTGGCTGGCTTTAACCAATTCCCTCTGTGAGAGATTGAACCATGTTCCCATGTTCCCATCTACAAGATTAAGGGCCCAACTGTCTGGATCCATGGCACTGCTACTAGGCTAAATTTGATTACTGACATTTCCTGTAACCTAAATAAAATATTAACCTACATACTACAGCAGCACATTAAAAGAATATTCTTTGTTCAAGAAGGTTTTATTCTAAGTACAAGGATAGTTTGGTATTAACAAATCCAAGGATATGACTGTATCAATATGTCAAAGGATGAAATCCAAGTGATCATAAATGCAAAGATATGCAATTGACAGAATTCAACATTCCTTCTGAAAAAAATTCTTTTAAAAAATTATTTACTTATTTATTTATTTATTTATCTATTTGGGTGGGGTAATTAGGTTTATTTATTCATTTTTTTTTAATGGAAGTTCTGGGGCTTGAAACCAGGATCTCATGCGTACTAAGCACACACTCTACTGCTGAGCTATACCTTCCCACGTAGAAAAAAATTCTTGATAAAATAGAAATCAAGGAATACTTTCTTTAAACAATTAAAAAAATAAGTATCTCCAATCAAATCAGTATCACACTTAGTAGTGAAACATGAGAAGCTTTTTCATTAAAATTAGGTCATCCATATCATCTCTGTTATTTAACGTTGTTCTGGGAGTACTAGCCAATGAAATAGGCATGAATAGGATATAAGTGATAATATCTGGCAACTATATTCTTGTTTCCAACTCCTTCCCCCCAATTTTTTCTCCAGAGTTGACATTAACTATAGGATTGCTCAACTCATTCCCTCGCCTCAACAAGTTTTTGGCTTTCTTTCACTCCCCATGCTTCATCATTCAATTGACAGGAGTTAGGATCAGGGCCAGGTCTTATATACTTTGTATTCCTAATGCTGTGAAAACAGGAGGTCCTCAATGAATATTTTCAGATTCATAATACAAAATGTGATATTAAAAATTAAATTAATTGTATATGTTACACACACGCTGGAAGGTAAATCAATAATTTTGCCTTCTTAAGGTTTGTTCAGAATCTAATACCTTGTGATTACACAGTATTTGGCTTACTGATTTTTGTGATGAGATCAAAATAACATATCTAGAATGCTCAATATTTTTAATTAAAAGTTGGCCAAATCATAATTGTTTTTATTGTTTTATACCTAATATTCTCAAAATTTGATGATACATATGAAATCAAAATAAAGCTAGAGTAACCTGAAAAATCACATCAGGACTCAATTATAATTTTATTCTCACTTCTAATGTGCCACAGAACTAAAACATGGGAACAGAACTTATGCCTATCCCTTCACTCCTGTTTTTTTCCAAGTTTATATGCAATAGATTAACCAAGAAATTAATTTTCTAAGTTAAAGTACTTCAGTTAAATTGTCCTTCTCCACAGGAGATTTATAGTGTAGTCCCATGCACACCTGACATTAAAATTTAGTCCTGATGAGAAATTATAAGTTGTCCTGCAACTAATTCAAGATCCCTTGACCAAAATAAAACATGAAAAAAAAACTTTAAAAAATAAAATAAAATAAATAATAAAGGAGCTTTAAAAAAACACTTTTACAAAATACCAAGTTTAAAATTTACCTCTATTCCAGAGTATTTATCCCTGATAACATCCATCTGTCTCTTAAACAGTTCTAATACAGCATTGTAGACCAGTTCATACTGTTCCTGAAGACCATCACAAGCCAGAATAAATGAAGACAAACAAAAACTTGGTGAACTAACCAGATTTCAGGAATATGAACACAAATCAAATCCTAGTATAGCTGATCTGAAAAGACTATCAACATTAGTTTAATTGCAGTGCCTTATGTGTGTGTACCCCATGTCAGATTTCAAAGCACTTTTTGGCTGCTAGAAACAGCTAAATATTTGATCTACCTCTAGCTAAATACAAGGAACTTGCAGCATGCTTTCTAGGTTCTAAGCCCACTTTCTTATTTATCTTTCCGTCCACTGTTATGCTTCCAATTCTGTTTTCCTTGCTCACACTTTAAAATTTTTATTTCACCCTGGATATAGTTTTTTTTTTTTGTAATTCATCTTTTAGATGTGGTTTAGATGTGGTAGAAAGATGCTAAATAGACAGCTTCAATATGCATTATTCAAGATGACTCCCACAGTTAATCTATAAAGCAGAGAGGCTGTTATCCCTGTTTGCAGACAATTTGTCCACGGTCATTCAGAAGCAATTTCCAGGGCTTGGGTTAGAGCCTGAATCTTTTGACTCTTAGTTTATGCACTTAGCTCAAGCTGCTGAAATTCTGTCAAAGAAAAGTAGTCCTCTGAATAGAGTTTGGAAATTTGTGGTTATAAAGGGATTCCACCATAGGGAAATGAGACCTCTACAATTGCAAGGTTTATGGGTTTTTACTACTCCAGTTTGGCCCCTATACCTGCGTAGGCACTTGATTTGGGATCTACTTTTCAGCTGAATGGGCCTATTCAGGGTTTTCCCCAACACTTTACATAATCTTATACAAATAAAGTATAACTTTTTCCAAAAATAATTGTCACAGGACACCAATGCAGTCTATATCACCCAACACAGCCATTGGTACACTCTTCAGTTATTTTAAGAAGAGAGAAAAATCAGACAGGAAGCTCTCATCTGGTTACAGTGCTATTTCCTGGTTAGTGTCAGAAAAGACAGCTACAGCTGGGAAGATACTTGTTTCCCCCATTGCTGATGATGCCAAAATGTGGAGGCTAACTTAAAATTGTTTCAGCTGTCTTCCAACTCTTAAAAAGTCAGCCTGAAATGGGCTTTTTCTGAAATAGAGTATGGCTTTATTCAACAATTCAGTATTACAATTAAATATTATAAAACTTGGTTGCATACTTCCTGGAATCTTTATACATATACATGGATGCTTTTAAGTCTTTGCTTTCACTTCACATAAACTTTCCCCCCTACAGGTTGAATATAGAAAACACCTACAGTCAACACATGAAAAAGAATTCTTTTTTTCCACTAACTATTAGTGGAAAACCTGTGTGGGCCAAACAGAAGGCTGATATTATAATAGCTCTTCATTTTTTCCCTTCAATTCACAATTTCTAGATGAAAATACCTGAACTGCCTTTGCCAGTTGTTTTACTGCTAACCCTATGTGCAAGTTCCTTTGTGAATGCTTTAAACACTTCAGGGTCTTGCTATTTAAGCAATAAAAAGTGGTTCTAACAAATTATGCAAAAGTGCCTGTTACCTAATAAATATCAATTAGTGTTTGATAAAAAGAATGAATGGATGAATGCTAAACTTCATCTTGAAGGTGGAGATCATTTAGAAATATAGGTAAAATTATTGGTGTTGAAATATGGGTGGAATTAATACTATAGAAAGTGAGAGACTTGGACTGGGAATGTTTTACCTAGGAGGTAGAACATGAGCTGAATAGGAGGAACCAGGGGAAAAGAATTCCTAATGGAGTGAACAAGTGTGAGTGATGTGGGGTGTTTACTGTGATACATGTATAATCATATATGTAGTATCATTGTAATTATGGGGTTTTTTTTTGGTAATTTTTTTAACATGCATACAATAAGGACCAGAAGAAGCTACAGAAAAATAGTAACAACGGCTACCTCTAGGTGACAAGATTACAAATGATTCTCTTTTTTATTATTTCCTAAAGAAAGCACATAGATTGCATTCTCCAGATTCTGTTACCACCTTAGAAGTATAAATTATAAATCTCTGATTTTCTATGGTTTCAGAAATGAGTTACTACTACAAAATTTCAAGTTAACCTGACCCATCTATTTCTAAGTCAAACAGCTTGTTGAATTTTTTCAACAGCCTTTGTGAGAAATATTATACTGTTTTCTTAACACTGTTCTGAACAGACAGTAAAATATAAGGAATGAAAGGAATCTGGCTCAGGGCAAGGGATACAGGAAAAATACTGGGATATTCAGAGTTAGAGGAAATGGGAACGGACTAATGCACTTGATAGTAGATTGGTGTTAAAGTAAGCAGTCAGTTGTTTTTGGACGCCTCACTATTATTCAACGGAGAGATGGAGCCAGACTCAGACATGTTTTTTGTTTTTTTTTTAAATAGTTCCCTGTGCTATACAGTAGGTCCTTGTGGTTTATCTGTTTTATATATAGTACTGTGTATCTATTCGTCTCAAACTCCTAATCTAGCCCTCTCCCTCTTCCCTCAGTAACCACAGTTTGTTTTCTATGTCTGTGAGTCTATTTCTGGTTTGTAAATAAAATCTGTATTTTATTCAGATTCTACATATAAACAAGATCATATGATATCTGTCAGAGATGTTATGTTATTTATCACAGTGCATACCTGAGTTTGAACCAATGAAGGCCTCTGTGTTCGCATTTCCTGAATCAAACTGTAAACACTGAAGTTCTCAGGAATTATCTACCAAATAAAAGGCAGAAATATATTACTCCTTTGTTCCTCTCTTTATTAATGAATGATTGCCACTTTCTCAGAAGTGTTACTTCCATGAAATCCGCTCTCCAAACATGGGATAAGAGCAGAAAGAGAATGTATTTTTAAAACAAATGAGGTTTCTCATCACTTGCATCATACTTTAGAGCCTAGGAAATATTGAAGAAACTCTTCAAAATGATTTCACATGGGATGCTCAAAGGTTGAAGTTAAAAATGTAATGAGGGAGGAATCTCAGTAGTGAGCAAGTATGAGAGTTTTAAGAAATAAAAGAAGTTTGCAGATGGGTCCAAAGCCCATATTTTAAACTTCTCATTTCCTGTTAGACTTTTTAAAAATTTATAGATTGGAACACAAAATTTGCAGTAACTTGAGTTCATCTGCTAAAGCAGTAGAGCTATGTAATTTATATAACTATGTAATTTAGGCCAGGGGTACTCAAAACCATAGCCCACATCAGAAGCACTGGGAGAGCTTGCTGCCCCCCGCCCCTGCCCCTCCTCCAGGGTTTCTGCTTCAGTTCATCCAAGGTGGGACCACGATTTTGCATTTCTAACAAGCTCTCAGGTGATACTGATGCTGCTTGTCTGAAGACCACATTTTGAGAATCACCAACTTAGGAACTGAATTCATTGTCTGACAAAGCAAATCTGCGAGTGAATATTCTAGAAAAGATGAATTGTGACGATAGGTGTTTTGAAGAACCAAACAATACCTAAGTCTGAAAGTAGCAACGTAAGAAAATGGCACGTGCCTGCGGAGAGAAACTCACCCCATCTTTCAGCAGCATCCACGTATAATCAATAGCGCAGATAACACCGGTCCTTCCACAACCAGCGCTGAAATGAAAGATCACAGAAGCATGTATAATTGCAGAGGGGATCATTGACAGTAGCTGAAAATTTCACCAGCAGAGGTGAGGAAGAAGAAACCTAGAGGCCACCAAACTTTCTAAACCCTACCTTTTCCCAGAACAGGCTTGTCAATTGCCACATGCCACCCTGAACCTCAGGACACATCCCAGGCAACTTCTCACAGCAAGAGTCTCTAGAGCTGTGCTGTTCACAGGTCACTTATCCGAAAAATATTAATTGAATGCTTAGGTTGAATTCATGATAGTTTGTTTCTGCTATTGACCCTTCTCTTTCAATCATTCTCATGTTTAAGCTTCTTTCCTTTCTGATCAAGTGGAAAAGTGAGCCTAGAACTAGGAGCCCGTGTTCTATGTAGGCTTTAAATTCCAACAAAGTGAATCTTCCTTCAGTTAAAGTAAAAGTCCTGACCAGACTGTGGCATTTGGTTTATGCTGGGTAGAAGGTTCATTCAACAGCATCATACCTGCAGTGAATGCATACGGGAACACTGTTGTCCTCTTGGTAACAACGCACATCCCAGATGAGCTCAAGAATAGGGTCTATAGATGAAGGCACATCATGGTCTGGCCAGTTCTTGTAATGGAACTGGTAGATAGTTCGAGTTTCCTATTTAAAAAAATAGCCAGAATAAAAGGAGAGTTCAAGGTTAGGACTCCATCTCATTCTACCACAAAATTACTCTGGCTTACTAAATAGCACCTACATCTTTTCCAGTTTATGGAGCTTCCTTCCCTATAGATCTCTGGTGACCACATACCCTCTAAAAACAGTTATAAGTAATTTCAGGTCACTTACTATTGGCCTGCCCCTATCTGCTCTATTCACAAGAGGAGGTAGACATGAAAATAGTCCAAACCAGAACTTCCCAACCGGTGTGATTCAAATGGGTCACAGGCACACTGATACACTAACTCCCTTTGCTTAAAACCCAGCAGCCTGAACTCTCAAGTTGGTTCCCAGGCCCTATTCACCTTATAAATATTATTATTTTACATGTGTGCCATTTGTGTGGAATAGATTGGAGAGCACAGATTACATCAAAGGTCTCTTTTGGATATGAAGAGTTATCCAGAACTTCAAAGGCCCCACCATTTCCCCTTGTCTCATGCCCAGACTGAGTCACACATATATATTTACTTGCCTGATCTCTGTAAGCTCTGATCAGGCTTACCTCTAGTGTTCATACTTACACTATTGAACTTGGCTTTGAGAGTCCTGATTGTATAATCAGATTTTCTATTTTCAGCTTCCTAAGAAGTAAATTAAAATGTGAGTTATTTCAGGGGAGAGGGTATAGCTTAGTGGTAGAGTGTGTGCTCAGCATGCACAAGGTCCTGGGTTCAATCCCCAGTACCTCTATTTAAACCAACAAACAAACAAAACCTAATTACTTCTCCCCCATGAAAAAGAAAAGAAAACATTAGTTATTTCAAAGACTAGTATTCAAAAAACTATTTTCTATAAAGTAGATCCTGGAGCATTTGCTCAGCCACAGTGGAAACAGACATCATACTTACACAGGTTATGGAGAAAGGACCAACTTGCAGTTGCATCTCTCCTGGCTCAGCCCAGTAGCGCTCACATTTTTTCTGTTGCACAAAGTAGAATGTAGTGATTTCCCTCCATATATTCTAATCTTTTCTAGGTAACAAAACCCACTCCCTCATTCCGATGCAAATTCAGCTCTGCGTCCTCCACCTTCAGTTAGGAATTTCTAACCCCATTGGGCTTCAACTCAAGTCTGGTTTCTCCAAGGATGGGAAAATTAAAGGACATACAAATCAGACTTCCTAGAAGTCTGAAGAAGTGGAAATAGGGATCTAACATTTTCAGTATTTCAAAAGGATTAAAATAAAGCTGCCCAAGCTAACAGCAATACCAAGTTCCCTTGGTTTTACCTGCAACCGTACCAACTCAGAATGGTAACAGTGGGTTAGAAGGGTGTTGTTCAATAGAAATACAATATGTAATTTAACATTTTCTAATAGCCACATTCAAAAATGAAAAAAGGTGGAATTAATTTTAATAATATACCTTAGCCCAAAATATCAATATTTCAACATGTAATCTATATGAAATAGTTACTAGGTATCTGACAGTTTTAAACTAAGTCTTCAAAATCTAGTGTGTGTTTTATATTCACAGTACATTTCAATGAATATGCTAAATTTTAATTGGAAATATTTTATTTCCTTTTAGATTTCATAAAATTTATGATTGAGAAAGTGCGACATACCCAGGTTATTCCAAACGTAAAGTTTTCAGACAGCTGAACTGAATCAGTCTTTAAGTTTAAATTCACTAAAATAAGACAATTGCGTTCCTCCATCCCACCAGCCATATTCCAAGTGTTCAAGAGGCTAGTGGAGGCCATGTTGGGCAGCACAGAAGGAGCTCTGACCGGCAGTTAAAAATGTCTGATTAATCAAAATAGGAAAATAAATTGCTACTTTAAAAAGTATACCTTTTGTTTTACTTTAAAACACAGAGCCTACTGGAAAAATGGACAACAAGGGTTCTCGGGGTGAGAAAAAAAAATCCTTGAGAGTCATTTGGCATTCCCAAACTGAAAACTAGAAAGACGAGCATAATTTTTACCAAGACACACTTAAGGAAAATTCTCGTTCCAGGTTCACCTCTTCTTTTTCTACGTTCCTTTACCTTTAGGTATATTGGAAAGCAACTCACCTTCCCCATTTCAAACTCCATGCAGGCCATAACAATGATCTAGAGGGATGAAATAAACAGAAACTTAAATCTGATAGAGTTAGAAAGAGCAGTTAATACATGGGTCCCAGAGTCAAAAAGAATGATTCATTCTTTTTCTGTTTTGTTTTATTTTGTAACCAAAAAAAAAAAAAAAAAAGTCCTGAAAAATTATAAAATGTTGCTCCTACCCTTCTTCCCTTCTGTCCGCACTTCCCTTTTCTCTATGCAAATCAGTAAATTCTTGTTAACAAATGAGCCTGTCAAGATGAGAACTTATATTTCCTTGATCAATAGAGACATGATTTTGACTAAAAAGTGCCTGAACACTAAAATTCTAGTGACTAACCCCCCCAAAGAAGTATTGATTTTAATACACAGAAAACCTCAGTCATGGAGAGGTTTTTCACACATAGAGAATATAGTAACAGAAGCAACTCTGCACTTACCAGGACGCTGTATTCCCAAATCATCCTCCAGAAGTCCAGGAGAGTTGTAGGCAAAGGTCCCTGGGTGGCAATATAAGCCTTGGGACCATAAACTCCCTAAAGGGGAAAAGAAATTAGATGGGGTGTCTACAAACAATATCCTCTTCTTCTTGTCCAGTATTCTCCCCCACCTTTTGTTTAGGTGAGAAATACGGAATATTGAGTGTACCTTAATGAAGTTGGCATTAATGTAGCTGGAATCCTCATCTGAGGTTATCATGGACAGCTCTACTCGGCTATGATCATCTATAATACAAAAGAAGGATGGAACAATTAAGAGGGCTTGGTCAGAGGGCTTTCTGTAAGTCAGGAACTATCACTGTGAACAGTGGATGCTTGTTAAGTGTCTGAAGAGTGAATGAATGAATGAATGTTCTTTTGCAGTCACATACAGTACAAACTCATTTGTCAAAGCCATGTTCCAGGATTAGGAAAACAACCAATGCGTAAAAAGAAGTAAGGTGATTGAACTTTGGAGAAAGTACAAATTTATATGGAGAAATGAAACTTACAGGGCAAGATATCCTTATATCTGTTTTTCTTGATATTCTGGGGCCTCTCAGCCACAGTTGTGGGATAGGTTTTATCTGCCTTGTACTTGGTGGATTGTCTTTTCAGTGCCTGTAATAAAATTACAATAATTAAATCTTCTTAGAGAAAAGGGGTAGGAAGCTATCTCTAAAGAGCTGTCCTTCTCCGCTGCCCAGACATTCCACTTGAGCCATTTTAGCATCTGCTAAGGACTGTTTCCATTCAGGACAGAACCCCAGAGCATAAGGACAACAGAGTTCAGTGACATTTGGAGAAGTGAGAAGATCACACTTAATGCAGCTGAGCTACAAATAGCTAAAACTTAGGAGGTGAAACTGGTGAATATTTTAAAAAACAGTATCTTCTGAAAACACACTCTAAGTTTCACTCAAATTTCCAAATATTAAAATTTTGATTTACTTTCTTTACAGCTACTATGGGCTATTTTAAGTAGAAATGGAGCTTAAGATGAATAAAATCTCTCTATTGCTAGCAAAATTTCAAAGATTTCAGTCCCAAAAGCAGGCTTTAAAATATATATACTATTAAATAAATAAATAAATAAATAAATAAATAAATAAATAAATAAATAAATATATGTATATATATTTGATATATATTCATATATATATATATATGACCCAAACTTCAAGTCCACATCTCAACCAAACAATAATCTTTAAAGAGTATCATATTCTGTCAGTAGAATATGATCTGGGCCAGTCAGATGCTAACATAATATGGTTGAAAAAGACAGTGAAGTATCACCTTAAACTTATTCTCACTTGCCAGTATTATACTGTAGACGAAAATTTCAGGTCAAGGGAAATGATTTTTCCTCTTCGGTGCCTTCTTATGAATCAACCATGTACCAAATTTTAACTCCCTTATTCAAAGAAAGCATATTTAGTACATTTAACCCTGTAAACTCTTACTCAATTTGAGAAAGTTAAGGGGAAAAAAATCTGTGATAGCTAATAAATATTTGCTGAATACCAATACGGAAAATAATTTTCATCATTTGCCCATATTTAATGGTGACTTGGGCACATGAAGATCATTCATTACTTCCTAGGGGTCAGATCCCTCAGCATCTTCTCAGTCTTCATTCTTTTTAACTTAATTTACTTCTTGAAATTTCCTCCTTGAAATTTCCTCCTTCCTTTGCCCTTATTAGTCTACATTATTTTTGTTCTCTTTCTTCTCTGACTTCTCTTTCTCACTTCTCCCTCTTTCTTACTGCCTCTCTGTCTGCCTATATCTTCTAATTGTGAATTATCTGAAGTTCCAAAGTGAAGCCCTCAGCTCTTTGCTCTTCTCATGATGTACCTTTTCTCAGAGATATCATCTATTCTTACAGAAGGTACACCAATGTTTTTAAAATTTATTTAACTGATTCAAATTGAATTATAATTCCAACCCCTATTGGATAACTCTCAAATTTCTTTATTGAGATTAGATTACTAAGTTCCAGTCCTGCATTTCCAACCATGTCCTAGACATTTCCACTTGGGTATCTTACTGCCATCTCAAACTCACCACAAAACTAAAATCATTACTGTCCCCACTGTTAATGCCAATAGCACTATCTTTATTCTGGGCCACCATACTCTAGAAACTCAGTCACCTTGGGATCCCCCCCACACACAATTCACACCTCTAACTCAGTCAGCAAGTTTAACTGATTCTTGTCATGCAATATCTTGCATCAACTTTCCTACGCCCATACAGATACCTTAATTCAGACCTTTCCCTTAAAGTTTGAACTGTTACAGTTGCTTCTTAACTCATCTACACATGTTTGTCTTTCCCCATTCAAATCCATCAGGCATAATTATACTAACTTTATCTTTTTAACGTATGCTTTTATCTTGCTTATGCTAAAAACTACTGCAGCAAACCCCTCTTGCTGCCAGAAAGAAGTCAAAACTCATTAGCCAGGTACTTTAGATTTTCCCCAATTGGACCCCAAAGTAATTTTCCTGTATTTCCCACTCTCCTACAATTATGATTTCTAAGTTCTTTCAAGATTGTACAAACGGATCTCACTGACAATTATGTATAACATCACTTCTGTAAAACAATGGCTTTCCTTGGAGAAGAGTATAGCTCAGTGGCAGAGTGCATGCCTAGCATGCATGAGGTCCTTGGTTCAATCCCCAGCACTGCCATCAAAAAACAAACAGATAAGCAAGCCCTAAAAAAAAAACACAAAAAAACTCTATGGCTTTCCTTTTCTTTCTCATAAATGTGTATCTGATACTGCTTTTGTATTTCTCACCCATGATTATGGTCCATTTTGTGCCACAGGGTAAACTAATAGAGAGAAATAAGGAAACAGAAAAAGAACTTTTCTCATGTGACTGGCAACAAGAAGTAAAAAAGAAAGGCATTGTTAATTATTGTTCCTTAGTTGTTTATATTTCATATAGCATTTTCACATAATTAATTAGGATGTGCGTCTAGCTGTAGGAGTTTACTTAAGGACACTTATAACTAAGTCATAGAAAAATGGGTGAGGAGTGGGGAGGTAACAGCTCAGTAGTAGAGTGTGTGCTTCGCATGCACAAGGTCCTGGGTTCAATCCCCAGTACCTCCATTACAATAAATAAATAAATCTAATTAGCTCCCCACAAAAAACAAGCAAACCAAAGAAAAAAAATTTTTAAAGAACAAAAAAAAGCGCAAAAAGCCAAAAAAAGCTAGCTCTTTACCAAAAAAAAAAAAATGAGTGAGGAAGGGAGGGCCTAAAATAATGGTTTGATGACACAAAGAGATAGAGAGATAAAAGAGAGAGTTGAGAATAGAAATTTGTTCCAACAAATCATCCAAATCCATCATTATATTTCAAAATTAGCTCAGGATAACCTGATAACTGAATCTGCAAGGAGAGGAAAAAAGTTAGGGTCATGAGATGTTTGTTAGCTGGGAGTTCATAATACAAAGAATTATCAAATATCTAGAATCTAATTAAATTGATACATTCAAAATAATAAATAGATCATTTAATTATTATAACATCTAATGTATAGGAGTGTAAGCTTTTTCCAACTAAGGATGACAAATGCAACAGACAGCCACTGCCTGCTTATTTGCTGGACCACAAATGCCAGCAAGTATTGTTCCAATGGCCATTTTTTTTGTTTCCAGAGTTAGATCAGACACAGGTGACCTATTAAAAAGCAAGTATATAGTCCGTTCTTAAGTCCTAGTTTCTTACCAGGGTTTCAATTCTTGTGGATTTTCAGAATTGGCTTTAGGAGAGATGCTGAACTGATAAAAATACAGCCTATTTTTACTTTACTAAGATTGATGCAAGTGGGCTAATTTGGGAATTTAAGGACTTGGCACAAATACATGAAAGACTATAAAATATTTCCACTCAAGTTATACCAATTTTTCAGCTATCTCGGCTTATAAGCACCTTCAGAATGATAATTCTCAAATTGCCATCGATTCCAGGGCTGCTGAAAAGATGCCAAGTCCCAGAGCAGTTTATTCTAAAAATCTCCAGAACTGAGCTTAGCACATACTTCTTGTTACACTGTTTTTTGTTTGTTTTGCTTTGCTTGCTTGTGGAATGCTTTCCGGGGAGAATGCTGTAGGCAAGGCCCTTTTTGTAAGATACACCTAAATTAATTTGGTAAAATCTCACAGATGAATGTAGTGTGGTTGTAACCTATGCTTGTTTAGCTGTCTTGATTGCCACCTTCAGCAATGGGACAGAATGGCTTTTTTCTTCCTACTCTGTTCCTTCTCGTGGAGTCATCTGGCTGGATGACAAATGAAGATACTCTTTCAGTAAAACATCACATAGGAAATGCCTATAGAACTGTTAATTTGGAAAGTGTGAAAGATTTTTTTTTTGAAAATTTTTTTTGGAGGGGAGGTAATTAGAGTTTTTTAAATTTATTGTTATTATATTTTTATTTTTATTTTTATTTTTAATGGAGGTATTGGGGATTGAACCCAGGAGCACGTTAGACATGCATTCTACCACTAAGGTATACCATCTCCCCTACAAGATTTTTTTTTTTTTTTCAGATAACTTACCTTGAGGTCAGACCACTGTGAAGGTCTCCTTTTTTCTTATTCCCCACCTCTCCTTGCTGGACCTCCAGGCTCCAACACCCCATCAGAGAATGAAACAGAGCGGACTTATGACAGAAGAACTGATATATCTCACCAAAAAAAGAGGAACTCTTAGAGTAGGAAGGAAAAGGGTATAAAAGAAAAAGCAGGACCATGGGGGTAGGTTGGGGTTGGGGGAACAAAGATAGGTCAAAAGGAAAAGGTATTTCTCAGCCAACCACAAAGGGGATGTGAGTTCCTTAGAAGCGGCCGCAACAAGAGAAATTGGGGAATTAGGAAAAATCACTGACAGAATAAAGAAAAGGGACCAGAATCCCTCTTGAGCCCTGATAAGTTGGGATGGATGAGAAACCAGATTCTGTGTGCGCTGGCTAAGCTAACAGTAAGCTGATTTGGTTTGTGGACTATATTACATCTTTCCTTTCAAGACAAGAAAACAGAACTGAGTTCCTGGCCAGAAAAGTCTAGAAATCAGGACTGAATCTATTGAATGTTCTTCTCACCAACTACTAAATTAATTACCAGTAAATTAATTAAGGTCATTCCCAAAAGAGAGCAGAAAGGAAAAAGAAAGCATAAGACCACAATATCTTTGCCTTGGACGAGATGACTACATTATTATATAGGAAACATAATATAAGTTACATTATGGAGTGGGAAAAATCACACTTGGCCCTCCTGCCAAGTGGAAGAGGGGACTCAAAGTTGGAGTGTCTCCAGAGCTTCTTAAGGTAGTTCCTCAATGCTTACAATTGTAGGTCAGTATTTTCCATTCCAAGCCTCCAACAGGATACAGAAAGCATGAATGCTAAGGAGTGGAATTAGGAACTCCGGCTTCTACATCCAGTAAACAAGGGTGCTACTAGTAGGAATGGGGGACAAGGCTGAACTGGCCCTGAGTGTGTACACAATTATCACCAAATAGACAGGTAAATTTATGGGGACTGTGGTACAATCCTATGGGCAACTGAGTATGTGGATAAGCATAGCTAAACCATGGTGAGTAAACCAAGAGGTTCAACTTTAGTTAAATACAATGTGAGGATATGGCAATAAATGTACTAAAAAATGTATTTTAAATGTCCTGTGAATAACTGAAAATGAGGGACTGGATGGTCCCTAGTGAGAGGCCGGAGATGGAGCTGGGAGAAATTAACTTAAGAGGTAACACGATACGTTACTGTAGTAGAAGCAGCAAAGAGCTGCACCCTAAAGTGCACAAAAGTCAGGAAATGCTGATAAGTATGTTCAAGTGATAGGCTGATTCACATTAAATGAGTTATTTCAACTCAACAGATGTTTGCACACTTGCTACACGGGGGGGTACTGTGTTCACTTCTGCTTGGGTAGTATTGTTACTGTAAATCAGTATGGAACTAGGGTGTGTCTAGACCTTCCCTACTAAAATGTATCCAGGTCTTCTCTAATCTGTCTATGGTAAGTCTCCAGAAGTTGCTACAATACCAGTGGGACTTCTAGTGCATTATAAACCAATATTAGCACCTGGCCTTCAGAACTGGGTATATTCTTTCAATTAGGTTTCACTGAGTCCTTCATATTTAATAAATATAATATTTACTTTTTCTACAAAAATACCTCATCTACAGGAAACATAAAATTCTTTTTTATTGTTGCTTTTTTAAATTGTTTAAATGGGATCTCATAATACTAAAGGAAAAATTTAAATATAGATTCTTTAAATTAAAAAGTAATGCATATTAATGGGAGAAATTTTAGAATTCAGAAAACCAAAAAAAAAAGAGGATTAAAAATCACCTATAACCCCACTAATCAGAGTTAATCATTCTTAGTATTTTGTAATATTACACTCCAACATTTTATCTACATGTATGTAATGAAGATGTGACCACACTGTGGTTTTGTAACTTATTCTTTTTACTTATCAATTTGTATTCTTCTATGTTATTTTTAATGGTGGCAGAGTATCCTACTGTACAAGGTACAGCATAAGTTACTTAACCTGTGTCTTTAAATTACTGGAAATTTGAGTTGCTTCCAATCTTCCTAAACAATAATTCTAAACAATATTACAATAGGTGGCCAAAATCTATATAAATATCTTTCGTTTTTTCCTCCAGATGAATTCTTAGAGGTGGTCAAAGAATTTGCCCATTTTAAATGCCCATCCCCATTACCAAACATATGTCAGAACAGGTATACAAATTTTGCCTCCAGAAAGTTATAACAGCAATGTATGAGACAGCATATTTCTGAACTCTGACCAACGTTAGGATTACAATGTTTTAAGTACAGGTGCATTTGGCAGGCAAAGTAGTATTAGTGGTATTTTTGTTACTTAGACATCTATTTGCAGTTTCTTTACTCCAAAATGTTTCATTTGTTTGTTTGATGAGGGGGAGGTAATTAGGTTTATTTATTTATTTCTATTTGGAGGAGGTACTGGGGATTGAACCCAGGACCTTGTGCATGCTACGCAAGCACTCTACCGCTTAAGTATACCCTTCCCTTACAAAATGTTTTTTAGAAGGAAGAAAATATACTGTATTCCAAATACCCCACCTAAATGAAGCTGTGTTTACATTTCTGTATTCACATCCAGTCTTTGAACAAATACATATAGATATCCAATGAGCTCATGTATGCTTATTTATCACAATCCTTGTCATTTGCTAAGCTCTCACTTTTTATACACAGTTCATACTTTCACATACGCTTTCTAAATGAAGATGCTTCAACTGCCTCTAATGTAGAAAAGAAAAAAACATATCTAAAGAGTTTTAAACATAAAGACATTGACCAGCATATAACATATAACCAAGTCTTAACCCATATTTAATACGACGGCTGAAATGTACACATCATAAAACCACAATCAGTTACAGTAGTTGACCAAAGTGAATACCTATTCCTCTGTAAATTATAATAAATCTCATAAAAATGCACTAATGGAAGAGGATAGTCCTCATTAAGCCTAGAAGAAGGAAATTAAAGTTCTTAGTGTTGTCCAGAAAAGGGTGGTGGCCATCAGCCTGAAACTGGTCCACATGGGACGCTGTTAGCCATTCACGAAAAAGGGCTCTTTGGGAAGTAAATGAGGTTCTGTCTGTGAAACACTCTAGCACAGTCTGGATCATGGGTCCATGGGTTAGATATTGTGGAGAGTAGATGGACAGAAAGTTCATAAGAGGAAATACAGACCGAAAACAGTCATGGTCATGGGGAGGGTATAGCTCAGTGGTTGAGTACATGCTTAGCAAGCACCAGGTCCTGGGTTCGATCCCTAATACCTCCATTAAAAGTAAATAAATAAATAAAAACCTAATTACCTCCCCCACAATAAAATTTAAAAAATGAAAATGTGAAATTATTTTTTAAATGCTCAAAAAATAATTGAAAAAAATTTTTAAAAAAGAAAATACTTACGGACATTTTTCAGGCTCAGGTATCAAATAAATAAAATTGATATAACAAAGTATTATTTTACACAAATTAAATTAGAAAACTAAAATAGGTTATTTTACTTGATGCAGTTTAAGTATAGAGGTTAAAAAGGCTTTGGATCAAGCATACCAGAGTTTCAAATCTTGGTTTTGCCATTTCACAGGTAAAACAAAGATAATATTTTCCTCTTGGGGTTGTTGTAGTGATTAAGATCGTATATGGTAAACCACTTAGCTTGCCTAGCATACGATAAGCAGTCAAAAAATTTATCTATTCCTATCTTTTTCAGATATTAAATTGAGACTAACAAGGTAGTAGAGCAGATGATAAATTCAAATACTGCAAATTGAAAAAAAATCTATTGGAAATACATTTAGCAATAATTAACCAATATGATGCTAACACTCTTTGATCCAGTAGTGACACTTTTGGGGATCTAGCCTCAGGATAGGGGAAAAAACACATGGACAAACATATTTATTGCAGTGTTATTAATAACCAGAAATAACCTAAATGTCCAACAACAGAGAAATAATTAAGTTATTTGGGTACCTACTACATACCAGGCATTTTATATATTTATTGTATTATCTTCCAGCAATTTTGCAAAGTAAATATTATTTGTTACCACTTTTTAATTACTTTGTTCAAAGTCACATAGCTTATAATAGGCAGAATGTAAATTCAAACCCAGATTTCTATGACTTCAGAGTTGTTACAAGTACAGATGGTAAAGCAAGACTGCCTGAACTCAAAACTCATTTCCACCGCTTGTGACCCTGAGTAAGTCAATTAACCTCTCTGTGTCTCAGTTTCCTCATCCATAAAATGGAAATAATAACAGTATCTTCCTCAATAGACTAAATGAGCTGATACATAGAAGGGTTTAGAACAGTCTCTATAAGAGGTATTGAAGTATTAGCTATTATTGTGACTATCATACTTTCATTATACTATCCTGCATCAGAAGTCATTAATATACATTTTAATCAACATGATAGTTTTGTTGTAATGTTAAGTGAAAACTGTGAGAATGCAAAATTGTAGCTATGCTCATCATTACAACAATAGAAAAGACATTCTATAAAAGGACAACTAGAATTTCTGCACCCCACAAAATTGTATTTGCTGTGATATTAGTACCGTTGTGAATTTATTTTCTTTCAACTTGTAATAACATTGTTTTATAAAAATAACAATAGGGCTTTTTCCCCCCAAGTACCTTTAAGAAATTTTCAATAGTGTGGTTGCATACTCTTATTTCTGTTGTATAGAAACTATGCTAACTAGGGACTTAACCCTCAGGCCAGACCCTTTGAGGAACTCAGTGTTATCGGCTGAAGCAGGACACTATCGCATAAGGATTAATTTCACAGGCTCTGAAATGACAGATCCAGGCTGAATTTCATGTCTGTAGCTGAACAGCTGAATGAGCTTAGGCCAATTACTTAACTTCTTAGAGCCTCAGTTTCCTTTTCTGTAAGTCAGAAATCACAACTACTTCATAGGGCTTTTTTTTTTTAATGAGTAATAAATAAGATAATGAATGTGATGCTTTCTTGACACCCCATCAGACTATCACAATTACAATTAAATATTTAATAGAATACTTAGTCGTTTAATGTCTGTCTCTCTAAGACGTCCTCTAACGTCTTAGAAGATAAGTTCCACTAAAGCATGGAGCATTGCACCACAACACCAGCGTCTCGCACAGCGCTCTGCACATAGGAGGCACTCGATAAATATCTGAATGAATGCATGAAAACCTTATAGGGGTGGTCAGTGGCAGTTTCAACTACAGAAGGATTATTGAATTGAATCTTGGCTTGGGGAAAAGATAGAAGCAGCATGGTGTTGGCTTTAGCTGTCAGAGCAGGGCTATGTGCCTTGCCCGGAGATACATGGCCAAGGGGAACGTGGGGACCGAAACCTCAGCCATGGACCCAGCAGGGGGCAGGGGGCACAGAGTGTCTACCTGAAAGTAGAGACGACTTATGATAATTCCAGAAAGGCATCACCATTTAGGCCAGCAGTGGACTTGTGTCACAGAATCAGTCCTCAAACCTCAGAAACATCAAATCCTGGGAGAATATGTCAAAGGCTTAAGGTGGAATGTGGGACATGACCAGGTGGGAAGCCTTCCAATTTAATGGCAGTATTCACCTTGTCCAAGCAAGCAACCTGGCCCCATTCACCATTCTCCATCTCCCCCAAGGCTACTCTCTCTAGTATCTCTGCTAAACCTTTAGGTGGAGCTGAGGGAAAGACTCTGTTTTTCCACTGGAGGACATGAGTCAGTGAACAGTGAGGTTTCACTTAATCACCACCCAAAAACAAGGCCCTTAAAATCAGGAGCTAGAGAAGCCAGGAAGTGATTAATATAAAAGTCAGGACAGTGATTATTCCTTGGGTGGAGCAGGACAGGGTGGGGGTCGAGGGGGTAAGGGACCTGATGGGAAAGGGACATAGAGAGGACCTCTGGGGCCTGACAGTGTTCTATTCCTTGACCTGGTGGTGGCTGCTTTACAACTCCACTTACATATGTTTTATGTAATTTTCTAAATGTGTATTATAGTCCACAGTTTCAAACAGCTGGAAAAAATATAAACTATAAAAGGTTTTGAAGCAGGGAAAAAATAACCAGATCTGTGTTATTAAAAGATCACTTGGGTGTTGAATGGAAAATTGATTGAAGGTGGGGTTAGGCTAGAGGCAGAAAAAACAGGAGGTGAGGTAGCTGCTAGTTTGGTGAGAGATTATAATGAGTGAGCTGAGAAAAGGTAAAACATTAGGGACGTAGTCTATATTATTTTTAAAAACACACCCCAAATAAAACAGAGGCTGGCACTGCCCCCTCAGCTCACTTTTTACCTCTCTGAGTCAGGTGAGTTTGGCTCAGGAGTTACAGTCCAGGGGCAGGCATATGTCCAACAGACACATAGGCCAGGACTTTTGCCTTCCCTCCCTCCCTTCTTGTTAACTCTACTCAGAGGGACACAGACTATCTGCCAGTGGCAATTAGAGTACGTTTTTCTTGACACCACGGCAGCATGCAAGTTGAGCTGACATAGGAGTTTCTATCGTAATATGTAATCACTCAATCATAATATCTAATCACTCGAGACTTTACGGAGTGCTTTCACATCTACTGTCTGGTACGAGAATGTTAGTTCCATGAGGGCAAAAGTTTCCGTTTTGTTCACTGCTATAATCCTCAGTGCCTAGAACTGAACTTGGTACACAGTAGGTGCTCAATAAATATTACGGACTGAATAACCACATTTAAGTATTATTAGTATTGATATCCAGTCATCAGAGTAATCCTATGCGGATAGGTAGGACATGAAATATTATCTCCACTTTAGAAGTTAGAAAACAGAGACCTGGTAAGATTATGGAACATGTCAAATAGCTGATCATTTGGTTGATGACAGCATCATGATTTAATTTCAGATTTGACACGTAAATTCCCTTATTTTTTCCACTTCTTCACAGCTGAAGAAGTAAGGTTTGAAATTCTTGCAGCTCTGAAACGCCAGCTGGACATGTTTCAAAATATTAGGTACTCTCAGATATCCAGTGTCACCAGTGTGCTAGGTACAAGGATGAATGAGGCCTGCTCAGTTGCCGTTGCATCAGTAACCACAGTTCCCCCAGTGGGGATGCAATGATTCTCTAGGTAATCAAATCCAGTTGACTTTAGGCTACCCTGTGCTTATGTTTCTCTCCATGTCCCTCACATTTCTCTCCTCCCCATCCTCACCATTCCACCCCTCCCAGCAAAAGAAGGTTAAGGAAACCCTGTTATTGCAAAAACACATGTTCCGGTATTTTTTTCTTCAGGAAAAAGAAGAAAAGAAAAAAGAAATGTGGCAGCAGGTAGTCTGGGTGCCCTTCAAAAGCCTTTGACATCCAAGTGGAATTACACAGGAGGCTAAAAGCATAATGTTCCACAAAAAGTGAACCTTGGTCTCTTTCCTCTTGATGGTAGTTAAAAGTAGACATTTGAAGCATAAACCACAACTCAGATACCTGGGAACTCTGGATGTTCATTCAATATTAAATTTATACAGCTTGAATGATGTATGTCTTCTGTAGGATTCCTAGTCGAAATCTAAGAACTAGCCAACAGAACATCAAAAACTGTACCTTGGAAAGAATATCTAAAATACACACAAAACACTTAGAGAAGTCAAACTTTCAGATTGCCTTTCTCCCTTCTTCCCCTAAAAGGTTAGACATTCATTTCATCCCAGGAGCAATTTGGTCTAGGAGAGTTGGACCATCATAGTCAAATAGTCTATGTAACTACCCTGAGAGTGTCACACACAGGACTCACCAGAAATTCTTTGGCAAGCTCCTCTTTGTTAATTTTCTTGTTTTGAGCCTCGTCCAGGAACTTCTGCAGAATTTCTCTTTGGTCCATGCTGCAAGGCAAGAGAGACAGTCTCTGAGTGGGTTAAGGGAGGGCATGTCAAATGTGTGTCATGGCAGAGACAGCACTGAGGAGACACTGCTGCTGCCTGAGCAGAGCATGTTGAAGGCTGTGGTTTACTGACTTCATCACAAGCCCCAGAGGAAATTAGTACGTAACCATCCTCTGTGGTCACACAACAAAGCCATCACCTCACTCCTGGGCCCTAGTGCCTTCCTCCTCAAGAAAGGAACCTGGTTACAATTCTAGTTTTTAACAAACAAGAGGCTTGCCAGAACAACAAGTGATGTGCTTAGCTCTGAGCCTTTTCCACTCCACTGCTCTGAAGTGAAATTCACCATTTTTCTTGCTCCCTAGAGAAAAGGCAGAATTACAGGTCTCACAGTTGGGTTCTGCCTTTTCCCATTTCCCCAGTGGGCGCAAAGGCCCTTTTGACACCTTCTGTTCCCTCATGTCCCAAATGAACTCTGTAAAGTTTATTTAGGCCCAGGAGAGGAGATAGACACTGTTTGGAGTTGACATTGTCTAAAAAGTTTCTTGTCATTGGGATCAGTGGCAAACTTCTGCTCATCAGAGAAGGCATTTTTACTCAGAACTTTTAATTCGGCTATAGACGTCTCAAATTCTCTTTTGGATGAAGCAAAGTCAGCTGCTTCTGACAGTCTGTGTCTCTCTCAGGGCTGGGGAAGTGCTCACCTCCGTTAGGGGAAGTGTTGATTTCAGGACCCCACCCCCACCAGCCAGTCATTTTTGAGTTTCATTTGGGTTCTGGATATAAAGACTTCTCAGTATTGGTCTATACAGGACCCAGGAGTGCAGTGGCCCCACGAAGAGCACCTGACCGGGAAGTTGGCACAAAATCACCTGTATGTAAAGCTAGTATAATACGAAGGAACAGAAAACAAGTAAAATCAACCAACTTGCAGGCAACAGTACAAATGAAGAACTATTCTTAGAGAAGATGTTTCTACTCTGCCACTAATGCCTTGGAAAAGGCCATTGTTTCAGGAGGCCATGCTGCGCATGTGGCATTTGGGCCTCGATAGGCAGGCTGTTCTAGAAAAAGCTTCCACATCTCCGCTTGCATGAATTCTCTCCTCAGTGCATGCAGACCTACCCAAGAGTGTCTTATCTGGTGTGAGAACAAACCAAAAATCAGCATAACATCTCTGTTTGAGGACAGAGGTTCAATAAATAATATGTTAACAAAATTAGTCCAAAATGATCATGAAGAAAACTTGGAAATGTGCCTTTTGAACTTCCTCTATTTGATATTAGCAATCCTTTCTGTTTTGCAACATTATTCAAACTTCCTTTAGGAAATGATTCTGCTCACTATACAGTTGCACCTACTTTATTGAGCCTTACAACAGGGAAAGAGAGCTCACTGAGGTATCTTGCTTATAGGCAATGAGAGGCCAATGAAGAATTTCAGTCCCAATCTACACCATAAATTAACATGAACCACAATTCTTCAACAGAACTTGACAGCGGGAAAGTATTTCTCAAATTATCCCTAACATTAAAGGAGAATTTCTTGCTGCTCTAAAGAATGCAATGTTTAATTCAACTTTTTAAAAAAATTATAAACTAAGGGAAATTTTTTAAATAGACAAAATTTCAAGTTCACAATAACTAAAATCAAGTAAAAGTATGCACATGGTTAAATGAAGACTAAAAGATGCAAAAAAGGATCAATTGTATAATTGCTGGGGTTAAGGAGGGTCTTTTAAATTATTTTAAAATTATCACCATTTTTTTATTAGAAAAAATCCACAGAAATCCATTAATTTGTTCAACAGATTTATTGAGTTCCCAATGAATGCTAAGCACTGTGTTAGGGGCTGGGTAGAGAATAGTGAACAAGCCAGAATATGGTGAAAAATACCATTAACCAGTTAATAAAGCATCTCAGAACTAAAGATAAAGATCTAATTACTGATAAAAATTAAAATATTCCAAACGAATTTGCTTATTTTCAAAGTAGCAAAGCATAACCCTAAAAGGAAAATGATTTTCTGTAGTTGGACAATAAGAGACATACAGTTTCATCATCTCTCTGTCACCTTAGAGTGCCTTCACTTCCAGCAAAATCAGAATTTTACTAATGAATAAACAAAAAGACCCCTAAGAAAATGAAATTTAAATCTATTTTCCTCAACCCCACATTTCAGAACAATCTCTCTCTAACTTTATTTTCTTCTTAGGGAGGGATAACAATGAAACAGCTATGACATAAGAAAGAAAAGCTTGCTTAGAGCCAACATACAAGGATCTGAAAATAGTGTCTTAGTAGAACTGCAGATCTTCTTTAAAAGCAAGCAGCAATGCTCAGGATTCTGTTCCACTCTAAAACCAAAAGACATACAAACATCGTGAAATAGCCAAACCTCAAAAACCCACTTAGCTGAAAGGCCATTTCCTGAGCAGACCACTCAAGCGAGAAAAAAAGCAAACTTCAGGAGAAAACAAAACATTTATTTTTATTTTTAATAAATCTAAGCTACTACTTACTTTTTCACACTTCTTTCTGCAGGTACTGGAGGACAGTAGGAGCAGAATTCTTTTTGAAGAAGATTCTGTTGACTCATTTGTATCTTGTGGGAAGATCAAGAGCTGTGGAAGGGAAACAAGTCCTGCAGCAAAAATGAGCAAATACCTAAAAGAACTGACGAATTGACAATGAAACATTTCAACCAGTCTGGCATACACCCTAAGTGAACACAACAATTCCATGCACTGAAAGACTCGTAAACACTTTATCAGAGCCATCAAGGGTGAGTGATGATGGAAAGTACAACTGTGGTACCTGAAGAGGAGTGGGGAGGGAACATCTCACTGCTGCCTCTTACGGCTCTGGTGTTTGTTCAGAAGGAAGATGATAAGAGAGGAGCGTCAATCACACTGTCACCTGTTCCAGCAAGAGGCGAGTGTGCCAGTTTGTGGGGAAACATCAGTGTCATGGAGTTTGGGAGCTGGATGACAAAAAAACTTGAACCAAAGAGAATGTCAGGGGGGATTATTAAGACAAGATAAACTAGTCAAGAGGAAACACACTCAGCTTAGAACATCCTTTCTCTAACAGGAGGCATGTTTTACCCTCAGAAAGCCACTCACCAACCTTTGCTTTACTTTCACTGCTCCTGCCTTCCTCTACGTCCCAGGGTCATTGATTTGATATGGGCTTTGTGTATCATCTGTGAAACACTCAGTCCTTTGTAAGCATCCTCTTGGTGACCAAGACCTCTTGGTCCTTTCTCTTCAATGTCTTTCAGATTCAATCTCTTCTCCATTTCCATGTTAACCCCCCACTCTCATTTTCATAACTGGATTCCTGCAGCAACAAGCTTAGTTGTCTTCCTGCCTATGTATCTTCCATTCTAGTATCTCCTGGTAACTAAGATTGGATGAAAGTTCTTAAGACTCCTCTTCAATGCAAAAAAACAAAAGTACTTACTGATAGTCAGTAGGAATAAGTCTAGATTCCACGAAGCCCCTCCTCATCAAGTGTCCGCACCCAACCTACCCAACACATCACCCATACACCTTGCTCTTCTACTGCCACTTCTTTTGCTACTTCTCATCATTTCCTCCAGTTTTCACCAAGATGAAAATAAAGCCAGAAAGCCTAGGTACTCTTTCTTCAAAAATCCTGCCCTTAACTCTGTCTCACCATGACCTTCTTTTAGTCTGAATCTTTTCAATATGAAGCTTTATATTCAGCTATACAAATTTTCTTAGTTTCATCACTGGTTGCTTGTCTCCCAGAAGTTTATTTTTAAAAGGGATTTATTTTTAAAAAAAAGCATATAAAATTTCCCCTGTAGTTTGAAGCTTATCAAAGGCCAGGATAGCAACTTCTCTACACTTGTGTGACCCACAGAGCTTCACATGGTTTTGAGCAACACCTAAAATAGCTCTACTGGGATAAAGTGGTTAGGCTTTGGTGAGAGATCCACTCTGACTTGGTTCCTCACTGCATCAGTTACTCCAGATCTCTTGCCTGGCACGGTCTCTGCTTGTCTCTGGCTGGGCACCTTCGCTATGGCAGGAGCAGATGGGCATTCCCTACGGGGAGTTCTAGGAACCTGGCAAAGTGTACATCCCTGAAGGCTGCTTCCCAATCAACAGGGCTATTGTTGTAAAAGGAATGGTGCTCTTACTGAGACACAGAGTCCATCTGCAAAGAGCTGCAATGGCCAGGAAAAAAATGACCTCCTTTATCTCTAGAATAGACTGTTTCTCCTTTTAGAAATAGACGCAGAGGCTTATAAAATACCTCTAACAAAACTTATTTGCTTTGGTCAAGTTTTCACATCATCCACAGCAGGAAAGTCCCCGACCCATCTTCCAATCAGCTTCTTGTCACTACAGCATTCTGAGACCTCATCATGCTCTTCAATTCAGACCTTGTGAGCTTCACAGTCAGCTTCCCACATAGCACACAGGGACTCATACTCTGCCTTGGTTTCAGAAACAATCCTCAAGAGGCAAAGGTCAACTGATAACTTGCAACCAAAGCAACTTACAAGCTTTTTTTAAAATAGAGAGTTGGAAATCTTGGTGAGGCTTGGCATCTTGTTCAAAATATGATCAAATCTAAAGTCTCGTCTTTCATTTGATTGCTCATTCAGTTTTCATTCATTTATTCACTTAATGAATATTTAGGAGATCTGTATGCATACAAGAGAGTGGGGAAGAGAGGAGCTACAGACATGAACAACAAATTGTCCTCCTTCAGTGACCCTGTATTTCAGTAGGGAAGGTAAGTACACAAACAACTCTAAGACCATTTGTGATAAGACCATAAATGTGATGCAAACAAAATTATGAGAAGACAGTCAGCGTCAGGAAAAAAAATTATGAGAAGTCAAAGATCACTTCTTACTTGGATTACCTGGATAGCCTTCATGGTGGATGTGACATTTGAGCTAGTCTTGAAGATGTCTGTAGAGCCTGAGAGAAAGCAATA
This sequence comes from Camelus dromedarius, assembly GCF_036321535.1. Lineage (NCBI taxonomy): Eukaryota > Metazoa > Chordata > Mammalia > Artiodactyla > Camelidae > Camelus > Camelus dromedarius. Next base: position 18,489,416 of record NC_087444.1, read on the forward strand.
TGAAACACAGAACAGTAGGAGGAGGGTAGCATACTGCGTCTCAGTTTGACTGAACTTTTGGTTATGTGGAGAGAGTCTTGGTCCGTAACGCTAAGAAGAGGGGCTGGGGTCAGACCCTGGGGGACTTTGCATACCAGGTGGAAAATGGGATGGGAAATGGAAAACCACTGTTTTTTTAAAAAAACAACTTTATTGAGGTAGTATTGTCATACAATAAACTACACATTTCAAAGTGTACACTTTGATAAGTTTTGGCACATGTATATACTCATGAAACTATCACCACAATCAAGATAACGAATATATCCAATTACCTTCCAAAGTTCTGCTGAAAGAGTTTAAGGGAATGGCAACCAAAGCAATGCTTTGGGAAAATGATTCAAAAAAAATAAATAAATGCCCCCTTCTGATGAATTTTTTGAAAGTCTCAAAATCTCCTTCAGTGGAATGTAATACCTCAAAATGAATTATACCATATCTAAAAATGAATCAAAACAAGGGACAAAGAACTCACAGGTTTGGCCAATTTGGTGGCAAAAACAGGACAGACTGGAATGGGGCAAGCTTGCAACAGGACAATCAGCTGAATGCATAACTTGGAGGCTTTCCCACTGGTCCAAGCAGGTGGTAATAAACTCTTGTAGGGAGAATCAGAACAAAAAGGAAGGAGTAAGTAAAAAGACTAACTGGGGGAGTAGGCCTGGAAAGAGGGAGACGTGACAGGTTTGGGGCTAGTTGGATGGCACTCTGGAGAAGTGTAGGGATAAGAAAGGTACACAGAAATAAAGAATTAGAGTTTGCGGGTATGGATCTAGAAAGAAGGGGAATAAGCCAGATCTAAGAATCACCCACATTGGAGTAAAAGGTTAAATAAGATTGGCTTCCCTTTGTGAGAGACAGAGTTAATGGAGATAAAAAAAAGTCAAGCTGGAACTTTATGAACTCCAAATCACAGGGGTTCCAAATTGTTTAAGCAGTGCTTAAAATATTCCAGGCACTTGGCTAAACCCTTCACAAAGTGTATTGTATCATTTATCCCTCAGAGTAATCCTATTGTGGAAACATGGGCACAAAGGAATTGGATTATTTACCTGATGTCACATGATTAGGCTATGTGAAACTAAGTTGTTAACATCAGACAATCTGCATGCATTCTTGATCTCTGGGCTACAGTGTCTTCTTCCTGCAGCCCAGTCACTTCAGCTCTCCTAGGATAGGGTGGCCCTGCAACAAACACAACACCCAGGCCAGAGCTTCCGTACCCATTGCCTTGTGTAATCCCCAGGGGCACCGTATTCTCTGTCTCAAGATACTATAGTACACTTGGAGCTAGATTCACAGTCGGATGTTTTGTGGGCAACACAGCATGAAAAAGGGAGCTGGTATGGCTAAGAGGGGAAAGAAAAGAAAAAGAGGAGGCTGCTGGCCTCTACCACTTATATTCAATTTATTTTTTTCCAGTTTTGTTGAGATATAATTGACATATAACATTGTGTAAGTTTAAGGAATATAACATAATGATTTGATATACATATATATTGCAAAATGACTACCATAACAAAGTTAGTTAACATACCACCTCACATAGCTGCAATGTGTGTATGTGTGGTAAGAACTTTAAAAATCTATTCTCTTAGCAACTTTCAAATACACACTACAGTATTGTTAACTATAGTCACCACGCTGTACATTACCTCCCCAGAAGTTTTTCATCTTATAACTGGAAGTCTGTACCCTTTGACCACCTTAACCTATTTCCCCACCCCGCCTCAACCCCATGCCCCTGGCAACCACCAATCTGTTCTCTGTTTCTGTACCATTCAGTTTAGATTGCACTTGCTGGGAATTAGTTCAAATGCAGAGACAGAAGAATTTCATTTCATGAACAGAACAGCATTAGTCAAAGTGAAAATAATGATTTTGCCTAAGAGGTCAAAAACCACAAAACTCACCATATTGAGTTTACAGTAATGAAAGGGACAAAGGAATGCATCAAGTGTCTTAAATTGGTAGCAAAAAAAAACCAAAAAAAACAAAAAACCTAATTTCTATTAAAGAGAACATGAAATCTCATTTCTGAATTACTAACCTATTGTGATTTATCTAAGAATAGAGAAAATAGTATAACTTGAAAAAGTTAAAATATATCAGCAACCCTACATTTTATTTCTGTGCATTGAGGGGAGCCTAATGGCTGGCTGAAGGGAGGGGAAGTGGTTAGCTTTGTAAAACTTTAGCCAAAGCCATTAACACCTCTCTTAAAAAGTAGATACAGCAATGCTTTTCTTCTTGATGTTAGGTAGGCTGTCTGGTTTGGGGGCTCAGAGATGAAGCAGTCTCTACCTAATGATTGCCTGCTAACCTACGAGATTAAGAACTGTTATGAGATACACAGACCATGGAAACCGTATGCTTTGCTTTCAGTCCCTTCCAATCATTTGTGGCAGGGCCAAGGAAATGAATATCCTCTATAATGTGCAGAGTCACAGAGCTCTCTGATTTGCCAAAGGTCCTAGAAAAAGTGTGGACTATGCAAGAACCAACAAATGCTCAGGCTAAATTCTGAAAGAAGAGTTATCCTATCCACAATTCCATTTGGCAGGAACTGTCAGGATTGCAACAGAGCTTAAGTTACTCAAGGAGAAGTGTTCACTTAGCTTTAGAGCAGGGGTCTGCAAACTTAAAGGCCAGACAGTAAATATTTTAAGCTTTACAGGACAGGCCATATGGTGTCTGCCATAAAATGACTCAACTCTGCCGCTGCAATGCTAACACAGCCATAGATAATATGCAAACAAGTGAGTGCAGCTGCATTCTAATAAAGCTTTAATTAAAAAAAAAAAAAGCAGGCTGATTTGGCCTATGGGCTGAACTTTGCCAACACCTGCTCTAAAGCGATGGTTCCCAAATTTTATATGTTCATTAGAATCACCAGTGGAACTGATTAAAAAGGTAGGATCTTAGGCCCCAGCCCACTCCTATAGGATCAGAATCTCTAGGGATGGGGCCTGGAGATCAGCAACATATAAGGTCCACAAGTGGTATGTGAAATATACTTTGAAAAACACTGTGGTGTGTAGCTTCATCTAAGCCGGGACGGCCCTACTGTCCTACATGTGGGCCAGCACTTCCTGCATCCTGTGGCAATAAAAATGCAGTAACTGTTATCTCTCTCTTTGGCCTTTCTAGTAGAAGGGCAGATGAACAACTGCTCTTTTTTGCTTCTAACCTTGAAAATACATAAAATAATTCAGCTCAGGTGAAATTAACATGAAATTTTGGTTATAAACTTAAAAAGAAAATCCTCAACTTAAAATAAAATTTTCCAACCAAAGATCTCCCTGAAATCCTTAATACTGCAAAATTAGTAGATAAAATCCTTACCAAAGGGCAGGGCAAAATCTGCAGAATGGTTTCCTGTTGCCTGGAACTCCACTACTGACAAGTCATTACCTTGCCTCTGGAGGTCTCTGCTTCAACAAAACTTCATTAAAACTCACATAAGAACAGAAAGTATAAAATCTCTGTAGACCTCTGGGAGTCGCTCCTAACTTTAACAATCAGCAGAAGATAGATTATTCAGTCAAGTTCAGTTCTGTCCAAAAGAAAGTGTGTTTTGATTTGGCTGTTCTTCTGTTTTAATTGCCAGAAATCAATCACCCGATCAGTCAAAGAAGACGTCCTGTTCAGGCTGGAAAACAGCTCCACCTCTTCTTCAGCTCTCCAGGTTTTCCTAGGAAGGACAATGAACATCCTACAGTCAAGGGGATGGTCTTCAGGAACTCCCTAAAGAAACCAGAATGATGCGCAGATACCTTCAGGGAGTGCAGCTCTTGCTAAGGCTTCTGCTGATTACTAAGACACGGGCTGAGAATGCCCCCTATTGTTATCACTAGAGCAGATGTCGATAAACTGTTTGTTAGGTAAAGTAAGATAATTCTGAACTTCCTCAACACATACCCAAAGATGTTAGGGAAAGAAGATGCAGAAATTTACCAGGGAACAGAGCAAAGTCAGGCTGAGATTAGAACTCCACCATCAATGTACTTCACAGATGATTAGGTGGAGGAAGTGGAAATTAGCTTGCAGAGTTAGCAGTCAACATTTCAGGCAGCCTGACTCTGGAGTCCAAGACCTACCAGCTGGAGCTTCTGACTGCTCCCCTTTTCCATGGCAAAAAAAAAAAAAAAAAAAAAAAAAGCCTGGCATTTTCAGCGAGGTTGGAAAGTCTGTTATCCTAAGTGGTTTCCAACTGACAGAAAGAATCATGAACTGGAGTTCAAGGTATTAGTACAAAAACAGTGCAAATGCCTAGCAAAGCCAGGGGCCCCAAAATACTTACCCAACCTCCCTGGCCCTGGATGTACTCTCGGATGGCACTGTTCCCATTGATCATATTTGTCATGGGCATAGCCACCTGTCTTGCCATATCAGGAGCCATGCGGACTACACATTCAAGAAGTTTCACTGACACTGCCAGAAAGGCTCTCTCATAAGCCAAGCTGGAATCCTGAGCACACCAGGCCTTGCTGAGAGATTTTACTGTGTCCTGAAGTATAGCTCCTGCCTGGGGAAAGACACAGGATTTATCAGTGGAGTATCACTAAAGAAGTGCAGGAGGCTGCAGGTGCAGGAATCCAGTTAAGCAAGTGTTTCTCAAAGAGTGGCAGGTGTACATTGGTTGAATCTGAGGTAATCTTAGGGAGTAGATGGATAAACTTTTCTCATTTTAATATTTTAAAATTTATTGTAATGGGTATTAGGAAAAAAACATAAGCCCATCAGACTCACAATTTCAGATATTATTGCTTAGGATGAACAAAATGATTAAAAGAAAAACAAGATGATTTGAAAGAAAAATATTAAGTACATGATAGTGTAGCTGGTCAAATTGTGAAGGTATGGCTTAAATGCCTGAAGTCTGGGAAACTCTAAAGTAAAAAAAATAGATCAGTTTTTCCTCTTCCTCTTTCCTTCCCCAAAAGTTTGGTCCAAAAGCCTTTAGGTGGGGTCGAGCAAGATCTATTGTGGTAAAGCTTTGGGAGCCCAGTGTGGTCAGAGCCAGGTGTCAGAACCCAAACAAGCTGAGACGGGCAGCCACATGAGGGGACCTAGATCCTGGTTTCCAAGTATTGCTCTCCATTCAAAGAAACCAGAGCTCCCTAGAGAACAGCTCATTTCAGGCTCAGGCCTTGAGAATACAAGATCTCCTGTCAGAAATTAAGGAAGTACTCAGAGAATGACAGGGACATGGCAAAGACACAGTCCTGATTGAAAGGATTCCTACTGGCCAAAGCTGGGGCAATTTGAGCATACAAATAAATAATGATAATAAGATTATAGCCCATTGAATAAAGCAGGAATTCATGAGTCTGTGTTGATATACAAAATAAATAAATAAATAGATTAAAATTTTGATGAGCTATGGGATATTTACATGGTTTCAAAGTACCACCCTACCAAACACTTACTAATTAAAGGGGAAAAGATTAACTTGACAATGGAGGAGCCTTGCAGACACCACCTTACTGGTTAAAGTTAACACCAGTACAGGGACAAACTGCAATCTGTGCTCCTTGATAGGATGCAGTGAGACAAACACAGCAACACTTCTGTGATACTCCTTCCAAAGAGATATCCTATATCCACTCAAGAGGAAACACCAAATGAACCCAAGTTAAGGGACAGTCTACAAAATAATTGGCCCATTATCTTCAAGCGTCAAGGTCATAAAAATCAAGGAAAGACTGATGAACTCTTCCAGACTTAAGGAGACTAAAGAAACATGGCAACTAAATTCAGTGTCTGATTCTGGCCTAGTTCCTTCCACTGTACAGTTGACCCATCAACAACTCGGAAGTTAGGGGCAACAACCCACTGTGTAGTAGAAACCCACGTATAACTTTACAGTCAGCCCTCTGTATCTGTGTGTAGTTCCACATCTGCAGATTCGACCAACTGCAGATCGTGTAGTATTTACTGAAAAATACTAATAGTATTTTCAAAATATGTACTTATTTACTGATAAAAATCTGTATACAAGTGGACACTCACAGTTCAAACCTGTGTGGTTCAAGGGTTAGCTGTAAGTGAAAGTGACATTATTGGGACAACTGAGAAAACCTGAATGGGATCTGAGGACGAGAATGATAATGTATCAGTGCTAATTTCCTGGTTTTGATGGTTAGATTGCAGTTACATCTACACATATATATAAAAGTATTAGGGGGTGATGAAACATCACGTTGGCTACTTACTCTCAAATGATTCAACTCTTCTATGAGTTTGAAGCTGTTTCCAAAATTTTTTTAATTAAAAAAAAAATTAAACTCAGTAGATTCAGCTATCAGCTACCTAGGAAAGCTTCAGTGCAAGCAATTAGGTGTGATAAGTCCCTTTCTGCCAGAATAGGCATATCACCCAAGCTGTATTCCATAGGAAGATACAGCATAATGGTTAAGGGTGTGGTTCTGCACAGAGATACAGAGAACAAACTGGTGGTTATCGGAGGGGAAGGGAGGTGGGGCAAGGGCAAAATGGGTAAAGGGGTCAATTGCATGGTGACAGATGGAAACTAGACTTTTGGTGGTGAGCATGCTATGGTGTATACAGAAGCAGACATTATAATGTTGTACACATGAAACTTAGATAATGTTACAAACCATTGTTACCTCAATTTTTTTAAAAAAAGTGTGATACTGGAATCAGTCTGGGTTCTTAACTTCAATACTAACTAAGTAATCTAATTACTTATTTCCCTATTCCTCAATTTCCTTATCTGCTTAAATGGATACCAAGTCAGAAAATACTTATTGAGGGCCTGTGGTTCTGTTCTAGGTTGTGTGATTACAGCAGTGAACAAGACAGGTTAGATGTTTGCTCTCACGGTGTTATACACAGATGGAGAGAGGTTGCACAACAGATAATACTTTCTATAATACCTCGCAGAGTGGTGTAAGGGTTAAGTGAGATAAGAAGTATAAAGCATTTAGAATACTAGCTGGTACACAGTAAGTGATGAGTTAATATTAGCTGTCATTATTGATATTAATCAGCAACATCTTCTAGAACATTGTCTATGGTATTTATATCCAATACAGAGTCCAGCATAGGGCTCGGATGGAAAGCCAGATACGCCCTAGTGGTGAGTACTTGTCCCTCATTGCATCAGACATGACAGCTGCCCATCCTTCCTGCATGTAATTTCATTGCTGAACCTTGAAAAAAAGACGCCCACTACCAGCAAAATAAATATTAAAACAGGTGTAGAAAAGGATAAAATGCTTTACCAAGAATAGAGTGATATATATATGTGTATGTGTATGTGTGTGTGTGTGTGTGTGTGTATAAAGCACAGCTCTGGTAAAAAAACAAATGGAAATAATCTGAAGGCTGATCAGCCTGTGCTAAAAAGCTCTCCACCTCAATACCACCTAGGCTTAGATTAACTCCTAAAGAATGGGCAATTGAAAATTTCTTGCTGTATCTCTTTGGATGCATTAAGCCCCCAAATCTTTCACAGCACATTTCAGTCACAGTTGTATAGAACAGTAAGACAAGGGTGTCTGAAACAGAAAAAAGCAGCAAACAATAAAAAGAAGTAGTAGAAACTTGACCTGTCCCCGGATGGTTTCTGTGATGACGTTTTTGGCAGAAGCTTCCAATTCTCCATTGAACTTGTCACCCAACATCCGAAGGCGACCGGCAATGATGGCCACGTCAAAACAGCTAGCCTCTCCTAAAACAGAGGGAACACATTTGTCACAGTGCTCGGAAGGATGGCAAGTCCCAGGAATCTGGGCACTGAGGAAAGTTCTCCAGACTTTTGAGCAATTTTGGCATTGCTCTCTCCCAAGAACACTTTCAATGTTCTGTCGACACCAATAGTCAGAAAATTTCTCTTCCCTGGGAATCTCTTTCCCTTCTATAAAGACTTCAGATATTGCTGGAAGCTTAGAGTTCACCTTTTGAAACTTAAGAGGAAATAAGAAAGCATATTCAGATTCTCTTATTGACCTGTAATTACCACCTCAGGCCGGAAGCCTTACCTGAATCTGGTTCATCTACACCACACAGGCTCCGGTTGGCAACCTGCCGAGTGGTGCCTAAGAAGTCTGAGAGCAGAGAGTGCACGATGCATTCTGTTTGCTCCTCAAAAGTTCGGGGGCTCTTCATTTTAGATGTTTGTGGCCAAGTTTGGCTCTTCCACAAAAAGAAGCCGTTTTCAGCTCAGCAGGAAGTCAGAAACACTGGTAAACCAGATGTGTCTCCCTCTTGTAAAGTTGTTTAATGGGACATGTGGTCCTAGAGCCTCTCCTACCACCTGTCTTCAAAAACAGCTGCTCCGAAGGGTCATCTCTGAAGAACTCACCCACACAGAACTGCAGAGGTTCGTTGAAGACTTTCAGTTCCTTGTCTCAGAAGCACACCCAAGCCAGTCCCTAAGGTTAATGAATAACATTAATAGTTAGATAGCCAATCTAAAACTGAAATAGAGATAAGGAACAGCCTCTTGGGTAATTTCATCAAGAAACTTCTCATTGGGTTCTGTGTATGGTGTAACCTAAGGAAGGATATTTTTGAAATTATATTACACAAGCATTCAACTCCTGACTATGCATTTATTGCTCATAATCACGCATTGATCATCTACTGAGTACCCATTTGTAAGGAACTATACATACTTGGCACTGTAAATAACCCAGAAAAATGACACAGACATAGTTTAGTATGAACGATGGATATTAAATGCCTAATCACATAGTTTCTAGTGCTTATTGGGATACAGTGTATTATTACCATATACAATAAGGAAACAAATGTAGGGGGTTAGGAAGGCTTCCTTGAAGTAGTAACATCTGAGATGAGCTCGGAAGGACAAGTAGGGATTCATTAGACAAAGGGTAGGAATAAGACCATTCTAGGTGGAGGAAATAGGATACACAAAAGCTGAGAAGGTGAATAAAAATTTGAGGAATTGTAAATAGGAATAACACAAAGTGTTTCACAGGGAATTAATGAGGATTAAATAAGATAATGTTATGTGGAATGACCCATGCAGTAAGTGTTGAATGTCTTCCTTTTAAGCCCAAAGCCTGATGACCAAGATGAAAGGGATCTGGGATCTACTCTCTAATAGAATTAATTAGGATTTTCCTAACAGGGTTGGACTCCATCATTGTTTTACAGTTTTGCAGGATTTGACACTTACCTTTGGTGGCTAACTTCTCAAGTAGCTACACCTAGATTTTGGATTTGTATCTCAGAAGCAGCATTCACACCTATCAGCCCTTCCAGGATATTCTGACCTGGTGAACTAGTAAAAAAGTCAAGCATAAACAGTAAGTTAGTTGTTTAAAGTGGAATATCTATCTTGCAAAATAATCAGAGCCAATCTTCTGTTTTCGATTCCATTCTAAAAAAACAAATGATCATAAATCCCTTTTGGACTAGGAACAGGAATTATGTAGCTAAAGGGCCATTTTTATTTGCCATTATCTATCACTAGGGCTGAAATTTCAGTTTCTATTAAGTAGCCTTCAGACCTCTAATGTCAGAAGGTCTCTCAGAGATAATTCTAGGCCAACCTCCTTTCACAGTAGAGCTAGCCACTGACAATTTAAGGACTCCAACAAATACATTTACAACATACTCTCAGAATAATATACCAAAACAAGTAAGTTTATAAAATGCCATCCAACTGGTGTTAAATAGCTTGCCCAAGGTAAGTGGCACAACAAAAATTTAAAACCTAGTCTGTCTTACCACAAAGAATAAACCTTTTCTCACAATAATAAACTACCTCCCTCATTTCAGTACTGATGTGCTTAAGGACAAATGCCATTGCAGGGATCTAATCTTTGCATTATCTTATCTATCCTTTGCATTATCTTGTATAATCAATGTTGTAAGTTTATAGAAACAGAACATACCTTTCATAAGCACTGTGGAGTAAAATTTCCTCCTTTGCTTATTTCTCTCTGGGCCTCCAAGGTATCACCCTCCCAACCACCCCTTTCCCTTCCTCCTCAGCCCACATACCTTTCAGTCTTGTGGTTCAAATGTCATATTCTTGCGGAAAGGGTACAGCTCAAGTGGTAGAGCGCAGGCTTAGCATGCATGAGGTCCTGGGTTCAACTACCAGTACCTCCTCTAAAAATAAGTAAATGAATAAACCTAATTCCTCTCCCCTCCCCCCAAAAACACCTTACTTTAAAAAAAAAAAAGGGAAGAAAGAAAGAAAAAAAAGCAAATACCATACTCCTAATTATTACTGAAAAACAAGGCCAGAATTTTTTCACTATCACTTGCTTCTCTTGCTGCTCTGGCCCTAACAATTTATATCCCATTCCCAAAGCCTCAACTCCAAATCCAGGATCTTGTCATCTGCACCTGGTCTGCATGTGAATGAGGATCCTTGGGTACAGCTCCTCTCAGTGTGAAGACCTAGAACTAAGAAAATAAGTTCTTTGTCACCCCTCCCCCAAACACCCAATATATGAGAAAGGGACAGAATCACTGTAATAATTATTATTAAATGTAAGAATAATTGTAACAGAGCTCCTATTCAAAAAGGAGGAGAAGGGAATGGAGGCATTTACCAGTTGCTGGTCCATGACAGTGAAATTATGGTCAGGGGCTATGCAAATGATTGCCTCTATGATGTTCCAAAGCACCACTGTCACTGGTGGGCACTCACTACGTGTGTTACATACCATTTACCAACTAAGACCATTAGAAGGCCGTTTTTCTAACAGCACAGTATTGACTACCTTCATGGATTTTATCGATAAGCATCTACTTATATCATCAAACCACGTGTCTACAGAGGCTAGAGAGCTCCCAGGGAGAAGGAATATTAAAAAATTCCTGGTATACATAAGCTTTAATCATTTGCTTATAAATTAGTAAAACAAGGCTACAGTTAAGGGAAATCATCTCTTCTGTGAAATCGTTTTAAAATTATACTTCTCAAAAGGAACAGTTTCATATTCTTCTATGCCCCTTACATTATAGAAAAGCAACCAAGGAGGACTCAATCTACTAAAAGCTCCAATAGTTGTGATCGCTTCAGTGACATTTGATCCCTAAGCCATACTTTTTTTTTTTTTTTTGTATTTGTGGGTTTTTGTACTTAATTTTCATTAGGTCAGTATTTCGATTATAGTCTCTAATTTTTAAAAAAGTCAGTCAGTGTACTCGATTTCTACCACTTACATCCTGTTCCCTTGAAACACTTTAAACTAGCAGCCCTTAACACTTCAATTTATTTCTTTTAGTACCTAATTAAACATTCACAGTTTACCCAAACAAGTCAAAATGTGGAAAGCAAATCTGAAATTTTTCTGGTCCCTCTACTTCCAGTCCCTGGGATCTATGGTCTAGCTCAGTCTTTCTCAATCTGGGGTGATTCTGCCCCCCACCCACAGTACCTTTGACAATGACTAAGGACATTTTCAGTTGTCACACCTGGGGGTTCTATTGGCATCTAATGATACAGACCAGATACTGTTAATGATTATCCTTCAGTGCACAGGAAAACCACCCCCACAGCAAAGAATTATCTGGTCCCAAATGTCAACAATACCACTTTTGAGAAACCCTAGTCTAGATAGAATTCCATCTATTATCTTCTGTATAGTCAATACAATATAACAAAACACACTTCAAACACCAATCCCAACACCAACAGAATCCAATTACTTCCAGTCATTCATTCAATACCATTTATTGAGTAATGACTATGTGGTAGGCACAATGGAGACAGAAGGAAAGAAAGATAATCACTGTCCTTAGAAATTGTTCGGTGGAGACAGACGACTCACAAGACCCAGGCCCTTGCCAGAAAATTCAGTACTAGCTGTATCTACTCCTATTAAAAGTCTAGTTGAGAGAAATGATGGGTGAAGAATTATTTGCAGGATATGCAGTCCATCTATGTATCCAGGAAGAAGTCCTTGAATTAAGCTGGATATTTGGGTCACATTATCTTTTGTCCTTGAGGGGATGCACTCACTAAGCTCCATGTTAGAGTGATGCCCTCTGCTTGCACGGAGGAGTGCCACAAGTCAGGTGAAGCACTTTACCAACTTCCCACAGGCATCTTCCACATACCACTCAGGGCCACCTGTGTGAAACTGCATGGAAATTTCTTTCAGAAATTAGAATTGAAATGTTTCTTCCTCTCTGATAACAACATATAACTATTTCTGTTTATTCTGACTGCCAGATCACTTCCAGAGCTAAGGCTGAGGCTCAACTCTGCCAACTACATAGGCCCTTTCAGCCTGAACGTTTGCATACCTTCCCATCCCTAACCCAGCTGGTTTTCATGGGTATTTTTATTTTTCCTGTGCTGGGTTCTCTGGTTATTTTATACTTCGCCATCATTTTATTACATCTGTTTTTGCCATAAGTTGTCTCAATGTGTAAAACGTGGTATGGTATGAAAAAAGTCAAAAGTGAGAAAGAGTGACAAGAAAGTAATTACAATAGTCCTGCTAGACACAGGCACTGACTGCTTTCACGGCTTGAGTGAGACCCCTAACGATGGCACTGAGGGTCACAGCGAACTCCCTGTAAGAGCTCATGCCTGAGGTGAACACTGAGATAGACTAGGTGTTACTTAAAAAAGATATGAGGGTGAGGAAATGTCCCAGGCACAAGAGAAAGCAGCAGGGGCCGAGGTGCAGGGGGGAGAGAGGACTTAGTAGTGTATCCAGGGAATTGCAGGTGGTTTGCTTTTGCCAGAACAGAGGGAATTTCGGGGAGTGCTGAGCCACAGCACTGAAGAGGCACTTTAGATGCCACACTGAGGACTTTGATCTCTGGCCTAAAAAGCATGATTAGAAATACGAGAACAGTAAGGAATTTACTGCAGTAATCCAGGGGAGAAAAAATGCCTCCCAAAAATGATGACGCCATCAGTCCAGAGACTTCAGGCATCTTTAAGTAGTAAAATAACCCCTTAAACTGATTAGAAAAAAAGCCAAATCCTATCACCGCATTCCCACCCGCTTACCGACAACATTAACCTTTACAACATCACCTGGAAAAATGGGGTCATTCACCAATAAGTATGAGAGAAATATGTCAATGGTCTTTGGACAAAAGCATAAGAATCTTGATCCCTAGATTCCTATTCTCCTTTGCATTTGACATTATCTGGACTTACAAGCAGCTGTAGTAAGAAAAACTAAGGAACTCTGACAGCTATTCATCTCACTCAGGACAGGCAAGAAGCTGTTAGGATTTAAAGTCTCCAATTGTTCCAATCACAGTTTCTAATACAGAAATAAAACTGTGCAGTGTCTCTGTCCTCGTCTTGCTTTGTTTCACAGAGACCTGCATTTCTAAGTTCTCGGGCTCCAACAGCAGTTCTGTTAGGAACAGACAGCCAGTATCGTCCTGAGCACTGAGGTAGGCTTTCCACGGCTGCGCCCCAGCCCTGCTCATGGCGATGGTCTGGATGTTCACCACTTGCAGGGCCATCTGGAGGGTGTCAGGATGGACCATTCCCTGCCACGGGAACACTTGCTGATGAGCAACTTTGAGGCTAAGCCAAGTTTTCTCAAAACACTCAGCAGTTAGCTGACGATTGGGGACTAGCATGAGGGCTCCGGAATCGGGGAGATCTTGTACCCTCTCCTTGTTCTCTGCAGGAACCAGGGGTCCTAAAAGAGTCGAAAAGTTTGTGTAAGAGATGTTCTTAATCGACAGGAACTACATTGTCAAATCTAGATGTCCAAACGTACACAATGTGACTTTTATCTGTAGATAAATGGCTTATATAACCAATGATGAACTACTTTCTTATTCACAAAGATTTCAAATTCAGGCAACAGGCTGAGACTTAGAGAGGGTCCTCTACTCTCTACCAGTCATTGCAAGAGATAAAGATTTTTCATGACAAGGTACAAAGTAAAGACTGTTTCTACCTGATGTGGCACAGGATGCATTAGGAAGCTCTGGGCCATGATGCTCTACCCCTCGGCACTTGGAGATGGTTGCCCAGCGGGCTTTGCCATATACTGGCACCAGTGTGTTGAAGTCGGAGGCCCAGCTGTTCACAGGTCTTTCTGCCTGATCCTCCAAAAGTCCAAGAGAAGGGTCAGACTTAGGGCTGCACAGGATCCGCTTCACTTCGTCTACACCAGCTAAGAGGAGGCGATAATAGAAGAGACCTCGGTCCCGTACGGCCATATCTTTTTCTTCCTCTGAGGGAGAACGACAGACTGAGTTAATTAAAAACAAAATCCAACACACTCTTTCTACCCCTATGCCAACCAAAATAAGAGAGAAAAATAAAGGAGGGAGAAAACCCTAAAAAATGTTGACATTTTCTTCTTGGGTCCCAGACATGAGAGCCGTGAGACCTTACTGGCAGCCACGGCAGGTACCATTTCCTCCCGGGGAGCCTACCTATGCAGTAATGCAGCAAACGGCCCAGCGTGTCCTGACACTCGGCCGGTCGGGAGAGGAAAAGGCGCAGCAGTGCCGTGAGCAGCTCCATCTTAACAGCTGGAAACGTCTCTGACTTCACGTTCTCTACAAAGTCCTCCAACACATAAGGAGCATTGGGAATTCGTTCCCCATGGATGCCCAGGAGCCAAATCAGCGCCTGCTTCCCCTGGGGAATAAGGGAATGAGAACAGGGGCTCAACATTTGTCCAAAACACAGGCCACAGTAGACCACTGCAGATTTTGCTTTTCCCCTAGTGTCAGCAGAAAAGGTATAATACTGTATTTACTTCAACTTGCATTTATTGATCTCCCACTACTACACTCTCTATAAGAAAGAGGAATGAAATTCTAGCACACAAAAGGAGACTCAAGACTCTCATGGCCTAGATTGCTTAAACAGTAAGGTTTCCTCAGCTTTGGGACCTCTGCCCCAATTTGGAGTTTAACGCTTCAGTGGAAGCTACTGGAAGATTTCCCGAAGTTACTTCATCAAAGTGGTGGTTAACCTAGAATGCACATCAAAGTCACCTGTGAAGCTTCTTAAAATTCTATGTGTCTAGGTCTACCACTCCTGAATATTTGAGTAGACCTGGGGTAAAGCCCAAATATTTGCAAAAATTCCACAAACTATTCTGATTTTCATTCCAGCTGAAAACTCTCTGGTCTGAATCTCTGACTCAAAACTGTTCATGAGAACAATGGTATCAAAATATGTGTAATAAAACCACAGATAAATCCTAATATTTTTATCATTTATACCTTTTCTACACCCCAAAGAGAATCTGAGGTGGCAATCAATTCTGAGAATTTCCACTTCAGACACTGGGTAGAAAGAATGATTAGATTCCATTTCCCAGAGCAGGGTCCCAAGCATCCCCCTGTGCCTGGAAGGAAAGGCGAGCTACAGTCTACCTCGCTGTCCTGAATGTGCTCCTCACAGCCGGGCAGGGCCTGACACACGGCTTCCGTACACTGGGGACACAGCCAAACCAGGTCTCGGAAAGTCTGCACCACCACTGCAACACAGCTCAGGATACAAGAGCACAAGATTAGAGCCCACACGCAGGAAAGAATCTTGTTATATATTCAGACTAGACTGCTGGGTGAATTTCTGTAAAATGAGTGTTGGAGGGGGAGGTCAATGATTATCTGAGAAATGTCTGACATGGGCAACAATTCCTTCAATGAATGTCGCTATTATCAGATGGCCATGAGGATAACTGAGTTAATGTCTGCGAAAGCGCTAGGCAAAACAGAAAGCTATGTTCAAATGTGGTGGAGTGCTGTTGCTGAGTGATGCTCTGAAGACAGTATCAATGGAGTGACCAGGGCTGGGGTTATGGTGAAGCAAGCAAGGTGCCAGGGTGTGAAATTTAAGAAGACGCACAGAGCTAGCACCTGCACAAACCTGAGAATGAGTGCCTCTTTAAATGTCTGCATCCTAGGCACCTTGCTTGCCTCACCCTAGGCTCAGCCCCCAAAGCCTCTGCTTACAGTATGCTGCCATAAAGCAAAAAGAGGGGTAAAGGTGGGAAAATAACAAGCCAGGTCATCCTAGCATCCTTCACCATCTATAGAACAGCCTTGTTGACTCATGGCAACCTGAAGACTCTACCCTGTTATGCTTCTCTGATGGAAACAGATTTAAACTTCCCTATTATTCAACAACAGATATATTGGGGGCAACTACTATGGGTCAGGTAATTGACCAAAAAAAAAAAAAAAATCCTGGGATGGTAGCCATTACCTGTGGTGATGTGCTCTTGCCGAAGTCCCAGCAGCTCTGTTAGAATCTGCACACACTGATCTGTATAGGTCCTGGCAATGCCACCTACAGAAGGAGGGAAAGGAGAAAAAAGTTGTAAGTCAAACACTTAGTACCTTATTCTAAGATAATTGTCCACTAGGCAAAGACAAAGGGGACCAGAAATACCTTTAAAAAATTCCCCCCATGGTGGATGAAATAAGAATCTAAGTTTGCCATATAAAGGGAACTGTGGTAAAAAGGAATTTCCATCGAACAAGGCTGAAAACTTTCAGCAGCAAAGGTATTCACGTGGCAGCCAGTGTTCTGCAGCACACCCACACGGGGGTATTCCTGCTAGGAACACTCTCCTGACTGCAGGCTTTCTACTCCCATCCTTGTTCCCTCTTCTCTGCCCCTAAAAATAACCATACTTTATTCCACATATGAGGGTTCTTTCTCCTCCTCCACCTGAAGCCCCCCAGGACTTAGCTCCCCAGCTGCTTTCATTGTGTGACTCACTCTAGCCTTCTGAATCCAGACAGAGTGGTATGAAAAAGTCTGTAAGCTTTAGGTGTGACTCTGTGTGGCCTACTCAGCACAATACATAGCCCAGTGAAGTTCAATAAACAGCTGGTGAACTGCCACAGGACTTTGAGTCAGGAAAGCTCGGCTTCAGGCCCAAGTCAAGAACTGTATGACCTTTGGGCAATTTAATAAACTTTTTGTGCCTGAGTTTCTTCATCTTTAAAATGAAGTTAATAACACTTACCTGCTTCTCTTGATTGCCTCACAAGACTGGTAAAATGATACACAGGAAGACATTTTGGATAATAGGCAACAAAAGGCAATATAAATTGTAAGTGTCATCATTTGAGTTACCTGTATTCTATATCCTAGAAGATATGGCAACACCAGTGTTGACCAAAAACAACGTTCCTCCTCCTGCTTGTTTGTAGTCATTGACCCAATTCTTTGGTGCAAGAAATTTGGTCTCTGAGGCAAGATTCATCCCCTTTGGCTCTCTGTGGTTCCACAGATTTCTAGCTGGCTGGTCTAGGCTCTTCAACACGAAGAGCAGCAGACACCTACCTATGGCAAAGACGGCGGCCTGTGCAAAGTCAGCAGACACATCGGTGCAGTACCCGCGGAGCTCCTCCAGCACCTGCTGCACGTTCTCATCGTTCACCAGCTCACACAGCACCTCCACCTTCTGGAGCTTGATGTAGTGGGGCTCCGAGTAGGAGCAAAAAAACTTTTTGTAGTGGCTGCTAAAGTGACCCGGCAAACTATGCAGGATCTGGCGTACATGACAGAGGGCGGCGAAACAGAGCTCACGGCTCTCAGAAGAACAGGCAGCCAGCAAAGGTCCCTTGACCTGCATGAGCACATCAGTTTGAACATGGGGGAATTTTTTGGCCAAGATCAGAAAGAGTTTGGCGGCTCCCATCACCACCCCTGGGCTGCTGCTCTTGAGAAAACTGTCCAACAGATTGAGAATGTCAAACAGCTCCTCCTCACTGCGGGGTTGGTAGCGCAGCAGAAAGTTCAGTACTTCAGCCTGGCCCCATTGGTCCAGTTTTGACATTCTATCCAAAAAAGAAAACGAAAGTGCTGTTTTAGCAACAAAATTAGGACCACCTCCATGCAACCGCAATGTCACCAGTCACCTGTTCATCATAACCAGAATTCTTCAAAATAGGTTGAGCCATAGTCAAATTATTCTTTTTATGTACCACTTAAAGTGTACACATAATAAGGCTTTAAATTCTAGGATGAGTTTATAGTACAAATGCACACTTGTCTAAGGCCAAAGACATGATCACTCTACCCTAGATCCAGATTCTCTACATTTTAAAGCAGCATGAATGGCTTAGTTTGGGGGACATAATGATTGCAGAGGACAGAATCTATCCCCAAAGGATGTTTCTGCCATCTCTCTGTATCACCAGATGAAATGAAAACAAAAAATTCTCTCAATGAAATATGAGGAAATTAATAGTTATGGTTAACTTTCTTTACTATTCTACAGTACTTGTTGAAGACCTCTCCTTAATTCAACACATCAACAGCATCCCACTGGGATGCAGATCTGATCACGACACAAAGAGCACAGAGGCATCCAAACCGATTTAAGAGATGGTGGGCGATGGGCTTATTGATGACAACACCTCCTTCCTGTTTCAGAATTTCCTCCAGAGACCTCAAGCAGTTTACAACCACAATTGGATCCTGGTCACGTAGCAAACTATATAATTCATTTACCAGGGCACCATCTATAAAAGAGAACAAAGATCTCAGATAAAGAAAAGCTTCAGAGTCACAGGGATAGAGCCAGTCACGGCTCTAGGTAGACGAAGCTGAACTTCTCTGCTACAAAAATAATAATGGCAGTAACAAAGTGCAACGCAAAAACAGTTGCCATTTCCAGACTTTTCTAAGTTACTATTACAAAGGTTCTCACCTCTGTCCCCAAAGAAAGGATTCTCTAATCACAGAAAATACCAAGCCCTGCATCCTTCTTAAAAGAAACATACAGAAATAGAGGCATGGTATTATTTTCTACCAAAGCTACATAATCTTTTACAAAGTCAAACATAAAACTGGAAACACAATTAAATATTGATCATGATGGATTACACCGAAACTTACCCACTTCAGAATCTCCATGAAGATTATGCATCTTGGCACAACCAAGGACTGCTACCCTCCTGACATACGAAGCCTTATCCCGCAGACCGTTGAGAATTGGCTGCTGGATATATTCCTGCACACCAGGCATCCTAAGCAAGACATCCTGGAGTCAGCCAGATCCTGAAATACTGGTTCTGACATAATTTAGCCCTGATCCACTTAACAGGGGGTTTAGCGATGCTTGAATATGCATCCATCGGATTCTTCTCCAACAAACTGGAGAAAGCTGCTGCCAAACTCAAATAGTCTCACTTTATACAAAATAGATAGACAATAAGAACCAACTGTATAGCACAGGGAATTATATTCAATTTTTTCAACTTCTTGTAATAACCTATAATGGAAAAGAATCTGAAAAAATTTATGTATGTGTGTATATGTATAACTGATTGTTTTGCTGTACACCTGAAACTAACATTGTAAATCAACTACACTTCAATAAAAAATATAATTTTTTTAAAAAGGACCTCACTGGACTTTTCATGTAGAATAATGCTGCACAGGCAGCAGTAAATAAATAACTGAAATAATATATATATTTAGAAATCTTTATAATAATAATAATAACATACATATTTAGAAATCTTTAATTATTTCACCTATAGTAAGGATAGAAAAATCCCTTAATGAAATCATATATATACAATTTTTTAAACCAAAGCAATGGCCAAAAACATAAGTGCAGGTTATAATAGTGTTTCCCCCAGTATTATGAAGCTCAAATAAATTGTCATCATTAAAAACCTGCCCCATGGCCACATGAACTCATCAGCCACGAGATACTGGCAGGGAAGGTGTGCTCACCTGAGGCTACACATGCTCCGTAGTGCCAGCCCTCGCACCATCGGGTTGGGGTCCGAACAGTCTTTGCACAGTGTATTGATGGCCAGGAGAGCCAGATCTGGTTTCAGAGGGGCATAGGTACACATGTACAGATAAACCAACTTCTTCTGAACAATATCTACAGTGGCACTGGCCTTCACCATTTCCATGAAAACACCAGACATGTCCAAGCCCTGAGTCATGTGCCTAAAACCAACACACATAGCAGGAAAAAGTAAAATATTTAACCCCCAACCAACAACAGAAAGCATTTTACTTATATGTGTCCTGGATATCCAACTAGATTGTGATCTCTTGAAGGGAAGCAACCAGGTCTACCTTGCCTGTCCTACCACACAATACCTCATACCATGGGCCTGCAATAAACGTTCTTCTAGTCATTCAACAAATACTTATTGAATTCCTAGTACATTCCAGTGAAATTCAACTTGTACATTCCACAGGTATGTCCTGGAGTCATAATCTTGAAGAAGGCAAGGTCTCAGATCTCTAGGAACTCGAAGTCTACCAAGGAGTGAGACAAGAACACCGCTAATTACAGAAAGATAGATAAGTATTATAACAGAAGTAACAGACAAGGTGCAGTGAGGATCAGTGGGTCATACTGCCAGAAGGTCATACATTGTTTCCACAGAGGAAGTAATACTTTAGCTGAATGTGCAGGAGCTCAGGCAGGTATAGCAGAGAGGTAATAACACATGCTACGAGGCCTAAGGACATGAGCAGGAACAGTACATTCTTTTGAGAGTCTGCAGGTAGTTAACTGGGTGTTCCTTGGGTGCTATAAGAAATTTGGACACTATGCTGTAGATCACTGTTTCTCAAACTGTGATCTCCTAGAGAAATTAGATGGGATGTCTGTTTAAAACGCAGATTCCGTGGTTCCATCCCACCCTACTGAAATCAGAATTACTGCACTGGATGAAAAATTTACGTTTTCTTCAAAAACAACCTAAGGGACTTTGGTGCACACTAAAGTTTGTGATTCACAACTATAGGCAAGAGTTATATTGTCAAATTCAGATGTTGGAAATCATTCTGACTGAAATGAGCAGCCAAGGTGACCTACTTCTAAGCTATTGCAATTGCTTTAATAAGGAAACCAGAACAACAGCAGTACCAACTAAAAAAAAAAAAAGGATGTATATTTAGAACCATGAACCCATACCATCTGACCTGAGCAGTGGAGATCAGGAGCCAGTAGGACTGACTCCCACACTTGGTCAGCTGGGTGGTGACATTCAACAACGCAAATACAAGCGGAAGAGCAGGTTTGGGGAGGGGGGAAGGCTGCAGGTGCTATTTTGCATGTCTTTGAAGAAATATGCAGGTGGAAATGTCGAGCTGGCAGTAGGATATGTGGGTCTCACGATAAAAAAGGAGGCCTGTGCTAAACATATTAGAGATCTGGAAGTCAGCAGTACAAGTTCGAGATATGGATGAAACCACCCATCTGAGTCAAAGAAGTAAAACATGTCCCACAAGGGAGATGACACTCCAGAGGAGCAGAAAAACCAAATTAGACAACTGCCGTGTATGGAAGTTCATTCGCTTTCAGAGCGGCCAAGGGTAGAGGGCCCTGGTGGGGATGGCAATGTGGGAGTTAGGGCGTTAAGCGATACCTAATCACTCGCTGGATGACATTCCGATAGCGCAGCCTATCAGCCTGAATGTGAGGGTTACACAGAGCCTTCTTCAGCTCCTTCACCACGTCCTCGGAGCCAAGGTACGGCATCTTCTCGAACAGGCACGGGGCACTTCCCACAGATCCCTAGGTAACTCGTGGGCTCCTCTGGCCCCGAAGAGGGGACCTGGGTAAAGGAAACGTCAGTCAGCGAAGACACTACAGGCGCGGTCTCGCCCCAGCCTTGGCTTCCCCTGGGCCTAGCACGCCCTCACTTCAACCCGCTCGCTCCCGGGCGAGGCCCACCCTAGGCTCTTCGTTTCCTTCCCGGGACCAGCAGGCCAGTTCGCTCCGCCCACAGATGTCTCCCGCAACCTTTAGGCCCTTCGACCTATTTCCAGCCCGGCAGCCCACAGTCCGCGGACCCCTCCCTCTCCCGTTCCAGCCTTTCTTGCGCCTCCACGAGGTTGCCGTCACCTACAGGCCCAATCAAGCTTTCCGCGGAAGTCCCGCCTTCTCGAGAGACACCGCGCAGAGCAGCTGCCAATCACCCTCTCCCGGGGAGCGCCGAGCGTAGCCTGGACTCGACCTTAGGGTGCCCTTCCCCCAACCTCTCACCTCCCGGCGCAGACGCGCGGCTCCCTCTGGCGGAGCTGCAACGGACAATCGGAGATCGGCTACTTCGGCCTGTCCCCGCCCCGCAGCGCGCGCTTTGAGTGCCGGGCTAGGGCCCCGGTTCCCGCGCGCTGTGGGGAGTGGCGCCCGGGCAAGCGCCTTTCACGATTTGCAATCCCATCTCCCGCCTCCCACGACCACTGCCACTTCCTTCTTTCTGCCCAGTCTAGGCACTCATTCCTCTGTTGGGCTGGCTTGTCCTTAGGGTCTCCGGCCCTGTTCTTGCCTCAGCATGACTTTTTCCAGGGCGCTGTTGCAGGAGCCTCACGCAGGGGCTCTCCCATGAAGATCCCACTGGTGACTCTGCAACCCCGCCACCATGAACGGGGTCCTGATCCCTCATACGCCCATCGCCGTGGACTTTTGGAGCCTGCGCCGGGCTAGCTCCGCCCGGCTTTTCTTCTTGTCCCACATGCACTCGGACCACACCGTGGGTCTGTCTAGCACCTGGACCCGGCCGGTCTATTGCTCCCCAATCACTGCTTACCTCTTGCATCGTCACCTACAGGTATGAGGGGCTGGAGTGGCCGTCGAGAGTTGGTCCCGGCATCTGGGTGGGGACTTCCGATCTGTCACAGCCTTGGAGTCACAGAGTAGGGGCCAGGAGGACCGGTTTTTACAAATGCGGGAGTTGTTTGAACCCAGAAATGCATCATTAGCACAGAACAGGAGTGTGTCTTACAACTGGCTGACTTGGGATGTTTCAACGATAAGTTGGGGAGATCTTTCAGTTCAGCCAGGGAAACTTTTCCTACCTTTTTACATAAGCTGGGCCAGTGTTTCCCAAACCTGACTCATAATAAGAATCCACCTAATGTACTGAGTGAAACACAGATTCTCTAGCACCTCCTGCCTCCACCATCTGATTCAGTAGGCATGGCTGGTGCAGGTCCTGGAAATGTGGTTGGAAAAAAAATTTTTAACCAGTGTCCTCTCCAAAAGGGTTATTACGATCAGGAAAGTTTGAGAATTGCTGAGTAGACTTGTTTTTTGAACTCTTTAATTTTAACTTATACAAAGGGTGGGGCAGAGAGTGGAAGGAGGAAGGAAGGATTGGGAATCCCCATTACAGCTTCTGATCCAGGAAGGTATCAGGGAGAGGAGCCTGTGTTCTATGGGATACCCAACTGTTTCCTTAGGTGTCTAAGCAGTGGATCCGAGCCCTGGAGATTGGTGAGAGCCATGTCCTGCCTCTAGATGAAATTGGACGTGAGACCATGACTGTAACCCTTATTGATGCCAATCACTGCCCTGGCTCCGTTATGTTTCTCTTTGAAGGATACTTTGGAACCATCCTCTACACAGGTGGGCTTCTGGAGGGGTCCTCCCCATTTTCCAGCCTACTTTTCTTGAGCAGCGTTAGCTCATAATAGAAGTCTGAAGATCTTCATGCCATATGAGCACGGTGACCCTTTCTCAACTGATTTCCCACCCTTTAAGGGTATAACCTCATAAAGAGTAACGAAAAAACAGGAGCATGATAGAGACATTTCCACAAAGAAGCTCTACTACACTAGTTCATTGCCAAACTCCAGTTTTCCCACAAGCCAGTAAGCAAATGCTCATCTGTTCTTGGAGTTGGGAGAATCTGATCTTCCATACTTTTGCCTGACTCTCTGCCCCCCATATATTCTTCTTCCAGGTGATTTTCGGTACACACCATCCATGCTAAAGGAGCCAGCTCTGAGGCAGGGGAAACAGATCCACACCTTATACCTAGACAATACCAATTGCAATCCAGCCCTGGTTCTTCCTTCCCAACAAGAAGCTACCCGCCAGATTATTGAGCTCATTCGAAAGTACCCACTACATAACATAAAAATTGGTGAGGGGTTTCCTTTCCTTTTTCTCTCACTCAGTTGGAGCTGGTGAATCTAGGTTCTTGGGGAGGGGGGGAGGTTCTCACATCTTTCTTTGTGCACATTTCCTTTTCTCCAAGAAACTTACCCTGACCACCTTATTTAAAATTGTAATCTGCCCGCATCCCTACTCCCACATTCCCAACTCCTGATCCCCTATGTCAATTCAACTTGTCCGTTTTCTCATAGCACTCGTCAACTTCCTATGTACCCCATTTATGTTTTAATATGCTGTTGCTTTGTTGTTGACTGTCTGTCCCACTTCCCCTGCCACACACATACACGCATGCACACACACACACACACATACATACACACAAATTCCTTGAGAGCGTGGATGGAGGTGGGAAGAAGTCTTACGTGTTTGTAGAACAAAGAAGCAGCAACCAGTGTGAGAGGCGCACAGTGGGTGAGGCGGCTGGAAAGGTAGGAGGGCCCAAAGTGCTTGTAAGACATTTTGAACTTGATCCTAAGTGCAACCATATTGAAGGATTTCAAGTAGGAGAGGGACACCATTGTATTTTTATCACCTTACAATATAGTCCATAATTTACATATTTATTGTATTTAGTTTTTATCTGTCTTCCTCTGCTAGAATGTAAGTTCTGTAATAGACAGTCTCTTTGTTTCACTTGTGGATTATCCCAAATGCCTCGATTAATGCCTGAGAGAGGCATTCAATAAATATTTATTATATCAGAGAATGAAATTTATCAGAATGTAGATATTCAAATGAGTGTAGTGCTTGAAATTAGATACATTGAAAAACCATCTGTCTCCTTGTTCTAGTGACTCCACAATAGTCTAAAACATTTTGAGACTCTTGGAATTGTCTTTTGTGATAGTTTATGAAAACCAGTTTTTCTTTTTAAAACTATAATAGATTTAATTCCAAAAGACTTTTTTGATTGTTTCCAAAATTGTAGTAAGTCCACAAAAGGAAAAAGATTTGCCATCATGCTGAATATTTTCAAAGGATATGCCCCAACTCTGAAATGAGTTTCAAAACAGTTTTAAACAAAGGCTTTGAAAAAAAACTGTATGCCTTCCAGAGTGACGACCAAATTGATGGAGAGATATTCCCTCTCAGGGTTGCTTGACTACTCATGAAGAAGTATCGGTCCTCACTCTTCTTGGAGTTTTCAATGCAGAGTTTTCCCAGAGAAGCACAGCTGGGTAGGAGGGTACTATAGTAGCGCTTGGTTAATTTGCAAATATACAGTAAGCCCTTACTATGTACTTAATATTCTGACAGGCAGTGGAATAGAAAGATGAACAAAATATGAGGGTTTACACTCTCATACACACTCATCATAAAGGACCTACGTTTGTGCCCAAAGAGTGAGGTTTTGAACCATGATGGGGAATAAGGTGGATATAAAAGAAATAAAGGTTCTTTGAAGGAGTTCACAGTCTGGTGAAATACACCTTCAGAAAAGGCCTGAGAACAACTATTAAACAGTACCTCCTATATCTGTCACCACAACCATTACCCAAACTCAGTTCTCCATTTCCTTCTGGGTAAGTACTGTTTGGGTTTTCTAATTGGCACTTCTGCTCTCAGCATCTTCTCATCCAGGCCGTGGAATAACACTGCTACCACATTTTTGTCCTGAAGCCCTGCTCTGATCACCTGAATCCTATGATTAGAACTAGCCATTTTCCTGCTTCAGACTCTTCAATGGCTCGCCTTCACTTCCAGAATTAAATCCAAGCTCCCCAGCAGTACATACAAGGCCCCCTAGTATATGGCCCTAGCTCACCTCTCTAGTGCCTTACCAGTTTCTTTGTACCTTAGTAATACGGAAATGACCCCTCTTAAAATGTCCTCTACCATCCTCTTTGCCAGGTTAACTGGGACCCATCGTTTAGCACTTGGCTAGGTTGTCATTTTCAGGAAACTTTCCCTAACTCCATCACTTGGTGCATACTTTTCTGTGCCTTCCTAATACCGTGTGCATGTCTCGAACATGCATTGTTTCTGGGTCCCCTTGTAGATGACACTCCTTGAGGACTGAGGCTTTTTGTTGGTTTTCACAGTGCCTAACACTTGATAGATGCTTTTCTTTGTTGAGCTGAATGAATGAGTATCTTCTGTGTTAAACTCCCTTCTACCCCATCCTCCGTATAGCTCAGCTCAAATGCCACCTCCTTACTGCTATACAATCAGGGAGGCCATAGCCACCATTAATTTTGTGTATTTTTGTTAAATTTTGGTTGATTTATTTGGTTTCCCCAATAGCTTCATTCTCTTCCTTCTCTTCCTTTCCCTCAACCCCTTAACATTATTCAGGACTCTATAGCCTGGGGAAAGAGTCACTGCTGGAGCAGCTGGCCCTGGAGTTTCAGACTTGGGTGGTTTTGAGTCCCCGGCGCCTGGAGTTGGTGCAGCTGCTGGGCCTGGCAGATGTGTTCACGGTGGAGGAGAAGGCTGGCCGCATCCATGCCGTGGACCATATGGAAATCTGCTATTCTGCCATGCTGCGCTGGAACCAGACCCACCCCACCATTGCTATCCTCCCCACCAGTCGGAAAATCTACCGCTCCCACCCCAATATCCACATCATCCCTTACTCTGACCATTCCTCCTACTCTGAGCTGCGTGCCTTTGTCACGGCACTGAAGCCTTGCCAGGTGGTGCCCATTGTCAGTCGACAACCCTGTAGGGACTACTTTCAGGACAGCCTGAGCCCCAGGCTCTCCGTGCCCCTAATTCCAGACTCTGTGCAGCAGTACATGAGTTCCTCCTCTAGAAAACCAAGTTGTCTCTGGCTGTTGTTAGAAAGGAAGCTAAGGAAACTGAGAACCCAGGGTGTCATGTTTGAATCACTTGAGGAAAATGCAGACCACTCTCAAGCTGACCCGGACTCAAAAAAGACCAAGAATGAGAACCTTTCTGGGGACCTTGCAAAGCAGCGCTCCCACCATCCTTTGCAGATCAAGAAACAGTGGTTCCCAGACGTCTGCAGCAAAGAATGGGAGGGGGCAGTCCCTTCCACTGAGTCCCAGAAGACGGGGACTGTATTGACTGCCCCTTCGGGGTTTTCAGTGCACTTAAGGTCTAAAGATGAGGAATTTCTCTCCCTGGAAACTGGAGAGGAAATCGGTGGAGGGCCCTACTTGATAGGCAAGGAAGACAATGAGGACTCAACAGCCACAGGGAACCAGAGAGCCTGGATGGACCAGGATTCTTCCCTGTCTCATAGCAGCAAGGCTGCCTCTCTTCTGGCTCCC
Organism: Camelus dromedarius; assembly: GCF_036321535.1. NCBI lineage: Eukaryota > Metazoa > Chordata > Mammalia > Artiodactyla > Camelidae > Camelus > Camelus dromedarius. The sequence goes on from NC_087444.1 coordinate 18,516,552, forward strand.
GAGGTCAGGGGCCTGGCACTAAAATACCTTCTGACTCCAGTGAAATTTCTCCAGGCAGGGTTCTCTTCCAGGGGCTTTGACCAGCAAGCAGAAAAATACCATAAACTCTTGCCTCAGTACCGACAGGAGAGTATGCAATGACACCTTGTTTGGTCCGACACCAGTTTTGAAGATAGTGGCTGATAGCTTATTTGGAGCCTTACTTTTCTGTGTTGGCAGGATTCTTATGGGCTCACCCTGTAACAAGAGTTCTCAAAACGTGTTCATTGGACTCTTAATGCCTATGGAATCCTTATAATTTTATAAAATTATAGTTTTATAATTGAGTATATTTAAGAAGCACTTTTTTTTCCACTTTTCATTATAACCTCTTTATAGGATTTCTGAGCATATTGCTCTGTGCATTGCAAAGCTGCTTCAAGGATGTGACCTTCCTCTAAAAGTATATAACTTGAGGGGCCTGCCTCCTGTATTGTATTCTTTCTTCTATTTTGAAATGGTTTGTATTACTTGAAGAAAAAAAGAAAGAGGTACTTTTAAAGTTTCTGAGAAGTCGTGCAGTAACTTAATCTGTTTAACTTTGTTTACTCCAGAATTTCTCCACACTTTTTGGACATGCAGTCTTCTGTGACTGCAGAAAGAGAAAAAGTCTGATCAAAAAGGACCAGGTTATTCCCTTTGCTGTTTTGTGTGTTGTGAGCCATTCCCAATGGCCCCTTCTATCTCTTTCTAGATAAAAGTCCCTAGATAGTTCTGTCTTTCAGTTTAGGAGCTGTGGGGCTGGAGGACAAAATGGTGACCCAGGCAGCACATTCCAATCCTGAAGGTCACTGACTTGCTGTGACAGCATCGAAGTCACTTCCTTTCTCTGCGTCTGAGAGGGAACAGGAAGTGATGATCCTTGGAACAGTGGAGAACACCTCTGCCTCCATGACAGTTTGCAGTTTGTGTCCCTGGGGACCTCCCTGGCACAGAGCCAGCTGGGGGATTGGGCACCCCCCCCCCCGCCAGGGCAGTACCTGGAACCCAGCCGAACATTAGGCTTAGGGTACGATGGGCCCCCCAGACGCCGGAAGGCCCCATTTGGCTGCAGTAAGGTTACAAAAGATCAAATGTGCTGCCAGATAGTCCTGATTGTTCACATAGCTGGGATATTTGCTGCCCTCCCCCCTGCCCCAGTATCCTCCCCTCCACCCCTGGGTTGAGTAGGGAGCCAGAGGACACAGCCTGTTTGTTTTAGTATCCAGGGCAGAGACCAAGGAGCCAGCTGGTGGAAGGGGTGGGGGTGTGCAGTGCTGCCCTGTCCTTCTGCTCGCAGCCTGACAAGATGCCAGACCAATAAGCAGGACAGCAGATATCACAGTCTCAGAGACAGGGCACAGGCATGCAGAGCCCGGCACATGGATAAAAACTGTTTCAGAAGGGAGCCTCAAGCCTTTACAATGAAGAAGCCTCTGTTTCTTGTCCAGGAAAAAAAAAAAAAAACGAACTCCACTTCTGAAGATATGAAGAGTTTAGAAAGCAAAATAAGGCCTTCCTCTTGGGCAAGCTGTACACAGCTCTGCTTTGTCAGTGACCTTCGCTGTAAGCCCCGCCGTGGGCCCGCTAGGAGCCAGAGCAGGTGAGGCAGGTGGGGCAGCAGGAAACATGGGCATTGTCCTGGGCTTGAACCTAGGGAACCCTGGGCAAATAGAGATACCCTGATTCAAGAGCAGAGCCTCGCTTTCTCATCTGTGAAACGTACTGAGACACCTACCTCTCCTGATTACCAGGGAGGTTAGTTAATGGGTAAAATTCCTAGCTCAGTGCCTACTACATGGTGAGCATTTTGAGTATTCGTTCTCCTAGCCTCTGGTTCTTTAAAAAGAAATTATTCTCTATATAAAATGAGAAACTCTGGAAAATACATAAAATGTAAAGAAGAAAAATATCAGTTATAATTCCTCTATGTCAGTCCATTGTTTTCTTCTAGTCTTTTTCTGTGGATGTAAATACATTAAATATATAATTTTTTTTCCAAATTGGGGTTATACTGTATGTAGTTTTATATCCTGCATTTTACTTTCTTAATATCTTAAGCATTTTCTCATGTCATTAAATATTATTCAAAATGTTGTATAATTCGCTATCAGATGGGTATACCTTAATTAGATGATTTTCATTTTAGTCAGCATTTTGTATGCCCTTTTCTCACCAATATACATATTACAATAAACATCCTTATGCATATATCATGGTATTTTTGTTTATTTTCATGGAGTAAATTACTGGAAGTGGGACGACTGTTTTAAGTTCCCGATGCAGATTGTGCCTAGTTGCCCTCCAGAAAGATTTCCTTGCCATCCTTTCTGCAGAAGAGGATAGCATTAAAATACCTGAAGAGTCATTAAGTTTAAATGATGCTATAGAATGGTACCTGTGAATACATGGAAAACCATCCTGTGTGCCACGTTAATAAATATTTACTAAGCTGTGTGGGCGAGGCTTAGCCTGACTTCGTCTGGAGCCCCTAACTGTCTCACTTCTGCACTGCCCTAAGGTGGCTGGGAGAGATAAGGTGCTCTTCAGGACAAGGGCCCCAGATGGGTGTTATCTTCCAGCACAAGGGAACCTGTCCAGTCTCAGCACGTGCTGTGTCACACGTATTCCTTGAAGCGGGAGCTATGTGAATTCAGATAGGGCAGTAGAGGCAAAGGGCTTTGAGGAATTTAGTTGTTGGTGGCACGTCTGGGTGTTAAAAATGGGAAGACTCCATGCTATTCTAAACTAAATTTGTCTGGCTTCTTATAATAGAGATTGGCTGTTGTCTGATTTGATTTCTCAAAACTCATAAAATTGCTGCCTTGCATATATTATTAAGAAACCAATTTAATTTATTTTTAGAATCTAAGGATGACCCCATAAATCTATGAAGATCTTGCAATTACGCTTGAAGTTACTGGGAGAAAGGAAGTTCCCTAGAGATCAATTAGTTATTTGTTTCATGATCTGCTGGAAAACTTGTACTTTTCCACAAGGAGACTGACAGCGCCGATTTAAGTCCCTTTAGGAAAGGAGATCAGCCTGGCTGGCCTTGGGGGACCATCTCGTACTCCTGACCCAGACTGCCCTTTGTGGTAGGAAATAGAAGATAAGTGAGTCTGTTTGTTCAAGAAGAGGGATTTAGATCTGGATACTCTATCTCAAGTCCACTCCCAGGGAGACAGTGCTCTCTGCATTCTTGGAGTGGTTCTTAAGCAGGAGAAATTCCATCTGGGGGTCCATGTGCACATATCTTTGATGCTACCACTAGTGAGCAGCTGTCCGTCTGTTACCTGCTTCCCACTTCTCACCATCTCTAACCACCACCACAAGCCGTTTTTGTCTTGGATTCATGGTGCTCCCTGCCTCCCAACCCCTCCTCTGTCTCTTCCTCAGGACATCCCACCTACATCAGTACGGGATGATTCTGCTTGCCCTTAGGATTATCTGTATCTACAACTGCTTGTGGGAGATTCTCATCCTCAGAATAGTAAAGCTTGTCTTTATTTTGACCACAATGCTTTTATTTAGATATACCCTTCCACCTTGACTTTCTCATTCCTGAGTCACTCTCTCTTCTTTGAACACGTCCTTGACCCACTGGATGATAGAAAGTTCCCAAAATCTTGGACTCGGTTCTTTTCCTAAACAGATAGCTTACTGAATCATCTTTCAATCATACAGAACTTCTGACTAGCCTTGGGTTAGTCTTTCCCTTGCAATATACACATATTTAAAACACTATTGTAATATGTTAATTAGCCTTACTGTGGTAATCATTTCATAATATATACATATATCAAATGATCATGTTGTGCACCTTAAACTTACGCAATGTTATATGTCAACTATATCTCAATGAAGCTGGGAAAAAAAGGATTGTAAAATAAATAATTTTAAAAATATAATTTGGGCACACTGGCTTAAATAATATTTTGGACACATTGGGTTAAATAAAATGTTGTCGAAACTAAAAACAAACAAGCAAACAATAACAACAAAAAACCCCATAATTGTATTATAGCCTGCTAACCAGTCCTGACTCCTTCCATCAATTTACAGTAACTTTGGGGAGTGGAGGATGAAGTTTGTCCCCAGTGCTACAACTTCACCCTTACTGTGCTCACTGAAAGGTATTCTTTTAAGGAACCAAGAAAACTGGGTCGAACTCACTCACCCTACTAATAAGGCTCTGTGGAAACAAAGCATCAGGGTGAGACCAGACTCCTGGTCCTTAGGGAGTCAGGGACATAAAGTTTGGAGGAAACCCGCTAAAAGGCTGGAGCACCCAATTCCTAAATTAGGACCAGGGATTCCCCTGCCAACCAACAGTGGTCCAACACCAGCTGGGTGTCCTATAACTCAACTCAATTCTGACACTGTCTACTCAGAGGTTGCATCAGATCACACAGATTAAGGTTTCAGTCTTACAAGACTGCCCTGTACCACTTCAGACGCCAGTCACAAGTCCAGGTTAGCATCTGTGCATCTGCCTGACCATTACAGATGGGAGATTTCAATGACCTCCTTCTTGGTTTCAATTAATTTGCCAGAGCAGCTCACAGAACGCAGAGAGACATTCTACTTACTGGACTGTCAGCTTATTATAAAAGGATGTAACTTAGGAGCAGTCAGAGGGAAGAGACGCATAGGGCAGGGTATGTGGGAAAGGGCAGGAAGGAAGCGCCACGCTCCCCACATCTTGACGTGTTCAATGCCTCCTTCCGATCTCTGTCTTCATTCTGGATGATTTCAACACACTGGCCTCTCAATTTCTTTGATCCACTCATCTCCAAAGACCTTATCTCCTTCTACCTCACCACCCTGTCGTTAACAAAAATTGTACTACATTTGAAATCTCAAATTTAAATCCTCTTTTCTCTCAGCTTATTTGCTACAGTACTTTCATTGCCAATGTTTTACTGTTTATAGCCCTCTCTGAGCATCACTTCCCAAGTTGACTGGACTGCACCCCATGATCCATCAATAGAATTTCACTCCTTTGATCTCTCTTACACAAATTTGCCTTGAAAAACTCCAATTCTGGATAAATATACTATCTATTCACTCTTTGCCTGCACTGGAGCAGCTAGATGTTGTTGAAAAAACTACTTAACAAGGCTGACTGGTTTCATTTCATTTTATTTTATTTATTTCTAAAATCATATTAGATGAACTGTTTTTAATTTTTTGGAGGGAGGAGATAATTAGGTTTGTTTATTTACTTATTCATTTATTCTAGTGGAAGTACTGAGGATTGAACCCAGGACCTCATGCATACTAAGCATGCACTCTACCACTGAGCTATACCCTCCACTGGTTTCATTTTAAATTCAGGATTTCATAAATCAGAATGGCCTCCCATACTGCTGAGCAATACTATTATGTTCCTTTAGTAGGCTTGATTTCCTATTCTCCCTGTCTCTTTGCTTTCCCCTCCCACCCATGTTACCATCTGTCAGTAAATCCTGTTGATTGTACCTTGAAACATGTCCTGAATCTTATTTCCTTTTACTATCTTCACTGTTACCACCCTTGTCCAAGCAACTTCTGTCTCTTGTCTGCATTATTCAATAGCCTCTGTGATGTTCTCCCAGCTTCTAGCATTGTCTCCCTGCCCTCCAAATACACGAGTACAGTCCCCACAGCAGGCATGATATAAATCATATCATGTTGCTGCTCTGCTCAAAGCCTCCAGTGGTTTTCCAGCTCACTCAGAATAAAAACCAAAGTTCTCACAGTGGTCCGAGTGGCCCCCATGATCTGCCCCCTCATCTCCTACTCCCCTCCCACCCTTCACTTACTGCACTCCAGGCACTCTGACCTCCTGCAGTTACTCCAATGTGCCTGGTAAGTGCTCACCTCATTTCCTCCCATCTCCCTACAATCTTTTCCAACCAAGATACCCACATGGTTCCTTCACCGCCTTCAAGGTTTTGCTCAGTGAGGCTGTTCTTCATCATATTTAAAATTACAGCCACCCCTCCTGCCCCTCCCTCTTTTCCTTTCTTTTTCTTTTTCTCCATTGAGCACTTGCCATACTATGTCACTTGCTTATTGAGGTTAGTGTGTGCCTCACTGTATTAGAAGGCAAACTCCAGGACTTTTCTAGGGTCTCTTATTCACAATTTTGTCCCTACTGTCTAGAACATTCAGCAGGTTCTTAATGATAAATACTGGTTGAATGACTAAATGAATGTATCTGGAGGAATGGATGGACTGCACATTCTTTAGGCAATCCTTCCTCAATAAGTACTATTTCTCTCAAACAGGGAAAAGCAGAATTTGTAGCCCTCAAGGAGCTGACAACCATTGACTGCTGAGTTTGCCAGCTACTTTATAAATATGATTTCTATAACTTGCAACTATCCTATTTAGTGCCCATACCTTCCTTCATTCATTTGTTCATTCAACAAATATTTATTGAATGTCCAGTATGTGCCAGACATGTGTTCTAGACATTGGGGATATAAAGTAGAATAAGACAGAAAATGTCCTGCCCTTGTGGAACTTACATTCTAAAGGAGAGAGACAGGCGATATATGTAAATAAGTATCAGAGAGTGATCTGTGTTAAGAAGAAAATAAAACTGGCTAATGGGAGTGGGGAGCAGTTCAGATGTGGGTCAGGGAAGTGCCTCTGTGGAACTGACACTTGAGACCTAAGAGACAAAAAGGACCCGGGCCAGGTGAAGACCTGGGGATGGGATCAGCGCCAAGACCACGTGATGGGAATGAGCTCTGTACCCAAGGATCATCAAGAAGAGCGTGTGTCAGCAGGGGAGAAGGGAGATGAGCTCAGAGAGGGAGGCAGGAGTCAGAGCAGATGTGACCTCCAGGTCAAAGCAAGAACTTTGGGTTTTTGTCTAAGTGTAACGGGAAGCTACTGGAGTGCTTCAGTGTAGGGCAGTGATACTATCTGACACATATTTTTAAAAGCAACAGATGGAGAATGGGGCTAGAATGAGAGGAGGGATGCCAGTGAGGAAGCCCTTGCAGCAGTGAGAGACACTGGTGAGCTGGACTGGGGTTTTGGAGAAAGAGGCTTTACATTGCATTTGGATGTGAATCCACTAGCGTTACCTCCTTAGCACAAGCAGCTGAAGGAAACATACGTTTTCCTTCACCAAAGCTTTCATAAAGGAAACGTGTACTGATGACCATATCTATACCCAAAGATGCCATATAGATACACATATGTGGAGGGGATGAAGAAAAGAAGAAGAAAAAATGAGTGAGGTTATTTTACAATACAAGAATTATGGGAATGTTTTATGAATTAATACTATTTCCTATAATAGGAATGTTTTATAACTATGTGCTTAAGAGGAAAAAAGGGTTTTTTTAATTTTTAAACTTTTTATTGAAGCATAACACAGACATGAAACGTGCACAAATCTAACATGTACAGCTTAATGAATTTTCTTATTATGAGAAATTGAGTATTGTTTCCTGTGCTATAGAGCAGGTCCTGGTTGTTTCTCTAGAAAAAGAAAACATGTTTCACATGTGGAGTCAACACAGGCTTTGGGGTTAGAGGCCACATTACCTAAGAGACTAGGACTCTTAAGTAAAAAAAATTAATTTATTAGAGAATACTTATTTTTTAATTATTTAAATTAGTATGAAGTTTTAACCATAAACTTTTATAGAAAATAACAGTCCTGAATTTTGAATATCTGCATCTTTGAGGAGAGACTGGTAGGATGTAACAGAGAACAGATCATAGTCAAATTCAGTCTGAATTGAGCCTTTCTAGTTTAATTCACCAAGTTGTGACATTTACATCCTTATAGAAGAGCATCTGAATGACTAAGGTAATTTTTGGTTCATGAGACTGCATCGTTGTTCTGCGAGGCTCCTAGTCAATACATGTATAATTAAAGCCTGCACTTTTAATCAAGATAGAACTGAAAAATCTCTATTTATTATTCCATATTTTCTCATATTATAAAATATTCTGTATTTCATTTCTCATAGACTTTCTGATTTCATGGACAGTACCAGTGGAGATGAACAGTAGTGGATTCAGGATATTTTTTGGAAGTAACATTGAAGAACTTTTCTGATAGACAGAAAGAGGGAGGTAAAGAAAAAGTCTTTTCATCTCCATTTTAAGGATGAGGAAAGTGGGGCTCATGAGCACACCCACTGTCACGCCCTAGTAATGAGAAGAGTCGAGATTCTGACCGACTTCAGGCTCCAAAGCCCACACTTTTCTTCTCTACTGGACATCCTGGGAGCACGGAGGTTGGTCAGGCAGTAGCCCTATTTCACATCAGAAAATTTACTCTCTAGGGTTTTAATAGGGCACCTCCTCCAACCCCACCCTCAGTGGAGAGAACCACTTGCTAACCACTTAGTGACAGTTTACAGATTTTATAAAAGCGAGTTTCCAAAAGTAACGATAAAAAATTCAGTTAAATTCACTGCTAAAGATGAAGACTGTTGTTTCGAGGCTTCTTAAACGCTATTCTATAGTTAACTGAATTCTGATGCTTTGAGTAAACCCTCCGTAATTTACTTAGCACATAGTTATTTGTGCCAACCACGTATAAGCAATTGTGTTAGGCAAAGGATACTTCCTTAGGGCCTTTTTGATTTCTGAGTTTGTAGGATTTGTGCAAAATGACTTAGCACAAATAATATTCAGTTATTCAATTCTGAGTTCCTGTCCTGATTCATTGCCCTCTCCCTTGTGGGTCTCTGTGTGCCTTCCCAAAGCATTTGTTTTGGATTGGCTTTTGCATAGAATGGATGATAGGGAGGGATACATGGAATACAGGTGCTAAATGCTTGTGTGGTAGTAAAAGAAAAGGTGAAAAGCTACAGGATGATGGAAGCAGATAATGAGAAATGATGATGATTCAAGGAAAGGGAGAAGAAAGCATTAACCCTTGCTTTTGCAGAATAGTTAGTACATGAAGAAAGTGAGAGATTAGAAGGTTACTTGCAGATAAGGGAAGAAACAGAAATATTCTGTGGGAGGAGGGCTTGAGGAAGAGTAAATATGGGCTTTGTAAGCAGTTAAGGTATTTACTCTTCCCCCAGAATAGTCTCTGGGTTGACCCTTGAAAACTAGGAAAAATAGGGGTTAAGTCTCCTACCCGTTATCTCTAAATCCTACAAACTTCCTATCCTCCTCCTCCTTTTTTTTTTTTAATTGAGGTGAAATTCACATAACATAATTAACCATTTTAAAGTGTACAATTCAGGTGGCATTTAGGGCATTCACAGTGCTGTGCAAAAAGAACTTTCTCTTGTTTCACCTTCCAATTCTTTTATTAAGTTGTATTTGAGTCTTTCTCTTTGCTTCCACAGGCATGGCCTTCCCCCAAACTCTCATTCCACCAAAGCTATCATTTTTGGGGGGATCCAGTCCCCCAAATGTCCTATTCTGGTGCAAAAAGAAAACAAGATTAGCAAGATTTAGACTTGAGAGCAAGCAGGTCAGACTCCTACCTGCAATCACATCATTCAGCCCAGCAACCAAGCCGGCTCTAATGAGGAGATGCTGGGGAGGGAGGGAAGTGTGGGGGCAGTGAGCAGACACAGCCTTCTCACAGTACAGAGAGGGGACCTTCGCGGTGAAATGGAGAGCATCACTCACCTGACTGTCCTGGGTGGATTATCAGCTGGGCGCTTCACTTCTCAGTTTGGAACACCATGCTCTGCTCTGCCCTGCCCTGATTTTAGTTTCTAACCCCAGGGCGCTTTAGCAGCCTAATGCAGACCAGTAACCTCTTCTTGCCCAAAGTGTACTTGGCATACTTAAGAGCGCATGTCCCTTATGTATGATAATATAATGGCATATTTTCTTCTGTTCACATTTTGCATGAAAAATGTACCCAAAGTAGTTATTTAAAAAAAAAAACCCAAAACCAAAAAAACAAAGTACCCTCACTGATGCCCTACTGGAGCATCAAGATGGATATGGTAGCTCCAGGCCTTGTGTCTTCATTCCTTTGTCTTAGTGAAAAGACAGAGGAAGGAGCAAAAGAGTTTCTTCTCTCAAAGTACTGTTTTGCTTTTTGTTTTTTAACAAAAAGAAACAATTTTCCAGAAGCCTCCCAGCAGACTTCCTGTCAAATTTCATCAACCAGAATTGAGTCCTATACCCACTCCTAGACTAATCATTGGCCAAGAGAAATGGAATTACCAGGATTGCTTTAGATCAATTGTGATTTGGGGGGAGAAATTTACCTTCCTTGAAATCAAAGAATCTTCCTTCTCTCTGAACAAAACTGGGATTCTATTTATAGGGAAGAAGTAATATAGGGAATGGTTTATGGCTAAATATGGCAGAGGATGGCTTAATTTTTTACTAAATCATATTTCTTTTCCTCTTGGGCGCACAGCTAGATTGCATCATCTCCTAACCTCTCTGCAGTTAGCAGCATCGACACTCCCGAGTTCCCACCAATGTAACATGTGCAGAAGAGATGTATGTATTTGCTACCTCCAGCTCTAGTCTATAAAAACTTCCTACACAAATTATCCTTATCCCCCCCACCCCTTTTTTAATGTTTAATCTTGTTCGGGGGGCAGGGAAAGGTAATAAAGTTTATTTATTTTTTAACGGAGGTACTGGGGACTGAACCCACGACCTTGTGCCTACTAAGCACGCACTCTAGCACTGAGCTATACCCTTCCCACTACTTCCCTTTTTTTTTCTGGACAGATGCAAAATATCCAGTGGAGAAATCCAAGGCTCCAAGGAATGGTGAAGCTGCAAGAATCTAGACAGAAGTCACCTGAATCCCAGAATGACTTCATGGAGCAGAGCAACCCTCTCATCCCTGGCACTTTGCTTTGGCCACCTAAAATAGACTGATGATGTGAGCAAGCAATAAAACTTATGATTTCTTATAGGATACTTGTGGCCTTGGGTATGATTGCCAACCCTGAATGGATAGTTGGCTTATTTACCCCTTCCTCCAGGGTTGCAAGACTGAGATATCCCCAAGATTTTTCTTTTCAAGACCCCTTCAAGGTGTCTTTAGCAAAGAAAGCTTGAGTAGGAGAATGCAGCAGACATTGTTCATTGCCTATTCAATCAATAGTTAGGGTTAGCCAATTGCTGTAGCAAACAGCCTTCATATCTCAGTGACTTAACACTTGTACTAAGGAATTACTATAGCCCATTATGTAGTATTCTGGCCAGAAATGGATAACCTGAATCTAATTGTGAATGAACATGTGCTAAGGATAAATGACAAGCCTAAAATGAGGAGCACTCTATTATTTAAAAAAAAAAAAGTTTGGATTCTTCAAAAATATCAAAGGCAAAAAAAGGCTAAGGAACTGTTGCAGATTAATGGAGACTAAAGAGACATAACAATATACAATTCTAAACTGGATCTTATACCAGAGGGGAAAAGATGGTGAGAAAGACATTATTGGATTTATTGACAAATTTGGACTCTGGATGGTAGATAAAAGTATTTTATTAATGTTATGTTTCTTGGAATTGGTAATTAAATGTATTGTGTATGTAAGAGAATGTACTTATTCTTAGGATATTCAAGTAGAAAGGGATAAAGAGGCATGATGTATGCAATTTACTTTCAAATGGTCAGAAAAAAATGTGTGTGTAATCGATCTATCTACTGGGCTTAGAATGCAAATGTTAAAGCAACAGGGGTGAAATGTTAATAAGTGAATCTGAGTAAAGGGTATATGGGTGCTCTTTTAATTAATTTTACCATTTTTGTATACATTTGAAATTATTTCCAAATAAAAAGTTTTTTGGAGTCTAGATTAAAAAAAAAATCAGTGAGGATTCACTCCTGTTGGTTCAAAGGATTTTCCCACACTGGGCCTCCTATCCTTTACTTCAGATATTCACTCTCACCTGGTTTTCCCAGTTTTACAACTGTTGGCTTCTACTTGAATTCTCTATTTCCTCTTGGTCCCTTGGATTCACTACTTGTTTGGATAGTTTGCCTAGCTCTTTGACTCGGTTTATCTCAAGACACAGCCTTTTGGTCAGCTTCTCCTATGTGGCCTTGAGCACTGCAGCTCCCTGGCAAGTGACTTCCTGCCTATGACACCTGACTTTAGGCTCCAGACCCTAAAGGGATGACACGCCCTAGACGAGATTTCAATGCTTCCAAGTGACAACAGCTCCAACTCCCTCTCTAGCTGTCCTGACTTTGTCTGGGAGGAAACAGTTTACGTATCTGCCCTCTTCTCTCCATGTTCCCTGCTTGATCAAACCCTCATCATAGTTTTCCTTCTTTCTTTTTTTTCTTTAACGAAGATAGTTTGCAATGTTGCATCAATTTCTGGTATACAGCATAACGTTTAAGTCATACATATACATACATATATTCCTTTTCATATTCTTTTTCATTATAGGGTACTACAAGATACTGAATGTAGTTCCCTGTGCTATACAGTAGAAACTTTTTGTTTATTTTATATATAGCAGTTAGTATCCGCAAATCTCGAAGTCCCAATTTATCCCTTCCCATCCCCTTTCTAATTAAGCTCTCTTTCTCTTGTCTTCTGCCTCTCCAGCCAGCCACCAGTTCTCTCTTTAGAGAGAAGATTCCCTCATATTACCTGTCTGATGAAACCTCTAATAGCTCTTCATTGTCTTTGAAAATCTGACTCAACCTACCTTACTAATTCCAAATCCTGCCACTTCTTGGCTGATTCGTAAGCCACAACAGACCATGCCTTTTCTCCTTTGTATCTTTAATTTCTAACATAGTGCCTGGCATACAGGATACTTAATAGATATGTGTTGAACAGACAAAGGAACTCCAGTTACATTAAACTTTGAAACATCTTTGACCATACCATGTTTAAATATCACCTTCTCTGAAGATCTTCCCTAATTCTGTCATTCAAATCTTACATATGTCTCCATGCGTTTTTTAAAAAAATTTTACTGAAGTATAGTTGATTTACAATGCTAGTTTCAGGTGTACAGCAAAGTCATTCAGTTATACATATACATATTTTTTGTTTTCAGATTCTTTTCCATTATATGTTATTACAAGAAATTGAATATAGTTCCCTGTGCCATACAGTAGGTCCTTGTTGTTTATCTACTTTATAGATAGTAGTATGTGTTTGTTAATCCCCAATCCCTCCATGCATTTTTTTTTCTCACTAGACTGTAAGCTCTCTGAGGGAAAAGACCATGTCTTATTCATTTTGCTTCTGATCCAGTGTCTAGCAGAGTGCCTGGCATCAAGAAGGCACACAATTGGTTGGGTGGATGAATGAATAATGTTAAGAGAGGGGAAAATACTAGATTTTAAGAAGGTCTCTATGTAGTGAGACACTCTGACGAAATGACCTAAGAACAACGAAGACAGACATCAACAATTATAAATAAGGTACAAGAAGTAAATTAAGTAGTCAAGTGATGATGCAGAACTGAGCACCTAGAATAAAGTGGGGGTCAATCAGGAAAGGCTCCCTAAAGTGGAATTTTGAGATGTGTTTGAAAAGAAGAAAGGGACAGAACTTGGGAGAGTAGGAGCTTAGAAGCCTGTCACAAGAGTTGGGTAGAACCAGGGTATGGTAAGCAATTAGCATCTTTGAAGCCTGCTTTTCCAGCAGGGTATGTTCCACCCCAGAGCACTAGTTCTGGCTTTTCCCTTGCTCCACAGGCACACATGCTCACCTGCTCTCCATGTTGTGATGTTTCCCAGGTCAGCCCAGTGTAGGACTTTATGTTCTCTAAGTTCCTGTGAAAATAAGCAAACAAAACTGTCCTGTGGGATTGAACACTTTTGCTAACCCAGGTCCTCTAGGGAAATAAACTTCCCTGTTCCCAATAAAATAGAATCATTCCCAGTGCTAAACAAAGGGAGAAACCCAAAGGTGGTATGACCATTTTAGCATATCTTCACAAAAATGATCTCTTTGATCCCAAGAGGTCAAAGATATATGAATGAGATCTGAGAAATATAACTTGATAGCAGAATCTTATCTTAAACACATGTTCCCTCTCCTTAAAGAGTATGTGCAGATATCCATGGTGCTGCACAGCCACTTTCTAGGGCTCAGATCCTTGCTGCTTCTAGCACCTGCAGGATGGGAAAAAAATTAATATACTGCTTATAAAACTTTCCCACTTGAGGAATCAGAGTCTTTTACTCAGTGAGTGGCATGTCTGAAGTCTTCCAGAATCTCTTGGCCCTGGGAGATTGCAACTGTCTTTCTTATTAGGATAACCTAGTTTTCAAGCAGTGTCTTACTTTTTTTCAGAATGTTGTGTGCCCAACGCATTCCATTTCCTGAATACCTGGCTTTACTATCTCCTGGTAGACGCAAGAAAATTATGGTAGTATAAGCTCACTGCAGGTTTTGAGGGGTTGGGTTCAGAGCACTGCTACTCTTTCTCACCTCCTAATACAAACCCAGGGCCCCAAGGCGGCAATGGGAGAGTACCCTAAGGGGGCTTCTAATGTGCTTGGAGGCTTAAGGATCCCAAACGCGGCTGTCACTCAGCTAGACCGTCTCCGGAAGGCAACGAAACATTAAAGCCTAAACCTAGGTGATTTTTCACCAGCAGGGGGCTTCCCGGGAAGGCACTGCCTCCCCGCGCGCTGCCCAATCTCTGGGGGTGTCACACTAGCGGCTGGTGATGTCACACTGGCGGGGATGACATTTTAAAGCTGGACCCCACACTGCCACCAAGCACCTTTAAATCACCGCGAAGTCGACCGTGCGGAGGGGGCGGGGAATCCGACCCCCGCCCTCGATCCACGCTGGCTCCCCACGGAGGCCCACCCACTCCCAGTCCCATCAGTACTATGCGTTCGTCTTAACCCACCGGCTCTCCGGCACTTCCGCCTCAGTAGGTGTCATGGCGCGGGGCGGGGGACTAGTTCCCGCGAGGCGGGGCCGGCCGGATAGGGGCGGCTGCTCGGCGCTCAGCTCGTCGGGTCTGGCGACAACGGCGGCTGCGGAGCAAGGGGCCGGGTGGTGGCCCCGGACGGCAGCGGGAGGCCGAGGCGGGAGCGCGCGGGGCTGAGGCGGCGGCGGCGGCGGCGGCGAGGGGCCGGGCGGCGGAGCGGGCGGGAGGCTGAGGGGGCTCCCCCCGCGGGACGGGCGCGGGGACGGCTCCGGGGGGCAGGGGCCGGGGCCCGGGCCGGCTCGCGCGGGGGGTATGATGACCCGGCGGCGGGGCCCCGGATCTCGTCTCCTCCGCCGCCTCCTCACGGCAGCCCCAGCTCGCGGCTGAGAACCAGACACACCGGCGGTGAGTTGCGGCGGGCGGGCGGGCAGGGGCCGCGGCGGGGAGCGACCTCTCATAGACTCCCCGAGGAGGGGCTGGGCCGGCTGCGGGCTCTCCGGGTCGCCCGGCCTGCGGGGGGCGCCTCCTTCAGCGGCCCCCACCTGGGACCCGGCCGCTCCCGGCTGCGGAGAGGATGGCGTTCCCAGGAAAGTGGGGAGGCTCGGGGTTTGTTTTCGGGGCAACTCCCCCAGTCTCCTGCCACTTCTTTCCTGGGCGTGTTGTTGTCCTTAGATGACAGGGGGCCGCTTGGCGTCTCCTCGCCCCGCCAGTTTTTTCCCGGCTGTCGTGGCGGGTTCCCAGTGTGGCTGGTGCGTGTAGATTTCACAGCCCCTCTTAGCGCCATGGTTTTCGGTTATTTGTGCTGTTGGGGACCAGGAAGCGGTGTCTGGAGAGGACGGCGGCGGTGGGGTGGGTGTGGAAGCCTTCTCATCCTCTTCGCTCCTGTTCTTTAATCGTTAGGTTTGTAAATTGTAATGATGGTTGGAGACTACGTGGGACCGGCCCACCTAGTGTACATCTGTGCAAGGCAGATCTAGAGGTCTGGCTCAAAGGGAAACTTTTGCTGTCTGTCGCCACTTTTCCAAAGCTTTCGTTTAAAAAAAAAGGGGGGGGGGTGAGGAAACAACCAAAACTCTTGGGTAAGCCCTCCCCGCCCCCCCCGCCCCCTCAGTTCACAGGTTTGTGGGAAAGAGGCTCTTTTTGTGCCTAGCAACCAAGACCTGGGGCTCGGTTTCCAGGAGCGCTGGTGTAACCTCCAGTTTGTTGTGGTGACAAACCGTGAGCTTTGGCCTGTGTTTATGCTGGGCGCGCTTTCTTTCCTGTTAAGGTGGGGGCAGGAGGAGGGGCTAGAGAAGGGGAAAAAAACAACCCCAAGTTCCAGTGTGTCTTTCCTCCACTTAAACCACTGACTCAGTTGTAGATACTCATTTTGAGGCAGCCCTAGATGCTTTTTCTTAGTGACACTTTAGGAATTTTCAATAATTGCATCAAAATATTAGTTTCGACCATAGACTCTTGTGCCCAATCTGTCCTTTATCTTATTTGTTTCCTAGTAACTGATGAAAACAGCAGCATGGCTGACTGCTTCTGATGAAGAGGGGTTAAATTAAGTGGCTGATGCCCTCAACAAAACCTACAATTTTGCTCTTGTTTGTGTAAAGCTATTTTTGATTCCTGGTCTGTAGTGTTTTGGTTTTTTTCTTAAGATTATAGAGAATGCATATCATTACTAGCTCTTTTCGTTTGTAGGTCTAAGGCTTTCTGTAAAACGTTTAAAAATCTAGCAAGTCATTTTATCTAATAGTTGTTAATTCAGCTGGTGATTTTGTATATACATGTAATCATCTCAGGGTTCAGTGTTGGAAAAAGACTGCTATGATGGTATGATGGGGGTTATCATTGACTTTAAAATACTGTTCCTGGCTTGAAGGATATTTTGGTAAAGTACTTGTGGTTGGAACTGGAGGCAGCCAAGCCAGTAAAGAGCAGCAGACGAGTGAAATGGTGAATAAGATCTTGTAAATATACTGCCTCTGGTTAGTAAGTACTACTTTTGCTGGTGATAGCTTCATGAATAGTTCATCCTGTCTTTGGACATTGTAGTTTTATGGGTTGCAAAGCAAGCACATTGGTAACTTGAGGTTTAAAACCAAACTGGGACTCTCTCCTAAAAGAAAAGAAGATAATCTCAAGGTTCACAATTCTCTGGAAAACAGAATTCTTTTATTCTGTGGTTTTGTTTTCATAAGCACAGTTTAGTCAGTGGTTGGGTTAGTAGAAATTAGTGAGCCAAACCTGTCCTATAAGCTTCTTACACTTGGAACTTGTGCAACTTGTTGTTAGTTACATATTGTAACTGGTCCTTTTGTAATTTGAAGTAATTTTGCAAAGATGAACTTCCTTATCTGCCCTTTTATTTTCATTTTCATGACTATATAAAGCAATCCTTTTTTTCAAAGTTGCAATTATTAATTCCTCCCCAGTTTCTTTCTTTACATTTCATGCCATTCTGAACACAAGTCATCAAAATAATTTTTCTATCATACCACTTCAACAATCACTGATTTGCTTTTCGGTTCCTTTTTTGTTTTTGTTTTTTGTTCCTAATCTCCCAGCTTCCTAAATGCCTATGTATTTTGGTAGAGCATAATTTGACACTTAAAAAAAAAATTACATCCTGTTTTTGTATTTTTCTTTTTTGTGTGTCATATCACCTCAGCAACATTCTGAGTTCTTTGAAGATAGGAAAACTTATGTGTATTTCTTTTGGATTCTTCAAGGGCACCTGGTACAGTGCTTTCCCACTGTGCTTAATGAAAAAGAATCAGAAACCCTGAATCATTTGCCAACAGTACTACTCACCAGCTCTGTGTGAAACTTATTTGACTTTCTTGTGTCTACTGTTTTTCATCTTGGAATTAGGGGGTTTTAGAATCTCTTAAGATACATTTTAGCTGTAAGAATCCCTGTACTTTTTTGCCAATATATCTTCTGCTCCAATCAAATACATCTTACTCTAAACATGTTTCAGTTTTCCACATCCCCTGATATACTGGCAGAAGTTATCTCATTCATCTGTAAGTGCTGCTTCTACCTTCCCTCTGCCAAACTGTTGTTACCTTACTTAAGTCTTGTTTTCCTTAGGCCTTTTCTGGCTGATCTGAACAGGTCCTCTCTTAGTGTTTTTGTTTCATATTGACCTATCCTTTGTTAATTTGTCACTTTTCTTATGCTGGAAACTCCTCGAGATATAATTTTCTTTATTCTAAACTTTATACACCTTGTAGACTGTCCTGTGCACATGCTAAGAAAGTACCATTTTACCAGACACAGAAGCGCCTGTTTTTCTTTTGTTCTGTTGCTGTAGATTAGTCATTCCAAATAAATCTAAGAGAACTGTTGAAATTTAGGGGAAAAACATCCTGCCTAGGGAAAGCACCCCTCAGCCAGTGTACCAAAATATTACAAAATTGGTTAAAATGGCTGGAAATTATATAGAATTGTAGAGTTACTCCTTTGTCAACTAAGGCTACATTTTCCACACCCTGTTTTTGCGAACTAGTTGGGGAACTGGCTTGTTTCACTTGGTTCCATATGAAGGAAGTGCTACAGGAAAGAGGGTGGGGGACTTTGATTCAAGTGCTGTCCTTAGAGTTTCAAGCTTATTTTTTCCTTCTGGATCGCTATACTTAGAAAGGTGGTCTCTTGTAGACAAGAGACTCTAATTTCTATCTTGACATGTGAGCATTTCTCTAATTTAAGTCAGGCTGACTTCTGAGGTTCCTTTACATGCATGTGTGGAGAAGTAATGTGATCCTGTTATAGTCATTCATTTTAGCAAACGTTTGACACATGCTGTATGCCAGCCGTTGTGATGAATGCTGGTAATACACACACACACACGAAAAATACCTACTCTGCCATCTAGAATTACCCTCAGAGAACTGGCAGTTTTGAAGTCAACTTGTAAATAAATAATTACAAATAGTCATACTTAGAATAAAATTCAGAGTGGCCTGCAAGTCAGTATGTGATCTGGCCCTTGTCTGCCTCTTTGGGCCCTGCTTCTACTATATTTTCCCTTGTTTGATTCCATCCATACTGGTCTCTTTTTCAAATAGGCCAAGAATGTATCTTGGCACTATTTCTTTTGCTGAAATGGCCCCTTCTTGTCAAGTAGGTCTCAGCTTTAAGTGCCACCATCCTACAGTGCCTTCCCTGACCACCAAATCCAGAGTATCTCTCATCCTCCCACCATCTCTATCATATCACTGTGTTTGTTTTCATTATAACCTTTATCACTAGCTGCTGTTTTCTTGGGTGAGGGGACGTGTTTGTCTCCCCAATAGAAAGTAAACTCCAGAAGATAAAGGATCTTGTCCATCTGGAACACCATTGCTATCACTGGGCTCTAGAACAGTGCCAGGCAGACATACTGGGTGCTCGGTGTAAGTTAAATGAATAAATGAAATCAGTAAGCACAAGTGTGGTAAGTGCTAGGAAGTAGTAGAGGATGCTGTGGGTGCCTTTATCAGGAACCTTAGCCTAGTACAAGCTGGTCTGGAGAAAGCTTCCCTAGGTGTGTTTGTCAGCGTAGGGCTGACTAAACAGTAATCTAGCTGAAGGAAAATCGTTTTTCTCTCATGTAACAGCCTGAACTAAATGTTCCAGGTCGAAGTGAGCGCTCCTGGTGGGCAGCTCTACGTGATCATTCAGGCTTCCATGTTCTTTCCATCTGGCTGCTCTGCCATCCCTTGGGTGTTATCTCATGGTGGAAACTGGGTCTCTATGGGTTCCTGCTGGTGGAAAGGGAAAGGAACACCAAAGGCTGGTACATCACTTTCTGTTGGAGAGAGATGGCTAAATGTAGTCTAATCGCGTGCCTGGGATGGAGGGAGTAGATTTTGATCCAGACCAACGGCCTGTGTGCTGCACTGAAAAAGTAAGCTGTAGGCAGAGGCCAAAAGGATAAGTAGTGGTTAGAAGAAGCGAAGGCTTAGACGGTAAAATGAGGTTCTGAGAGAGGACATTCTATGTGAAGGAACTGAAGCGGAGAAATCAAGGCCTACTCTAGACCCAGAGACATTTAGTACCACTGAAAGAGAGAGTGCCTGGGGGAGAAAGACTAAAAAAACAATCAGAGTTGAGATCTTACAAAGTCTGACAATGCAAGTTAGAGACTTTGGACTTTATCCTAAGGTTGTAAATGGGGGAATAGTTATACATTTTTAAAAGCTTCAGTTGTTAAGGTGAAGAATGAATTGGGAGAAGGGAGCTTAAAAAGGAGCTTGAGTGTACCAGGTGAGGGAGACAAGTTAGGCTATTGAAGTAAATAGTCCGGGATTGTGCGGTAAGGGTGGAATGAGAAGAGATTTGGTGTTCCAGTGAAAGCATTACCCAACCTTAGCTTCCTTTATTTTTACACAATGTGTGTTCTTATTTACCCACTTTAATGATATGCATACGCTTTATATATCACTGTGATGGAAAATATGTACATCTGTGTACATGTCAGTCAAGGACAAGTGCTAGAGGAAGAAATCAATATACAGTACTGATTTTAGGTTATTTAGGTCACCAATTGTTTAATTGATCAAAAGGGCAAAGATGTCACCAAGCAGAAGCAGTAGAAATTTGTTTTTGTTGTGTCAGGGGGAAAGAGGAAAGTTACTAAAGACTAAGGGCAAAACATTGTCAGATGATTACCTTGGTTGTCAAATCTAACTGTTTCATTCATAGTTGTAATATTTGAATTCTTTATAGTAAGATTATCTACCTGTAGTGCCCATAGGGTGAGGCACCCAGTAAATGTTGTTAAATAGTTGTGACCATGGCAGGGAGTGGAGAGGCTGTTAATTTGACTGTTTTTGAAAGCCTTGGATTCTAGAAAAATTCAATTCTTTTTTTAGCAGTACGTAAGTACCAGTTGCCTTTTGTCTATTCTAGTTTAGGATTAATGCAGTTGGCAAATTTGTCATTTTATTTATATGGTTAAATCCTTAGAAAGTCAAGTTTGAAATGAAAAGACGAGTATATTGCTGGAGTCAAAAGGTGCAACATTTTCAGGAGTTTAGCTTTTAGTTTATTGGGAGCTATTCTTACGTGAATTGAAAATACGTGTAATTTGCTTAACAGAATCTGATACGTAGTAAGTTTTTCACAGATGTTAATTCTGTTCCATATTTTTGTTTGAGAAGTCTCAGCCTAGGAAGAAAAGTGTCTCCCCATTTGCAAAGCAAATTTTATGGAACATAGTATCTTTGTTTTGTGCCTAGAAATGTCTGTTTTTTAGCTGAATTTCAGAGTGTTACATAAGTCAGAGAGTTGATTTTTCTAGGCAATTTTGATTCCGTATTTTCTTCTCACCTAGTGCTAGTTGAGGTCAGGATGAGTCTTAGCCACACTGTAAGAGTCCTAGTGGCATGACATTGACTTAAGGACCACACAGCCTTGCTGGGGGGAAGGCCAATGAAATTCTGGATTCTTTCCCTTGTGGTAGACTTAAGCTTGTCATTAAGAATTATATTCATTTATATACTTAAACTTTCAGATCAGTCTTCTAGAACTAGTGCTTTTTGCAGTGCTCAGTGTGAAGATTTTAAGCCATTAGTATCTATTATTTTGTTCATTGGGTGAAAAGTTGTCAGTAACATTCCTCTGGTAAATGCAGTATTTTTAAAAAGTGTCTAGTTATGATCATACTTTAAAAATTTGGTATTACACTTAATGAATTCTTTTCAGTTTTATTACTTTGAGCCTCCGTATTCCTAGACATAGCTACACACTGCAAATTTTGTATTCAAATTCTTTTACTAAATACTTTTAGGTACATAAAGGTTGTGCTTGTGTTTTTTGATAGATTGTTAAAATTAGTAACTCACCAGATACGGAAAACAAATTTGAAAAATCTGCTTACTTTCACTGTTCAAAAATTGACTTGATTTTATGATAAATATTTTTGCATGTATTTTGTAAAGGCACTACTTGATTTCAGTTTTTCCTTTATTATAATTTGATATTATGTCAGTGATATAGGTAGAACAAGATGATTTGTAAATTTGTAAACTAGGAGTTAAATTGCAGTAACTTTATCTTTTAATTTACACTTTTTTACCCTCCAGGTTCATGTAAATTATGGAAACTCTTGTTTAAAGTAAATCCAGAGCACATTTTAAAATGGAAAGTTTAGGATTTGTTCTTCCTTCCAGCTATTTGGTCCAGTGCAGATGGTTATTAGTTGCATTCAGGCACGAAGAGATGTATACTTTTGCTTTTTTATGTTCTGTAACATCCCTTGTCATGTTTCCTTCCTTTCTGGTTGTGTGTATTTATTCTCTTATGACTAACAAAGTTATACTGTATGTACTAGAGTGGAGACTTCCCCCCTATCTCAAGGGCCAAGTGGATAAAAGAGAGGGACTTAAGAAAACAAAACAAGCATTTGAAAATCTTGCACTTTATAACATGAGTAGTAGGAGGTAGACTTGAGGTTGGTAGGCAGGGGTCAAAACACCCTGAGTGTCTGCCTGTATATTGCCAGAATCTGTGGTAGATTCTGGCAATATAAGCAAAAGAACAAGACAGGTATGGTACCTGCCCTCCTGGAAATTTTACTGTAGCTGGAAATGTAACATTACATGTAACATTCATGTTATAAGGTAGGTACACAGTATTATGGGAGTGCATGGTGGGGGAGGGGCGGCACTGGTGGTGGTGATTGTGGAGAGTGTATTTTATGCGTGCGAGACTTGGGAAACAGTTTTCCTAGCAGAAAGTCTTCTACATGTTAGAGGGCCTTCCAGGAACTGAAAGAAGGGCAGTATGGCTGGAATGGAGGAATTGAGGTGGGGAGATTTTAGGACACAGCAACCCTTATTTGGTGAGCTTTTTAAGGCAGGTTTAGGATTTTGGATTTTATCCCCAAAGCAGTGAAAAACCCTGGAGGCAGAGGGAGGGAGGTGGTTCAGAAAGAGCGGTCCTCTGATTTACATAGTTTAAAAACAAAGATCCCCTGAGTGCATTCGAGATGAGTTGGGAGGCTACTGGCAGTTTGAACTAGAAAAATTCCAATAAGGGTAGAGAAAAATGGCTGATTTGAAACATGCTTAGGAGGTAGAATGATAAAATTTGGTTATAGATTAGATATGGGGGATTAAGGGAGAGGAATAAGGGAGGGGAATGAGTCAGGATAATAATATTAAATGAGTTCTAGGCACTAAGCACGTCACATGTATTAAATCATTCTCAGAATAACCCTCTAAGGTAGGTATTGCTGTCACCATTTTACAAATGAGGGAACTGAGACTCATTTCCTCCTTGTTTTTTGGCTTGAGGTTTTAGATGTATGGTGGTCCATAATTGAGGTAGGAAACTGGGCGTGGGGTGGAGGCTTCAAAAGTATAATATTGGACATGTTGCATTTGAGATGTGTGTAAGTTAATGTGTGGAGTGGTCATTTGTAAATAAGGCTTTGGAGTTCAAGAGAAGTCCGGGTTAGAGAGAGATTTGAGAATTTTTCGCAGATGACCAGTTCTGGGAAGTAGTTATTGAAAAGGGGGAAGTGTGGAGCAAGAGAAGAGGGATTACTGTGGAGCCCCAAGGCATCTGAAGGTTGTATGGTTGAGAAGGGGGAAGATAAATATGAAATGGCTTGTATGCTATGGTAAATGTTTGGACTTTGTTCTGAAAGTATTAGCTTTGGGATTAGTCTTTGGGTTTATTGAGCTTAAGATGTCTGTGGGTCATTTAGGAACAGAAAGGTGGGCTGTTCTCACTCTCTTTCTTCATATTTTTCTGAGAATAACTTCCCGTGGTTCTTCAGAAGAGTCTCTCTAGGCTTCACGTCATCCTGATTTCTTTTCTTCTGGTCAGCTTATCAGTGGTCCTCTTACAATGTAGTGGTGAGACCTAGACCCTATTTTATGTGTGATCTGAGCAGAGTGAATTGCCTTCACTTTGTCTTCCACTTTCTGGACACTACTACTTCTGTGAATATAGTTTAAGATTGAATTAGCTTTTGAGGGGAGGGGAACATTATTACATAATGTTTCCTCTTACTAACAAACTGTTTTTCATATATTCTCCTGCTAAACCTTATATCTCTTATCCTTGTGCTTTGTGCTTGCCAAATTTTGGACCTAAGTAGGGAATCTATATTTGTGTTAAATGTCGTCTGCTAGATTCACCTTATGACGTCTGCTCCTTGTGATCTTTTTGGACCTGTTATTTAGCAATGTTGAGTATCCTGCCCAAATTTGGTTCATCTGTGAGTTTTATAACATGCCATCTATTGCTAAATTTAAGTAATTGATTAAAAAGTTACTCAGGGCAGGAATGAAGACAGAGCTCTGGAATGAACTCTGGAACAAAAGAGCCTGGTCTTGAATTTCAGTGCTACCATTTAATAGCTGTGTAATTTTGGGCAAATTACTTTCACCGCTCTGTGCCTTAGTTTCCTCATCTGTAAAATGGAAATAATGATAGTATTTTCAAAGGGTTGTGGTGAGAATTAAATGAGTAATGTGTGTGAAGTGCTAAGACTACCACTTGGCACATAGTAAGTGATCAATCATCTAAGCTATTATTATTGTTACTGTTTTTATTTTATAAATATTGTAGATGTTTATACTCTTTCAACAGTTTCCTATTATTGCTGAGTCTCAAAGGGTGATTGATGTGTAATTAGACCAAAGTGTTTATCCTTCTATTAATAGGAAAACATGTCTTGGAAAATGTATAAAGTAAAACCCCAGCCAGGTATATGTTTACTTGTGGTTTTTCTGAACTGAAAGATTTCTTATGTACCAATTGAGGGGATGGGTATAAAGTTGAGGGTCTAATTCTTTCCTCTTTCTCGATGTAGGTATGGCATCACAGCTGCAGGTGTTTTCCCCCCCATCGGTGTCGTCGAGTGCCTTCTGTAGTGCAAAGAAACTGAAAATAGAGCCCTCTGGCTGGGATGTTTCTGGACAGAACAGCAACGACAAATATTATACCCACAGCAAAACCCTCCCAGCCACACAAGGGCAAGCCAACTCCTCTCACCAGGTAGCAAATTTCAATATCCCTGCTTACGACCAGGGCCTCGTCCTCCCAGCTCCTGCAGTGGACCATATTGTTGTAACAGCCGCTGATAGCTCGGCCAGTGCTGCTACATCAACCTTCCAAAGCAGCCAGACCCTGACTCACAGAAGCAACGTTTCTTTGCTTGAGCCATATCAAAAATGTGGATTGAAAAGAAAAAGTGAGGAAGTTGACAGCAACGGTAGTGTGCAGATCATAGAAGAACATCCCCCTCTCATGCTGCAAAATAGAACTGTGGTGGGTGCTGCTGCCACGACCACCACTGTGACCACGAAGAGTAGCAGTTCCAGCGGAGAAGGGGATTACCAGCTGGTCCAGCATGAGATCCTTTGCTCTATGACCAACAGCTATGAAGTCTTGGAGTTCCTAGGCCGGGGAACATTTGGACAGGTAGCTAAGTGCTGGAAGCGGAGCACCAAGGAAATTGTGGCTATTAAAATCTTGAAGAACCACCCGTCCTATGCCAGACAAGGGCAGATTGAAGTGAGCATCCTTTCCCGCCTAAGCAGTGAAAATGCTGATGAGTATAACTTTGTCCGTTCTTACGAGTGCTTTCAACATAAGAATCATACCTGCCTTGTGTTTGAGATGCTGGAGCAGAACTTATATGATTTCCTAAAGCAGAACAAGTTTAGCCCACTGCCACTCAAGTACATCAGACCAATCTTGCAGCAGGTGGCCACGGCCCTGATGAAGCTCAAGAGCCTTGGTCTGATTCACGCTGACCTTAAGCCTGAAAACATAATGCTCGTCGATCCAGTGCGCCAGCCCTACCGAGTGAAGGTCATTGACTTTGGTTCTGCTAGTCACGTTTCCAAAGCTGTGTGCTCAACCTACTTACAGTCACGTTACTACAGGCAAGTGGCAAATGCTAAAAAAACGTGTCTTAGATTAGAGTTCTGTCTTTATACTTAACATGTATTACAAAGGGCTATATATAACAGTGAATTTACTTACAGATTTCAACACAGCGTAGGATAAATATGTTTTGGTTCATTCCATGTGTGTGGCATTCCTATATGTAACATTATTTCTGAAATTTTATTTAACACTAGAAAAATTAATTCACTCCGATTTTGAGGGTTTTTCCTAGTTGAATTATACTAGCATCTGGCTCTTTCTTTACTACCATTATACCTAATTTTCCCATTTTAAAGTGTCTTCAAATATATAAAGATGTTTACTTATTTGTGATGGATTTGGGCATATGATGCTACTTTTTTCCAAATTCCTATCTTGGCAGGTGTGATGCCTTGGGAATAATTCCAGGTTTAACTCTAGCAACATTTTATTTTATGCTTTCTTTCTTGCATAATAAAGAGAATTAGATTAGATGATTGCTAAGGTCTCTTCTTGTTCTAAGATTCTCAGATTACTTTGAATTTATTTGGACATGAATTTATTTGGTTTTAAAATGGCCTTGACCCAAGCATCTTTCACTTTAGCGATTTATATTTCCAGATTGGTACTTCTAATAAAGCTACCTTTTCAATATATAATAATTATTGGGACGGTCCTTAAATGCTGGTATACAGAATTTTGTCTGTACTGTAATGGAGGGACATTACTGAAAGAAGAGGGGAATGTCTTTAAATGAGCTTGTTATTTTTCAGTACCTCATTTTTCTTTCCACTTATTAATTTTAAGGATATTTTAACGATCATGCATTAAACACAAATTGTACATTCATCCAATCAAGAAGTGAAACACTAAACAAGAGACAACCCACAAAATGTTTATCAGGAGATACGTCTAACATGTCAAATGCCTATAATAAATTTTGAGGAAATAGAAATTCTGAACTAAGAATTTTATATTATCTGTGAAAATAATGTAAGGGTATTTTAACCTGTACGTGGACTCAGAAAATATGCCATCTACATATTTTTTGTTTTTCAATTGTGGTAAAATCTGCCTAATATGACATTTACCATTTTAACCATTTTTAAGTATACCATTCAATGTTGTGAAGTACATTCACAATATTGTATAGCCATTACCTCTATTTCCAAAATTTTTCATCACCCAAAACAGAAACTCTGTAACCATTAACCAGTAACTACCCATCCTCCTACCTGTTACCTCTGTTGGACTTTGTGTCTCTATAAATTTGCTTGTTCTAGATATTGCAATTAAGTGGAATTATACAATGTTTGTCCCTCCGGGTCTGGCTTATTTCACTTAGCAAAATGTTTTCAAGGTTAATCCTTGAAATTCTGTAGCATGTATCAGAATTTCATTCCTTTTTAGGACTGAGTAATATTCCATTGCATGTATACACCACATTTTGTTGTTTATCTATTGATGGACACTTGAGTTGTCACCACCTTTTGGCTGCTGTGAATAATGGTGCTATGAACATTGGCATATGAGTGTTTAAGTCCTTGTTTTCAATTCCTTTGGTTACAAAGGTAGAAGTAGAATTTCTGGGTCACATGGTAATTCTTTGTTTGACTTTTTGAGGAACCACCAAAAAAACTCTTCCACAGCCACTGCATGATGTTACACTCCCACCAGTAGTGCATGAGGATTCCAATTTCTTCTTATCCTCACCAGAACGTGTTATTTATTTTCTTTCTTTCTTTCCTTCTTTCTTAATTTTTCTTCCTTTCTTCCTTTCTTTCTTCCTTTCTTTCTCTCTCTTTTTTTCTTTTTCTTTTTCTTTTTTTGATAATAGCCATCCTTATGTATGTGAAATGATGTGGTTTTGATTTGTATTTCCCTAATGATTAGTGATAGTGAGCATCATTTCATGTGCTTATTGGCCATCTGTATATCTTTGGAGAAATGTCTAAGTCCCTTGTCCATTTTTTAATTGGATTTTTTGTTGTTGTTGAGTTGTAGCTGTTCTTTATATATTTTGGGTATCAATCCCTGGTCAGATACATGATTTGCAGATATTTTCTCCCATTCCATATTATTGCCTTTTCACTCTATTGATAGTATTATTTGCACAAAATGTTTTAAATTTTGATGAAGTCCGATTTGTCTTTTTTGTTGTTGTTGCTTGTACTTTTGGTATCATATCCAAGAAATCATAGGCAAAACAATGACATGAAGCTTTCCCTGTTTTCTTCAAATGGTTTTAGCTCTTATATTTAGGTCTTTGATCCATTTTTGTAGGATATAAAGTATTTAATTTTTGTAAGGTATAAAGTATGGATCCATTTTCATTCTCTAGCATGTGGATATTCAGTTTTCCCAGCACCATTTGCTGAATGACTGTCCTTTCTCCATTGAATGGTCTTGCCACTCTTATCAGAACCCTTTGACCATATATATAAGGGTTTACTTCTGGGTTCTCTATTCTCTTCCATTGTTCTAAATGTTTGTCTTTATGCCAGTACCATGCTTTTTTGATTACTTGTAGCTTTGTAATAAGTTTTGAAATCAGAAAGTGTGAGACCTCCAGTTTTACTCTCTTTCAAGATTGTTTTGTCTATTTGGAGTCCCTTGAAATTCCGTATGAATTTTGGTTTTTGATAGGGATTGCACTGAATCTGTAAATCACTTTGCACAGTATTGACATCTTAACAATACGAAGTCTTCCAATCCACCCTCATCTATTTTTAGCTTTTTTTTTTATAGTTTTATAAAACTATGCTATTTCTTACTTGAGTGAGATGAATAAAGAAATTCTTAGGACCTTTGGTTTTTGATTTCATGCTGCTCTAGGCAGCTTGGATAATTTTGAGAATTTTACCTCCATTTATTTATTTATGACTTGGGGTATTTAGGTTCCAGTTACTTTTGCTTCTAATATTTTCCCTTGAGCAACCCCCCCCCCCCATATATACAGTATACGCTATAGGTGCACTGAAGTGTTGAACTCTGCATCTCATTTTGTGAGCACGGGGGTGGTAAGAGTGAGAGCACAGCTGAGGCATGAGGGCTGATCAGCTCTTGCTTTCTTGATCTTTTTCTCCAATCAGTGCCAGCAGGTGTTCTTTAACTATTTGCTCTGTCAGAGAGAAAGTGCATTCTCTTGTGGCAGCAGAGCAATTTTAAGATTGAAAAGAGTGATAGAGATAAGAATTATTTCATGAAATATTCTTTTCTGGAATTTTCTCTTAAAGGGTAAAGGACACTTGAGTGATAATTAGTTCTGGCAACTTAGCTTTCTCTAATGTGTAATTTATTTGAATACTTTTCAGTGTTAGGTTGCTGGTCTTTGCTGCTTTTCTCATTCTTTTAATTTAATTTAAGCTGTTCCTTGAGTAACTTTGTTCTGTTTTGTTTTTACAGAAAATATGATTTTCAAAATTTTAAATCCACCAGTAATTACTCTTCAACAAAGCTTCCTATAAATTCATTGCATTTAGTTGTTCGATACAGGAGTACAGTCATCCATCGTTATCCGTGGGGGATTGGTTCCAGGCCCCACCCCCATACCAAAATCCACAGATGCTCAAGTCCCTTATTAAAAATGGTGTAGTACAGCCTGCTTTCCACATCCACAGGTTTTGTATCTGTGGTTACAGAGGGCCAACTGTAATTTTAAATGGAGCTTAGTATACCCCTTAAAAACAGGAGTTCATTCTGTGTATTACTGAGAAGTTACCGTGTATACTGAGGTTCAGTATCCAGGGCATGACTACATTTAAGATTTAACACGAGTGTTCTGTTGTGTCACAGTAGTACTTGATAATGAGTCTAAGGCAAATAGAATAGCAACTTATGCAGTTCTTCTTTATTGTTAGTTTTATCCACAGTGATCCTCTTCATGTTGCATTGTTGCTTTATTAGAGTACATTAAGTCCTTACCCTCTTGTCTTTCAGAAAACCTCTCTGAAATCCTTTTGGCCAGTGAAACATTCTGGCTCCAGAGCCAGTCTTCCTCTTACCCTCCTGTTTAGTTTATATTGCTTCATCTTGCTGGTAACATGCCAAAGTACTATCAGTTGACATACATTTTTGCCACCATGCTGTCTCTGTTGGCCACTGGCATGACTCGATGATTCAGACAGTACAAATAAAGTACTTTATTTCCTGGCCTGCTGTAAATGTAAATGTAGACTAATTTCATGAAAAGTTGCTGTCTCTGGGGTTTGAGTTCTAGGCACAAAGGTTTGCCATGCTTACAAGCTCAAAGCTTTTCCATTCTGAACAGACTAGTTGGCCTTTATTTAAAGCTGAGGTCATTTTATTATGTATGGAAGGACAAGGTCTAGAGAAGGAAGGCATGTTTTCAGTTCATCCTAGACAAACAAACAATCCAGTTTCATCTGACAGTGAAACCACAGTTACACCTAAGCCACAGATGCAGGAAGTTAGACTGTATGTAACGACTCTTATTTGATAAGTAAGTTTGATGGCTCTGAGATGGGTAGGAAGAAACAAGAGTGTTCATGAAAATGAGCAGAGAATGATTTGTACTGTTAAATGATCCAAGCCGCAGCTTGCTCTGGGTTTCGGTGAAATAAATCTTTACGACCTAGGTGAAAAATTTCAATTTAAAGGTATTTAAAGTTGGGAAATAAAAAGGTATGAATTGCTATCTCTACCACCAGGTTAATTAGAGCCTGTTTAGTATTTTTTTTTTTTTAATTTTAATTAAAAAATTTTTTTCAATGGAGATGCTAGGGATTGAACCCAGAGCCTTGTGCATGCTCAGCATGCGCTCTACCGCTGAGCTATACCCACCCCCAACCCAGTATTTGTTCTCTAAGGATGGAATGTACTTCAAAGAGGAGATCCACTGTGTCCAAAGTACAGTTAATACCATTTTTCTACCAAGGGCTGCCAGTTTTATTTTCCTCTTTCCTGTGCTTCAGTAGGTAGTCTTTTTTACTGTCCAGCTAGAATGTCAGAGCTGGAAAGGGACTTAGAAGAGTAATTGTCTTACTGTATAGATGAAGTAGAACCAGAATTTTAGTGTCTAGAGTTTATATTGAGGGATTGAGAGATAATGGAAGCCAAGAGGAAAGATGATATAGTAATGAAAATATTAAGAATTTTAATCTGAATTCACAATTTAAAACATTCAGTCTTTAAAGGTGAACTTGCTCTAAATTATTCATTTCTGTTCAGTAAAAGAAGATAACGTCAGTCTTTTTGTTTCTTAGAGTTTAGGTAAGTCTTAACATTTTTAGGCTCTAATGATAGTGAACAGCCCTCAATAGACTAAGCAGCCTTATTTTATTTTTATTTTTACTGCTTTTTTTTTCTTTTGATACTTACTTTTTTGTATGGTAGATGTGGTAGAGTTAACTGTTTTGAGTGAGCTTTTGCTGGAAATCCTTAGCTGCCTTTGTTACTCCAGAAGGCAGGGTAAGACCAAATGGAAAAAGTGACTCCAGCCAATCTTCAGGGTTTTTTTGTTTATTGGGACTTGGGGGCAGGAATTAGTGTTTTTCTTAATTTCCCTGAAACTCTAAGCTTTAGAAGCCTAACAATTGTCACATACTATGTATGGCTACCTTTCTAAAGAAGTAAATTATTGGGTTGTCTGGCCCCTCCCTGTGACCTACCTTTTGGATTTTAAAATGTCTTCCTGGTATAGTGGAATGGCAGAATCAATCTGCTGCTCTTCAATTGATGTTTAGGAATGTTCTAAGCCCAGTTTTCATTTTGGCACAAAGCCATTTGCGTTTTCCCTGCCAGCTATTTTTGGCACTGTCATGAACTTAGAAATTAATGATTCTGCTCAGTGGAAGTTAAAATTTTGTTCCTTTTCAGTTTTAGAAAAGCTTTTATGTTTCTGCGTACTCTTACCCTCTAGTTTCTTAATGGTGTCAAACATGCCACAGTGGTTGTATTTCACTGAACCCTGAAATTCCATCAGTAATACGGGGCTCTAGCCACCAGCAACAGGAGTATCACTCTTGAAGATTTTTTCTTTGGCTCACAGAACCACAGTTCACATCAAACAGGACAAAAACTGATGAGATTAGTGCTTCAACCTTTAGCTTACAAACAGTGTAAGCCTCGACAGGCCTGGATCTTCTGCTGTTTCTGTGCAAGGATTGGGAAAGCTTCTAGACCCTATGAAGTCCTTTAATTTATCCTATTTCCTAAGGGAGGATATTCTTATTTAGGGCAATAGCTTTATTCCCTCCCCACTCAGTCTTTTGTTCCCCCTACGTACACACAAAGCAATAGTAAGCACACATTGCTTGAAAATAAAGTTTGGGAAACCTAGGCGTTCCATGAGGAGACATGGCCTATTAGATGGTTCCTGATGGAGAGATCTGCTTTTCCATTTAGCTTCGGTTAAATGAGGGATATGAATCTGGAGTGTCCTTACAGATTCAAATCCTGTGACTTATAAGAAGGAAAGGAAATTATTTGGAGAAGATGATAAAGTATTTAAGAACTCAGACCTTGAATCCCTACTGCCTGGGCTCCAGCCTTGGGCAAGTTACTTAACCTGTCAGTGCCCAGTTTATTCATTTCTAAAATGGAAATGATACTCCTATATAGACTTTAAGATACCATGATTATAAGATGAAATATGATTATGTACTAATAAGAAAGTAAAAGATCTGCCATTAAACTAAAACTTACCATCACTTGCAAGAATCTTAATTTTAGAGATGTTAAAATGTGAAAAAAATATGCATCTTATAACTGATGACTTAATAGTGGCAATGCCTGCTTTCATAGGTTTGTTGTAAGGATTGAGTGAACTCATTTATAAAGAACTTAGAACAGTGCATGGCACATAGTAAGCACTACACAAGTGTCATCTATTATTGTCAATAGTAAAGTTACCTATTATTATCATCCTTTTTTTGAACCCACTTATCTGTTAATTTTAGTCACAGTTTGAAAAATACCATGTATACCACCTTGCCAAATAGATGTATATAGATGGGTATGTATTTAACATTTACTCATTTGGAGGCAGAATAATTTACTCAACTTCAGAGCAAGACTGCCAGGATTCAAATTCTAGCTCTGCTACTTATTAACTATGGGATTTTGGGCCAATTACTTAATATGTCTGCCTCTGTTCCCTCTTAAATGGGGATAATAATTTTGCCTTGGATGTGATTATATATATAAAGCTCTTAGTTTATGGTTATTACCATAGTCTTCTCTTTACGATTCCCTATGGTTGGGTTTCTCACTGAGAGCATTAATGGAGATGAATATTTCTGGAAACAGTTCAAAGTTTTAAAATAGTGTTGATATAGTAATAAAAGTCATTGTTTTATCTGACACTTAAATAGTGCTTGCCATGAGCCAGGCCCTGGTCAAGAGCTTTAATATTTAAACATCATTATCATCATCATCATTATTATTTATTACTTATTTACTTAAATCTTACCACAACCTTATGTAGTAGGTACTCATCTCCATTTTATGAATGAGGAACCTGAGGCACAGAGAGATTAATTGCCTACTGCTATTAAATAATGGAACTAGGGTTTGAACGCTGGTAGTCTGGCTGTAGAGTCCTTACCGTCAACCACTCTGTCTGTACGGAAGACATTTCTGTCACAAAGGGGTATTTTTTGATCAGGCCATTTAATTGATTTTTCCATAATTAAAAAGGTGCTAAGAATAGAAAGAATAAATCCATAATCTCTTATCTGTAATTTCAAAATTCAGAAAGCTCTCAAAGCTAAAAATCTTTTTTCTGAGTTTGGTATAAGCTTATTTGTTGGCATGACCTGACTTGAATTAGTGTAAGGCTGTTTAAAGCATTTATCTTGCTTAATGTGATTGTTCATATGTTTTGTTGCAGAAATATTAATGTGTTTGATTATGAGGTGCTTCCTTAAACTCCACTGGGATTTATCATGCAATATGTAGTACCTTTCTGAAATGCAAAAAGTTCTGAGTTCCAAAACATATCTGGCCCCAGGAGTTTCAAATTATGGATTTTATACCAAAGATCATTTTCAGTTTCATTAAATCAATGTACCTTTACCTGATACTAAAATAAGACTTAGTCAACATAGTTAATTTCCCAAAATAATGTTTATTTTTGTAATCTGCTATTTTTGTTTTTGTTAGAGCCCCTGAAATTATTCTTGGATTACCATTTTGTGAAGCTATTGATATGTGGTCATTGGGCTGTGTGATAGCTGAGCTGTTCCTGGGATGGCCTCTTTATCCTGGTGCTTCAGAATATGATCAGGTAAGAGTGTTTATTTGGATGGAAATAGAAAACAAATAGTTACTTGTGAAAGAGATTCTAGAGGAAAAGAAGTACTAGCGAAGTATTTAGATAGTAGGGAAGTAATAGTCTGATTAAAAATAATTTTGAAAGAATAAAATTTTTTCTACTGCTTCTTAGTCTGAAGTTGTTTGCTATTCTATATTTTAAAAAGGATTTTACTTTATGTAACTTTAGATTGCTACTTTTCCAGATCTAATGACTTATTAGAAGCCAGTGTGCCTTGTGCGTTTAAGATATGAAAATACAGTAAGGATGTGAAATTGGAATTTTAAAAGCAAAATTTGACTCATTCAGAGCTGTTATTTCCTTTTATGCGTGGCACATGCTGAAGTAATGCAATGTATATTAGGTCTCTGTAAAATAGGATTTAGGAGGATTTGCCTGAAATCATGTAAGTTGAAAAGTATTGTAATAAATTTTCCATGTTTGAAAACACACAAGCTTCAGAAGATATGCCACAGCTTCCTAAGGAGCTGGTCCTAAAGGAAGAAGTTTTGCCATGGAAGTAAATTGTGAATTCTCATTTCTTGTTCTTAAGAAAGGCTTCTAACTACTATGTTACAAGCTCTTTGAGGGCAGAAACTGATTGTACTAGTGTATTCGTCACTGCTGACTACTGCACATAGTAGGTACACGAGGTTTTTTGTCTTTGATTTTTTTTTTTTTGAGAAGTGAATGGTTATCTGGAATTATTAAAGGGAAAAAGAGTAAAACAGTGAAAAGAGCAGGATTAGGGATAGTTTATCTTGATGCATCTTTGGATATAAAAGATTCCTATGGCTGGATCCTTGTTCTTACAGCTGATTTTTTTTTTTTTTAACAACTTGAGGTATAGTTCACATACCATATAGTTCAGCCATTTAAAGTATACAGTTCAGTGGTCTTCAGTATGTTCACAGGTTTGTGAACCATTACTGCAATCAGATTGATTGATTGATTGATTGATTGATTTAAATGGAGATACTGGGGATTGAACCCAGGAGCTTGTGCATGTTAAGCACGTGCTCTACCACTGAGCTATACCCTGCCCCCTGCAATCAGTTTTAGAGCATTATCATCACCCTAAAATGAAACCCAGTACCTGTTAGCAGTCAATGGCCATTCTCCTCCAACTGCTTCTACCACTACGACCTTGGGCAGCAACTAATTTACTTTCTGTCTTTACGGATTTGCCTATTCTAGCATGTCATATTCATCACATACACTATGTGGATTTTTGTAATGGGCTTCTTTCACTTAACCCTAATGTTTTTCACCCATGCTGTGGCATGTATTAGAGCTTCATTACTTTTTGCAGCTGATTAATGTTCCATTGTATGTGTGTATATATACACATTTTGTTTATCTGTTGATAGACGCTTGAGTTGTTACCACCTTTTGGCTGTTGTGAATAATAATCCTCTGAACATTGGCGTACAAGTGTTTAAGTCCTTGTTTTCAATTCCTTTTGTTATAAAACTAGAAGTGGCATTGCTGGGTCATATGATAATTCTATGTTTAACTTTTTGAGGAACCACCAGACTGTTTTGCACAGTGGTTACACCATTTTCCATTCCCACCAGCAATGTACAAGAGTTCAGTTTTCCTACATCCTTCATCCTTGCCAACACTGGTTATTTTCCTTCTTTAAAAAAAAAAAATAGCCATCTTTGTGGATGTGAAGTGATATCTCATAATGGTTTTGATTTGTATTTCTCTAATGATTAGTAATGTTGGACATCATTTTATGTGGTTACTGGGCATCTGTATATCTTTGGAGAAGTCTGTGCAAGTCCACTACCCATTTTTGAATTATTTTTGTTGTTGTTGTTGTTGTTGGGTTGTAGGAGTTCTTTCTATATTCTTATCAATCCCTTATCAGTTATGTGATTTGCAAATACTCTCATTCCATGGGGCTGCCTTTTCACTCTGTAGACAAGTTTGTTTGCACAAAAGTTTGTATTTTTTTTCAAAAGTTTTAAATTTTGATGAAGTCCAGTTTGTTGTTTTCTTTTGTTGCTTGTACCTTTGATATGCAAGAAATCATTGCCAAACCCAGTGTCTTGAAGCTTATAAGAGTTTTATAATTTTAGCTCTTATATTTAGGTTTTTGAGCCATTTAAAGTTAATTTTAGAATATAGTATAAGGGAAAAGTCCAGTTTCAGTCTTTTGCATGTGGATATTCAGTTATCCCAACACAATTTGCTGAAAACTGTCCTTGGCATCCTTGTCAAAAATCAATTGACTCTAAATAAATATAATGATTTACATCTTCTGTCAGTTCTGTTCTGT
This sequence comes from Camelus dromedarius, assembly GCF_036321535.1. Classification (NCBI taxonomy): domain Eukaryota; kingdom Metazoa; phylum Chordata; class Mammalia; order Artiodactyla; family Camelidae; genus Camelus; species Camelus dromedarius. The sequence continues at coordinate 18,552,818 of NC_087444.1, forward strand.
GGATCTGTATCCTATATCTATCCTTATATCTGTGCCACACTATTTTGATTACTGTAGTTTTGTAGTCAGTTTTGAAACCAGGAATTGTGAGTCCTTTAACTTTGTTCTTTTTCAAGATTGTTTTGGCTATTCAGGGTCGCTTGAGATTCCATATGAATTTAGGGTAGGTTTTTTTATTTTTGCAAAACAAAATTATTGTTTTGTTTTAAATAGGGATTGCTTGAATCTATAGATTGCTTTAGGAAGGATTGCCATCTTAACAGTGTTGTCTTCGGATTCATAAATATGATCAAGTTCATTTAGGTTTTCTTTCCCAGTGTTTAGTAATTTTCAGAGTTCAAGTTTTACATTTCTTTTGTTAAATTTATTTCTAAATATTATTTTTTTTTATGCTATGGTGAATGGAATTATTTTCTTCATTTTATTTTCAGATTGCTCATTGCTAATGTATAGAAATACAGTGAGTTTTGGAGTTGATCTTGTGTTCTGCAACCTTATTGAATTCTTTTTCTAATAGTTTTCTAACAAGACTCTAGTTCTAATAGGTTTTGTGATGGATTCCTTATAATTTTTTAACTACAAGATCATGTCATCTACAAATAAAGATAATCTTACACCTTCCTTTCTAATCTGGATTTTTTTCCCCTTGCCTAACTGCTTTGCATTGAACCACACTAGTATAGTGTTGAATAGAAATAGCAAGACATCCTTGTCTTGTTCCTGGTTTTAGGGGGAAAGTGCCTCTCACTATTAAGTATGATATCAACTGTGGATTTTTCATAAATGCTATAGCTGAGATTTTACAGCAGATGTTTGTGTCTTGAAGTCAAATGTGTGTACCCTCTCTAGATATTTGTTAATGGCTTCAACTTTGTTGGAAACATTTTAATTGTTTAAAATAACGAATGACAGTAATACTTCCTGTTTGTGTAAATGTGGGGTTTTTGCTGTTGTTTTGTTTTAAACTGTATGAAAAGCAGTATATGGATGATAGCTTCCCATTCTGTTTTCACAGTGAAGCTCTTTAATTCTATAGTAATAAACATTCTAATGCTTTAACTTTATAAGTGCATCATTGTAGAAAAATTAGAAAAGATGCCAAGAGAAAAATTTTAACCTTTAGTAGTTCTACCGCTCACAGGTAACCTGTTACATTTTGGTATGTTTTATAATTTTTTACACATATAATTTGTTAATTTTCTTTATTGAGTATCTACTTTGTGCTAGATACTCTGGACACTGGCGATTTGGTGCTGAGTAAACATTTTCCTTGTCCTCATGGGGGCTATAGTTTGGTGATGGAAAAAAGACATTCAGTAAATAATCACATAAATAGTTATATAGTACAATTGAGATAAAGTCTATGAAAGAAAATGTAGTTTTACTTTGTGTGTGTGTGTGTGTGTGTGTGTGTGTATGCATATACCTCTTGACCATTATGTCCTAGTGCCCCTTGATTATAGTCACTTTTTCCTACTGCTGTTACCCTCACTTACCTGGGCTGTGGACAGTCTCCCTGTATGTACTCTGGCCTCCCTCCAGTCTTTTTTCCAGAGTGATTTTTTTTTTTTTTCCTGAACACAAGTTTGATCAGGCTACTCCCTTGCTGTTCGATGGTTTCCCCTCACTTAGAATAAAGGGCTAAATTCTTAATATGGCCTCTGAGTCCCTACATGTGTTGTTCCTCCCCTTCCTCTCTCCCTTTCTGCATTGATTTTAACCCCATTTCTTCTTGCTTTTCATGCTCTAGCCCCACTGGCATCATTTCAGTACTGGTTAAGAATGTCTCCTTCCAGCACAGGCCCTTACACATACTGTTCTCTTAGTCTGGAATGCTTTTGTACCACCCGTTTATTTCATTTAGTCAATCCTTGCTCATTTATTAGCTAAAGTGTCACTTCTTCGAGGAGCTTTTCCTCACCAGTCTCCAGTATAGGTCAGGTTCCTTTGTTATGTGTTTTATAGAAGCCAGTGTATTTTTTGTTGTTTTTAGGATGCCAGTGCAGTTTGAATTATGCATTGTGTCTGTCTCCCTCACTTGACTGCAAGGTGTATGAGAGCAGGAACCATGTCTGTTTTTAAAACCACCACTGCCTGGCTCAATAAGTACTAACTGAAAGAATGAATGAATATGTGCTACATATAGTTACGTTTCAAATATAAACTTACAGATACAGAGGAGCATAGACACTGTCTCATCAAATGTAAGACACCATTGATTGAAAGATGCATCTTTTTTTTTTTTTTTTGGTACTTCTAAGAATGTAACCAGTTAAACCATGATTTATCATGGCCATCAGTCATAAAACATATCCTGATTTCAAAGATGTTAATGTGAAAAACACGCCTCTTAGAATCAGTGACATGTTATTTTTTAAGTGAGGTTATATTTAATTTGTAATCTTCTTTTTCACTTGTACATCATGAAATATCTTTCTTTACATGTCAATAAATGTACTTCTACCCTATCATTTAAAATATCTGCATAGTATTTCATTGTACATATTTTATCCTGGATTCTAAATAATATTTCACCCTTTTTGTATGCAAAAGGAGTTCACATTGAAAATGTTCTTATCCATGTTAAAATTTTTTTTCTATTTTGCTAATGCTGTATTTTGGTTTCCAGTTATGTAGCTTCCACAGATTAAGAGTAATATCCTGCTGTTACCGCAAATTATCTTGTGACAGAAGGCCAGATTTGACATGTAGGCCATAGTTCGCTGACCTCTGCTTTACATTCTTAAAAATTGTTGAGGACCCCAAAGTACTCTTTATATAGTTTATATCTATTAATATATATTGCATTAGAAATTAAGACAAGTTTTTTGAGAGGTGGGGTAGGAAGTGAGATTTCCTTGCTTACAAGTTTCTTTTTCTCTAATTTCATCGTTAAATATAGCCATTCATATATGGAATGGGGAATGGTAAAAAAAAAAATTACCTCTTCTATTGCTTTCAGTAGGTCAGGAAAGAAGCAAATTGCTTTTTCGGGTAGGGAGAATTGTGAAAGCAAACAAAAGTGTGAACGATACAACTGAGAAATTTTTAAAACACAAGAATATATAAATCACATGTCTCGTTAGCCCTCAGAGCTATGAGACATCATCACACATCACCTCTGGAAATCTCTGCTATACACCCATGAGAAAGACATGAAAAGGTGAATAATTTCTTAGTATTATTATGAAAATAGTTTATATTTTATAGATTCCCTGAAAGGATCTTGGACCCCCCACCCAGGGTTCCCCAGATCACACTTTGGGAACTGCTGGCCTAGTTCATAGTATATGTTCAAAAAATGTTGAGTGAATAAACATAGAACCTATTGAGTGAATGAAAAAAGTACCTGCTCTTTATTGATGTGGGGATAGAGAAACTAAATTAAGTGCTTAATTTTATGGTATGAGAAATAAGCTCTGTGGCAATTTACAGTAAGGACAATTGACAAGATTTAGAGTAGCCAAGTAAGAAAGAAGTTTATGGAAATTTTTTCCTAATCTAAATTTGGTAATACATCAACAAACAAACAAATTCTTGGTAATCCATGAATTAGTTTGTTGGAAACTGTTCTGTCCTTAAAATCTCTTAAAGTTTTCTGAACTTTGTATCAGAAGTCTTACACAAAAACAAAAAAGGTCACACAGGAAATTTTCAAAACTGAGTTTTCTTTGAAAATAACAGGTATAGTAACAAAGCAATTACTGAATAAATATTTGGCAGTTGCCTGTGAGTGGGTTAGCATGTATATTTACGGATAAATTTTATTTGTGTTGATCAAATAGTTAATTTCTTTTCAGTACCTTTCTTTTCTTGGCTATAGCCAGTAATGTTTTAGTGTAAAAGTTTTTAATAATTTCCCTTTTCTCTCCAAATCAATGTTTTGATGGTTTTGATGTTTCAGATTCGTTACATTTCACAAACACAAGGCTTGCCAGCTGAATATCTTCTCAGTGCCGGAACAAAAACAACCAGGTTTTTCAACAGAGATCCTAATTTGGGATACCCACTGTGGAGGCTTAAGGTCTGACTCCCCTACTATACTTCTCATTCCTGTACTCCTTAATCCCGATTCGAATTCAAAGTTTAGTTAAATTCTTGAGGTGGAGTAGAGCAAAGGGTGGGTGAGGGGACAGTGGGAACATATATTTGCAGGAGGAAATACTTTGAGAAATTATTTAATTGTACCCATTTGGTCTTATACTTACTTTAAAAACAAAACATTAAGTGCCAGTTGAGTTGACTGGGGTTGTTTTATGTGTTTGAATCAGCGGCTGAGAAGGGGATAAGGAGAGTAGTGCTTATCATTAAGCAATGGGAAGAACTAGAATAATTTAGTAGTGGCTTTTTGTTTTTTAAGAGAATTCTCAATAACGATGCCAAAACAACATAAATTCATAACTGCCCACATTAAGACCTTACATATTTTCTTGAAAGAAATATCTACTTTTTACTTTCTTTCACTTTGAGAGATGTCTGAGTAATTTGATTAACCTTATGAGTTAATCGGACTCTAAGCCTATTGAATAATTACAATTTGAGATATCATTTCATTCGAAAGTAGCTTTAAGAGAAAAATGATAATGTCTTTTCTTACATCATTGCTTACATATTTATTTTATCACTGTTGAAAGTGTGGCCGGATATCAAGGTCCTATTTCTAGTGGAAGATGTTCTGGTTGTAAATTATTTTCATGTGTATGATCTCTGGTTGGCAAGGTGATGACACTTGTTTCTTTGTATTCTGGATTTAACTTAGAATAAGATGTGAAAATAACATACAGCTGTAACTTAAAAAAAAATCTGTATTTTATAGACACCCGAAGAACATGAATTAGAGACTGGAATTAAATCAAAAGAAGCTCGAAAGTACATTTTTAATTGCTTAGATGACATGGCTCAGGTGAGTATGGAAAATTTCAGAAAGCCAGACATTTATGTATTTCTTTAATCAGAGATATATTTTTGTTTGGTTATATTAAAGATAGATTCTGTCTGTTATCTTCCAGTATATGTTTTCATTTTTTACAGAAAAAGATGCATTAATATTCTGCCATGTATTAAAAGAATGTTTGAATCCTAGCAAAGGATATTTTTAGAACTATATATTTCTCTTTTGCTTTTGCTTAACTGTTACCAAACCAAACTTGGGTCAGCTCGCTTGAGCTCAGTAAAGCCAGTCTAGTGACACCGGGTTGTGGTGAAGGAAAGTGCAGCATTTACTGCAGGGCACCAAGCGAGGAGTGCAGGGCAGCTAGAGCTCAAAACGCCTGAGCTCCCCTTGGGTTTCAGGGAAGCATTTTTAAAGGCAGTGTGAGGGGGAGGGACTTCCAAGGGTATGTGATCAGCTGTGCACAATTCTCTGATTGGTTGATGGTGAGGTAACAGGGCGATTTCACAGGGATTAAATTATCCTTAGGCACCAGTAGGTCTGGGGGCTGCTTGCTCATGGTCATCAGGTAGTTAACATTTTCCATTTGGTGGGGGTTTTAGCATCTGTAAAACAACTCAGGAATGTGCGTGGGATACTGTTATCTAGGTCCTTCAGAGAGGATTTGAGGGAGGGGTCTATCCCAGGAAGGCCCCATAGGGTCCTGCTCAGTTATATCACTAGTCTTGTTGCATGTCAGTATTTTGCAGTATTGTTTATGAACGTTTCTTTCCTGTCCATTTTCTCTACTAAATAAATATTTACATAAGAGCAAACATTTATTGAGTGCTTTTGTTCCAAACTCTAGTTAAACACATATTTTGTCATTTAATCTCAGAAATAGAAACTTATATAAAAAGAATAACAGTTACTTTGGCTTAACTTCTTTGATCCAAACTTTGAATGAAAATAATTTATTCAGCTTTATGCTACCAACAAACTGTACCAAATTGAAGCTTTTAATTAAACAGTAAGAAGAGCTTCCATTTGTGAAAAAACTTCCTCAGGTTTTTCTCTTGAGAGATGTGTATGTGTGTGTGTGTGTGTATATGTATGTGTGATATTTTATTAATATATTTATATATAGTGCAGATATTAAGTGTCAGCTTTAAAGGTTAAGTGATGAAGCGTAATATTTCTAAATTTTCCTTGGAAGGTGAATATGTCCACAGACTTAGAGGGAACAGACATGTTGGCAGAGAAGGCGGATAGAAGAGAATACATTGATCTGTTAAAAAAAATGCTAACAATTGATGCAGATAAGAGAATTACTCCTCTGAAAACTCTTAACCATCAGTTTGTGACAATGACTCACCTTCTGGATTTTCCACATAGCAATCAGTGAGTATAGTCTGGTCTGGGGCATTTTGCCATGATTTGGTTCTCTGTTGAGTTACCATCTTACAGCTAAATGGAAGTATCACATGAGCAGTGGCTTTGGCATTTGCATATTTGGCTCACTGATGGTTTTCTTTCTAATTGAAAAATCATGAGATTAAAAATTAGATGTGTGTTTTTCCTCTTTATGGTTATAAAAACTCGATTCATTTTCTGAAAGTACTTAGGGGGAAATGTTGATACATATTTGTCTTGAGTTATTTGCTATCTGTTTAAATCTCAGCATTTATTTCAGTGCATCTTTAATCTCTTTTTTCAGTGTCAAGTCTTGTTTTCAGAACATGGAGATCTGCAAACGGAGGGTTCACATGTATGATACAGTGAGTCAGATCAAGAGTCCCTTCACTACACACGTTGCCCCAAATACAAGCACAAATCTAACTATGAGCTTCAGCAACCAACTCAATACAGTGCACAATCAGGTAATCAGTAAATGATTTTGGAAACTCAAACCTAAGTGGGATGGGAACTAGTGATAGAGTATGGAGTAAGAAAGAGTATGGAGGTAAAGAAGCCAGTCTTTGCTTTGGTGGTATTGTTCCTTAAGAATTTTCAGACTGATAATACCTACCAGTCATGTGCTGACAGAAATTAAACACAACGGCCTAATCCATGCCCTCATTGTCTTAGCATAGTCAAATAAATGGAACCTGACTTTTGTACTAGTTACTGCTGTTGGTTTTACTGACTTCAGGCAAATGATTCTCTCTTTGTTAGATAGTTCGTATTACATATATTAAAAGGTGTTTCCAGTATTTTTTTCCATACTGTATATTAGATCCTCAGAACTTACTCATCTGGTAACTGGAAGTTTGTACCCTTTGACCACCTTCCCTGCCATCACCCACCCTGCCCCGGCCCTGGCAATCACTAATCTTCTCTTTGTTTCTTTGAATTCTGTTGGGTGTTTCCAATAAGTAACTTTGAGTGGTTTTGCATTTGTTTGTCAGTGATATGTACATTTAAGTTTGTTTCTGAAGATGTAATTTTCCTAATTTCTTAGTGAGGTCTACTTTTTAAACAGAAGAACATAGGAGATTTGGTGGCATCTCACATCTAGCAACTTTTTGCAAAGAAAGAAGAGGTAGGGAGTTATTTACGTAGCCTCAACCAGAACAGGACTGTTTTTTATTCTTTGTTCTTATTCAACTTTATAAGCTGCCTTAAATTTAGAGATAGGGAAAATTTCCTAAGCAGAGAGTTATTTTAAAGACAGTTAACATTACATTTTCAAACTTTGTTCTTAGTTTTTCTGGATTGATTCTGTTAATATATAAAAGTGTTTATACCAGTATACAGCTATAATGATTTTGTTTTCAGGCCAGTGTTCTAGCTTCCAGTTCTACTGCAGCAGCTGCTACTCTTTCTCTGGCTAATTCAGATGTCTCACTGCTAAACTACCAGTCGGCTTTGTACCCATCATCTGCAGCACCAGTGCCTGGAGTTGCCCAGCAGGGTGTTTCTTTGCAGCCTGGAACCACCCAGATTTGCACTCAGACAGATCCATTCCAACAAACATTTATAGTATGTCCACCTGCTTTTCAAAGTAAGTGGGGAAACTCCTATATCATATGGTAGTATATCAGACCTGCCTGCTTTTAGGCAGATCCTAATTAGGTATCTAGTTGTTTAGTTTTGATCTTTGACAAGTTTAAACTCAGTCTTTGATTATGAAGATAACTGAAGCTAATGAAGTAAGTTTACCTTTTTTACATTGGTTATTTATCTAATTATGATACTGTCTAACACATAGAAGTTCAATGAACATTTCCTTATTTGAACTACCTGATAACAGTTTTCTTGCCCAATGAGACCTTGTACCCATATCCTCTATCTAGTATAAACATGTAGCTTTCAATATGCAGAGTATATACATCTTGAAAAAACTAGTAAACAGAACTACTATATACTGAATCTTATTTCCTCTGTCATTCCATTATAAAATAAAATTAATGGTCCAAATAAAAGGTAATTTTCTTCAAAAATGTAAAAATCATGTTTAAGAATGTAGAAACCTCTTAAGTTACATTCAGAAGTAAAGATTATTATTTATTGAACTGAGAAATTCTACAAGCTGAGGTATTTGTGTGGGAAAGGCATTAAGATAATCTGCTTCAGCTTGAATTGTATTGTTGCTGCAAACTCCTATCAACAGAAACAGAACAGCTGAAGAAGGAAGGAGGCTCTGACCCACTGTGTTGCAATAAGATTTTAATTTTTCACATACTCATCCTTCCTCATTTTCTCATTGTTGTTCTGTGTTTATTGATCTGGAGAGCCTTTTAAAAGGTTAAATAAATTGTTTTAAGGATATATTCTGATGCTGTCTTGACTTTCCCAGTAGAAAGTCAATGTCAGTGCCCTGTGGGAATAAACCAGGATTCAGGCTTCTCATAGCACTTTACATAGAAGCAGTTAGCATTTTTATCTTTTTACTTCAGTTACTTACTGACTGTGACTCTTTTCTTTGTTTGGTTTCTGACAGAGTCGGAGCAAGCAGAAGGAAAAGAGGGGCTAGGGGAGACTGAGAGATTACCGGGAGGACAGGAGAGCAATAGCGATGTAAACCAGGGAGAAACCACAGGGAGAGCGGAGGAGCAGATTCAAAACCCGTAAATGCAAATTTAGCCTAACTTACCAAATTATTTTCTGTGTATACTTTGTAATAGTAAATTCTACACTTTGGGTTGTAATTTGTTGAGTGATTCTTGTACTGAACTTAGCAAATAGCCGCTCCCTCCCCTTCACCTTTCCCAAAGTGAGCTTCATTGGAAGTTTTTAGATGTGGGACTCTGAAGTTTTCTGCTTCTTCTCAGATGATATTTAAGAGATGAGGCAGATGAACTTTTTAGTTCCTTAAACAAAACAAAATGTAAACCAAAGAGGTAGAGGGGGAAAGTGGTATAACCCCTTTTCCTATAATTAGGTAAATATAAGCTCTGGACATTTTTTTCCTATTTAGGAGGTCTAAATCCCTGAGAAGAGCTAGATAGAGCAAAATTTTAAATTTTCCAAATGAAAGGATGTTTTTAAATTGAAGTGATGACAATGATGAAAACTGATATGTATTACTACATGCCAGATAATGTTCTGAGTGCCTTTACATGTGTTAATTCATCCTCACAAACAGCCCTGGGTAGTGGATAATGCGATTATGCCTACTTTATAGATGAGAAGATTGATCACGATTCCCTCCTCTGCCCACAGTTTCTGTGACTAGTTAGTGGTAGAACCACGATTCGAACCCAGGCAGTGGGGTTCATGGCTTATATATTTTGAAGTATTACTCTGTGCTGCCTTTCAGTATTTAAACTCAAATAGCTGTAAAAAGTTGTCAGTTGATTTGCCAGCCACAACCATATGCTGGTTTCTGCCCAGCAGTCCTCTATTCCAGGTTGCCTGTTTTTCTTTAACCGGCTGCTCTTTTATAAGATGCCTGTACTTAGAGGAGAATAGACCCTCATCCATTCAGTTTTACTTTTCTTTTCATACTTTCCTCGTTTTCTATTTAAAGGGCCATGTTCAATAAAAACAAAGAACAAAACAAATGAAAACTTCAGCAAGGAGGGGATAGCTCAGTGGTAGAGCACGTGCTTAGCATCACGTGGTCCTGGGTTCAAGCCCCAGTATCTCCATTGAAAAAATAAATGAGTAAATAAACCTAATTACCACCAAACAAACAAAATGAAACAAATTAGAGGAAAACTTTAATCCTTAGTTCAGGGGTCAGGGAGAGCTTTCCCTGAAGTGTTTCCCTGAAATGTTGCCTTTTGTTAACTCTTTGTTTCCGTTTGGGGTTCCCTGAAGAAGCTACCTTTAAACTAGCATTAAACTAGCTTGACTGCTACAGCTTAGCCTAAATTACAATAGTAATCTTATTTGGAATCACATTTGTAGGTCAGTGCAATATATACTACTTTCTACACTGTTTCAGTTGACCAAAATAGATACACATTTTGCTCAGTGGAAACTATTATTGTGTAATTTTGTCTTTTACTTCATCACCCTGGGACACAAAGATGAGCTTCTGTAGTGAATATTTCTTCCTAAATTTTGCCTCCTCAGTTCCTACCAATTTATAGGAGGCTGTTACAATAGTGTTGTCTTGTAGTTAGCCATGTGTCCTGGGAATATAGGCAAGAATTTTGATGTTAGTTAGCTTTCTGACTAGATAGCATTGCCTTAGAAAGAATAGCTGGCAAATGTTTTCATCTGGATGTCTGAATTTGTTACTTTTTATTGTTATATAAGTAACACTTTAAAAAAAAGCTATTGGTGTCTTAATTCTGATTTTACTAGTCTCTCTTACTTTGTACATTTCTAGATTATGTTTTCCTATATGACAATTAGTTGCTAAATTACTTGTCTTCCAGTTTTCCATTTCAGTAATTTAACTTGCTGAAAACAACAGTATTAGAGTTTATGAGTTATGCTCATTTAATACCACCTTAGTAATATTCAGAGAAATTAGTTGGCGATAGCCTAGAAAGTGTCACTGAAGGAGCAGTCTAATGAAAATGGTTGTATCCCATCTTCACAGAACTGTAGGCATTAGTGAACTAGAGGCATAATAGAAATTTAAATTCTCTACACCGAAAGTTTTGACCAGGTAGATTTAAAAGAAAGCTTTGAAGGCTCTCTTCTCAAGTCTTAGCAAAAGGGAAAACTATCTGAGCTCCTCTATTCCCCGGAATGAGATACTCCTAATCGTAGGAAATGTTCAGCATTTGTGCCCAGAAGATAATGAATAAAAAGATAATGAGATATGGTCACTATTTTAAAGGCAGGAGAAAGTTCTTAATTTTCCTAACTGCCCGTTAGCTACAAAAGAGCCTTCTTAGAAAGCTGTCAATGACTAGCAGATTTCTAAAATAAGTACAAAAAAGTGTTTCTGTAAATCACAGTGTCTACTTTTTAAATATGTTTATCCTAGGCATAGTTCTTTCAGTTCACATTATGGTTAAAGATAAAATATATGACTTATTTGTGAACCAAGTTACATTTTTTCAGGAGCAGGGTAAAACATCCCCTTAAATATTCTAAACAAAAGGGTAACTCAGATAATAAATTATTGAACTTTTCATAATTTTTCTTATCTCACTAACCAAAAGTTATAATTATATTTAACTCTTTGCTTTTAATAGATGACACTTTTTAAATGCTTAAGTTTTTTTTTTTCTTAGTAGATTAAAAGATGAATGTAGCTTACGAACTGGAGGGGTTTGTTAGTTTTGGCCTCTTCTGTTAATGGGAATGGGATGAGCGTTACGTTTTAAGCTTTGTTGGATTAAAAAAAAATTTAGAATTTCCTGAAATTAGCCCTTCTTGTATCAAGCATCTTAACTCCTTAGACTTCTGTGAAACTCCTTTAAGTGTCTAGAACTAAAACCTGGTTGATGGATTATTTGAACCAGAAAGCTAAAAACAAACCAAAAAAACCCCCAACAAGCAGTACCTCCAGACCTAGCAAAGCAGTGTAACTGTGGTGTTGCTTTTACAGCTGGACTTCAGGCAACAACAAAGCACTCTGGATTCCCTGTGAGGGTGGATAATGCTGTGCCAATTGTGCCCCAGGCACCCGCTGCTCAGCCACTACAGATACAGTCGGGAGTTCTTACACAGGTAAAAGCCAGAGCTCCTTGAATACTCAGTAGTGCTGAAGCACTCTGAAGCACTATTGACAGTCAGATATTTTGTCCTGGAAAGTGATATCTGCTTCAGCTGTAAGATCTTTCTTGGTCACGATTCAGTGGGCTTAAAATAAAACATCTATAATGGAATGATGTACTTATTCCTAACACTATCGCAATTCTGCCAGTGTCTTCCTTAGACTTGGAGGGATAGATACCCACTTTGAGAAATTGTCTTCTGAGTATATTTACTCTAATTTTGTGGGATGCAGTTAATTTTTTATCTGGATGCTTTTAAAGGAACAGTACACATGTAACAACACTCTGATTCTAAAAATGAAAGGTTCCCCCTTTGCTGTCTTAGTGTCCCTTTTGCTCACTCTTTCAGGATTTCATCACGGTTGAGAGGCTGGTTCATATCAGGATGCCTCTTCATGTGTTAACATTCCTTCATTCCTACTAGGCTGTAGAAAGCTTTAAAACTTTATACCTGCCATGGAAAATGCAACTAAGATGATCAAGAAAATCATGAAATATTCATAGAAGCAACAAATACTGTATTTTTAATTCTGTGTATAAATGCATGGCCCATGACACATAGGAAATTCTGAAATCCAAAACTCTTATTTCATGAGTGGGAAGAGGAAGAACTATTTAATACATGCCTTTGTTAACTGCGTTTTGTAGAACTGATCCTTTGAATCTGACCCAAGAAGGATTCCTATACTTTTTTGCTTTAGGCCATTGATACTTGACCTAGTGGGCCAGTGCTGTGTGGAGTTGAAGGGTAAAGTTGTGTTTGTACATGCGTTTTAAGTGATACAAAGTTACATTGCTTATTGTGGTAATAACTGGGTGGGGGATGAAAACCCTTCTGAATCCAGATAACCTGCCTCCGTGTTTGTTTCACTCACCTGCCTAATCTACATTTCAGGGAAGCTGTACACCACTAATGGTAGCAACTCTCCACCCTCAAGTAGCCACCATCACACCGCAGTATGCGGTGCCCTTTACTCTGAGCTGCGCAGCCGGCCGGCCGGCGCTGGTTGAACAGACTGCCGCTGTACTGGTAATTCCCCTCACTTGATTGTGTTACTAACGGAGTTTCTTTGGTTTCTTTCTTTTTTTACTTTTTCCTGTTTGTTTTTGTTCTGTTTTCTTCTGGTTTTCTCATTTTTCACAAAAAATATTTTAACTTAGTCTTTGCAGAGGGCATGGAAGCATGTGCCATCTTGTGGCTGTGTTCTTGCTACATCTTTAATGTCTCATTGTTTTCCTCCCGAACATTTGCTGAAGCACTGTTTGACTCTGATGTTCAGTGTGGCTCTGTAAGGAGTCAGATCCCATGATTCTTCTTTGCCAGCCTAGTGTGATAAAAGCTCTTGGTGTAGCCTCAGGAGAGCTTCAACACTGTTATCTGTCTTCTGCCCTATCTTTTACCCACCGTACCTTGAGAAGGAAGGAATGAATGGCCTTTAGTTTGGCTCTGCTGCAGGTACCCAGATGGCCAAAATTTGAACTCCTTGGCAAGTTAGCTTCCTTCTTTATATGTTGTTTTAAGGTTCTAAAACTTGTGTGCATATAGAAATGTTTAAGATGCTCTTAATTTGTTGCTTTATCAGTTGATATTAACTTTCCCTCTATGAATGCAGGAAGATACCTCTTTGCCACTCATGGTCAGTGGCAGTTTTTATCTTCCATTTAAACATGTTCCCTTTAGAACCCTTTTAGATCATATTTCATTTGTTGGTTGAAATCAAAAGCAAAAACTCTTTTATAGGGGGTTTTGGAGAAATTATTTTACAAGTAGATCTTTATACAAAAGTAAAAATATGGCTGAAAAACTTTATGTAAGTATAATATCCTTTTTTATCAAAAGTCATGGGGAAAAGCTATTAAATATCTTACAGCAAATGTCTTAGTATGGGTCTTAGGGAAAACAAACAAGCAGGACTTTGAGGTCCTTGTTCAGGACTGGTAACCTTAATAGTGATTTTTGGATATGTTTTGGTTTATTTGGGGGAGTTAGAATTGTTTATTTGATATCCAGCATTTTATTATTTAAAATTTAAAATTAGGTAACCATTTGAAAACCTAATTGACACTGTTGAATCCTGGTATTTCTACATCTTTCAAAATGGCTTTAAATTTCTTTTGTTGTTTCCCAAGGACTCATGTGAGTGAAAAACATTCTCAGAAACATACTTGGTTGCTGGAATTTGTTTGGTTTTCAGTTTAAAAGTCTTTTGTCACCACCAAATTAACTACATAATAAGCATAAAACCTGAGTGTAAGGGAGTCAGATGTATTTCCGACTTGATTGATCCACACCACTGGTTTTAACTGGTTTGACTCGCACACCTATAGTTTTGAGATTGGGAATGTTAGTTGACATTTCTCCTTTGCTGCTTCTCTTGAGTTTGCACTAGCTACTTGCTAAGCTTTGCATATTTTTGTTCTTCCTCTGTCAAAACAGTTCGTCGCTTGGAACGCCAGATTTCTGCCTCACGTTGGAATGTGTTCTTGCTCTGTATTAAACTACATGCTTTGTCTTGTGCAGGTGTTGGCTTATGGAAAGACGCATGGTGTGATTTAACATACTTCTCTTATTTTTTGTTTTGTTTTTGTTTTGTTTTGAATTCTGCTTATGGTAGCAGACGTGTTTGCAGTTTCTCTGATTTGAAGGCTTCTTGTTTGGAACCAGTATTTGTAACAAGTGGATCTGTTACTTGCAGAAATATTTTTAAAACAGTGTGTTGATGGCCTTGCAGTTTGAATTCAAGAAACAGAACCATATGTACCCAAGCAAGTAGGTGATTGTACTGTAGAATTCAAGTTTAAAAAGGAAACTTTCAAATCTGTTCCCATTTTTTTTCAGAAAATGCCACAATTTCTGTAAGAAGTACAGAAAACATATTTGTTGTCTATTGCAAGTGGCATGGCTTGTTAAAAACTACAGATCATTTATTTTCTTCGTGATTAGTTTTTATGTTGAAGTATGTTTCTACAAATGATACATAAAACAGTATCTTTTAGGTAACTATTAAAAACAAAGTATGGTACTCTATTTATTTCTTAAATATTTTTCTTATTGCCTTACTTTAAAATCCTATCCCATGGCTATAAACGATGAAGTTCGCTTTCTGTTGCTGGCATAAGCTTGTTTGCCAAAGGATTTTGGCCTTTGGTCATCCACATCTGGCTCCATTTTCCAAGTACTACCCTTTTAAAAAAAAACAATTCTCCCCTTTGTTTTATGGGTTGAATTGACCTGATGTATTTTATCTGATTGGCACGCAAAATTATAAATTCCTACTTTTAATCTCAAGGGAGCTGTCTTAACTCTTTCTAGAGATATTTTTAGATTCTTTGCAAAATGTTACTTCAGCATTTAACTAGAGCTTACCTCTGAACTTTCAGACTTCTTTATTCTACAGTATCAGAAACTCTTAACCACAGGGATCTTCTTTTCTTTAATACCCTGGTGGTCAGGTTATGGAGGTGGCCAAGAGAAAGCAGCGTGTTCTCTTTCCCTGTTCATAAGACTTGTAACCTTGAGCCCCTCTGACCTTTCTTCTTTAATCTCTGCAAGTTAACAATCTACAAGCAACTTCTTTTAAGATATGAATTTTTCTTTCATCTAAAAAACAGAAGAAAAGCCAAGAATGAGTCAAGTCTGGATCTTTTTGTGTGTGTGTGTTTCTTTACAGCAGGCTTGGCCTGGAGGAACCCAACAAATTCTCCTGCCTTCAACTTGGCAACAGTTGCCTGGGGTAGCTCTGCACAACTCTGTCCAGCCCACAGCAGTGATTCCAGAGGCCATGGGCAGTGGCCAGCAGCTCACAGACTGGAGGCAAGTGCCCCTGTGTTTCTCTCTGGGAGATTTGCAAGAGCGCATCCCTTAGGGTAGGAGCATTTGAGGATTTGGTGAGACTAGGAAGAAAATAAAGAGAAGGCGAGTTTACCTCTCTTTGAAATCCTTGAAGAAAAGACTCCATATCAGGCTAGAAGATGGAGTTATAAGAAAACTTTGAATTCAGGGAACAATAGGTTTGGAATGGAGGAGGGGAAGTTTTTTTGTTTTTGTTTTTGTTTTTGGAGGTAGTACTGGGGATTAAACCCAGGGCCTAGCATGCACTCTACCACTGAGCTATACCCTCTCCCCTTCTCCCCAGGAAGTAACAGGTTTAAGTTCAGCTATTATTTACTTCAGATTTAAGGAAAGTCTTATGTAATTAGAAACCATACAGTGAAAACCTAAGAGCCTTATAATCCAGGTGCCCAACTTTAAAAATAAAACACAGTTTTATTTGGTTGTTTTAATTGCTTTTAGTACCTATTTGGTGCTAACTTCCCAGTATTTTAGGCATTCACTCTTCTCTTTCTGTTGGTACAGGAATGCCCACTCTCATGGCAACCAGTACAGCACTATTATGCAGCAGCCATCCTTGCTGGCTAACCATGTGACATTGGCCACTGCTCAGCCCCTTAATGTTGGCGTTGCGCATGTTGTCAGACAGCAACAATCCAGTTCCCTCCCTTCCAAGAAGAATAAGCAGTCTGTTCCAGTCTCTTCTAAGTAAGTCTCGTAGGGCTGATAGTTAAAACTGCCGGCTTGAGAGCTGTGTTGCCCGGCATTTGGAGTGTTGTGGTATAGGCATTTTTGGTGTGAAGCAGCAGGTAGCTGCCAAGTTGAAAAGAACTACCCTTTGGGTGTGCGTAGAGGTGTCCTGGTATGCTAATACTTTCTCTCTGCTGCTACTTCGAATCCAGCTTTCTTTTTTCTGACGTTTTTATTTTTCTGCCCACTTTATAGAGTGAAATTTAACCATGGGGTAAAGGGCGTACAAAAATAAAATCTGTGTTCTATTTTGGTGTTCTTGTCCCTGGAAACTCTGGCCAGAGCGGTTAGTTTATTTTTTTATTGGAACTTTTATATAGTTAAGTGTATCGACATAATCATTAGGTAGAAAGGAATCAAATTGGGAAGCAAATTGGAAAGAGTTCTGGGGGGAAAAAATGTATAATTTTGGGGACCAAGCACTCAATGATATTTCTTGTAACCTTTTCCTACAGGTCCTCTCTGGATGTTCTGCCATCTCAAGTCTATTCTCTGGTTGGGAGCAGCCCCCTCCGTACCACATCTTCTTATAATTCCCTAGTCCCCGTACAAGATCAGCATCAGCCAATCATCATTCCAGACACTCCCAGCCCTCCTGTGAGTGTCATCACTATCCGCAGTGACACTGATGAGGAAGAGGACAACAAATACAAGCCCAATAGGTAAGAAAGGGGAATGGTTCCCTGGCTCAGTGACTCCTACCCTTGGTCTTAGACTGTTGGCTTCAGGCAAGTAGCCCAGTTTTGGCCAGGAAAGGAAGGAGTAACAAAGGGTATTTTGGAAGCATGGCCTTAGACTAGTGAGCCAAAACAGTCAAATTTCCATAACTGAGCATTGCCAAGTTTTCTATAATATTACACGTGTTCATCAGTTAAATCAGTCTTTCATATACATTAGATGGAAGGTGTGTATTATGTTGTCAGGCTCCCCTGGCTTGGAATGTACATTGTATGCTACAGACATGATCCCCTGCCTTTAAGGAACTTTAGAGTCTGAGAACAGATAATATAACAGAAGCATCTAAACAATAGTTAATTGGAACAAGTTGGTAGATATGTGATTATTTGAAATTTGTGTAAGTTGTTAATCTGAACAGGCCTCTTTGGAAGAGGTAGAACTTTAAGTAGGTCTACCTTCTTTTCCCCACTCTGCTCTGTGGTCATTCAGTTTAAGTACCATATTACTTCCTCTTATCCCAGCACCTTATCCAGGTCCTTAACTGGGCAGTTAACTGAGAGAGAGTGGATACATTTAAGAACTGTGATACCTCCCTTAATGTGAACATAGTTCCTTGATTGTTCTGTGTTCTTCATTGGGTTTTTGGTGTTAGACATACAGAATAACCTTACTTTTACCTGAGGCTGTAGGATGACACATAAAAGTAATTTAGGAGACTGAACAGTCATATGTATATGAAGTTTAAATGAACTTGAGAGAGTAAATTTACAATGAAGTACTTCAAAAGAGCTATTTACAGTTACAAAATGGTATTTACAAATGGCTGTCTACAAATGGTAGGTAGACTTGTAACTAAGTTTTAAAAATGGCCCTTGAATTGATTTGGTGAAGAAAAATAGTAAACTTTCCAGTGAGGAAAAGTGGCTTAGTACTGGCAAAAATTAAATAACCAGTAGGATTGCTTTGACTGGAGCCATGCCTATTAAAAAATAAGGAAAAAGTAAAGTTAGTAAGGCAGGAATCCATTTGTGAAGAAGTTTTTTTAAAAACACCTATAACAAGAAGTTTGATTAAAAGTGACAAACCACTTATAGTCTAGCAGGGAGATAGGAAAAAAAGTGGTGTTTGAAGAATACTGTTGAAATAACTGTGAATGGGAATGGCTGCGAGGCCACATGAAACAGTTGTTGGAGGTGCGTGCTCTGCAGTCTCTCTGTCCTGGGTCTGAATCCTGTCTTCACCACTTACCACTTACTTAGGTTTCTTCATCTCCCTCTGCCTCAGTTTCCTCATCTGCAGGGCAGGCCTAATAGTACCTACTTCACAGAGGTGTTGTGAGGGTTCAGTGAGATGTGTGTGGAGTGTAAGAATAGTGCCTGGTGCATAATCCACACTCAGGAGTTTGCTGCTGCCACTGTTGTTATTATTACTGTCATCATCATCATCATCATGGTTATTTTGGGAGGACCAGAGACCATCAGAGAAACATTGCTTTTCGTGTCAAATTTTCATGTACTTTCTTCTCCTCAGCTCTGGCCTGAAGGCAAGGTCTAATGTCATCAGTTACGTCACTGTCAATGATTCTCCAGACTCTGACTCTTCCTTGAGCAGCCCTTATTCCACTGATACCCTGAGCGCTCTCCGGGGCAACAGTGGGCCCCTTCCGGAGGGGCCTGGCAGAGTCGTGGGAGATGGCGCTGGCACCCGCACCATCATTGTACCTCCACTGAAAACTCAGCTTGGTGACTGCACTGTAGCAACCCAGGCCTCAGGTGAGTATCTTCACAGCTAGACTTGAATTCTTGGTGTGATGTGTGCACCTCTCATATTTTGCTCTAATGCACTTATGCCAATGGTATGGACTGGTGGCATAGATTTTCTTAAAAATTAATTAATTCAGAAATCAGTTCCTTGTGATGTGAAATTGTTTTTGGCCATCAGTTTATCTTCCTATGTTTATTTTGCTTGGATTCATATACAGATGAGTTTGCAGTCTCAGAAGCATGCTCACTGTTGTTGGGAGAAGGTGGATAAGCGCATGTTGTGTGGCAGGGAGTGTTGTTTTTTTGCCACAGATGATTCGACTTTACAATCCAGAAGTGAACAGGAATTGATAATATTACAAATGACTGCAAAAGTGTTTTGGAAAACAGTACTTTAGGTCTTTTCTCACCCAGCGGCCGGTGTAGCAGTGATGCTTTTGTGGGTTTTATTATCAACCTGATTACCTCCATCTTTTGTGCTCTGTTAGCTGCTGGGTGTAGGCTCCCTGGTCCAGTTACTGGGTAATGCTAACTGCGGTAACAGGCCCGAGTTTTCCTGGCTGGACATAATAGAAGTTTACTTGTTGTTCGCATGACTTCCCAGTGCAAGTCCTCCTGGTTGGGGGGCCTGCAGAGCCTTGGAATCCTCGGCGTTCAATCAGGAGAGACTAGGGAGGAGGCACACATAGTTTTTAACCCCTTTAGCTCTGGAAATAGTGAAAACTCATCACATGGCCCCACCTAGGGGCAAGGGGGTCCAGGAAATGTAGTCCTTGTCTGAGCAGCTGTTTTCCTGTGGCAACTCTAGACACCAGAGGAGGGGAGTGTGAAATGTTGGCATCAGTGTAGCCATCTCTTCCATACTTTTATAAACTAGTGTTTTACTATGAGTTACATTCCTGCCAAATGGAATGTGTCTGCATAGACAGGGCTCTAGCTTGAAGGTGTGTGGTTCTCCTCAGAAGTAGACAACTGTTCCATTGCAGACAAGGCACAACTTCCTGATGCCAGGCTACTGAGCAGCATGATTAGGAGCTCTGTCTGCTGTTGGGTCCAAAGAAAATAGGGTACTCCACAAGCCACTGAATAAATGCTCCAGTTTTCCTAGTGGGACCACAGAAGGAAGCAAAATTTTGGAAATTGATCATGCTTATATTCAACTGCCCAGCAGTTTCTTAGAATTTGAAGACAGTGAATGCCTAGCAAGATATAATCTTGACTTCCTTTAAATCCTTTTGACACTTGAATGTTCTCAGTATTACCAATATCTTACTCAGTTTCACACTGTCATTTCTGTTCTTGTTCAGACCCTTCCTACATAAAACTCTAGGCTTCTTGGGAGGAGGGACTGTCTTACTTGTGTTTGTATTTCTAACAGTACCTTACATATTTACTGTAATGTTTACTGAAGCGAACCTTTTGAAGATCCTTTATGGAGCTTTGTAGCAAGACAGAAAAGAAATGAATAATACAGTTTTTATTCTTCTAGTGTAAATGTAACTGAGAAAATAAGATACACACGAAACCTTAACTCTTGCAAACATGGCCTGATTAATAAAATGCCACCTGAGGTTTAGCTCAGTGATACTGAGCCGATGTCTGCTCATGACTCAGGCCTGGCCCTTTCCTAGGTCTCCTGAGCAGTAAGACCAAGCCCGTGGCCTCGGTGAGTGGGCAGTCGTCAGGATGCTGTATCACCCCCACGGGGTATCGAGCTCAACGCGGGGGGACCAGCGCTGCACAGCCACTCAACCTTAGCCAGGTAAGCGCTAGGGGCTGCTGCCTTCTGTTTGGGGACCCCCCTATTGTTCCTCTCTGGAGAACCCTGCTTCTGGCTGGACTGCTGAATAAAGCTAAATGAAGCCCCTTTTGTGTCAGACAGTTGGTGTCCCGTGGCCTGCGTCATTCCTGCATGTGCCGTGTCTTCAGTCCCTCTGTGTGTTCAGGATATACATTCCAGCTTCTCCTTCAGACCTCCCTAGTCTGGCCTGGAAGATTAGAGAAATGTCTGGAATTTAGAAAGAGCCTAGGATGCTTTAGTCCGTGCCTGGTTCTACACCACCACATGCACTGAGACCAGATTCTCTTCCTTTACCTCTCGGGTCATAAATAACCTGAGCCTTACACTGTTTACTTGAGCCAAGAGGCAGTGAAAAGCTTTCTGGCCACTTAATCAACTCATTCTAGTCCTACGTGTTGCCTGAGTCAGGGATTTGGGGCTTTTCCCCCAGATCTGATCCTCTGATGGGGTGGGGAGGGTCACTCTTCCGTTTGTGTTCACTTTTTCCTCAGCTAAAATTCTGGTGCTTGTATGATGTCTACCAGGAGTGAGAAAGTGTGACTATGAGGGTGTAACTGGATGTGTGCACATGCAGGTGTGTTTGTATGCGTGTGAGAGAGAAAGCATGTGCAAGTGCAAATGTAAGTTCGAGTTAGTGCATGTGTTTTAGGCTCCACAATTCAAGAGGGATATGAAGAACTTAGAGGAGAACAAAAGAAAACAATGGCAAGGAAGAAAGGTTAGGAAAAATTCAAAGTCACTGACGCCAGAATAGGGTGAGTTGAGTCAACAGTTACTCGCTTGCAGGAGTGGGTACCCCTATGAACTTTTGATTCCCCCTTTCCTCTGTCATACTTGAGAGCAAACTGCTGCTATTTGGGCTGGGTTAGGATCTATTCTGCCAAGAGGCAGAGGGATGGATGGCTGACTTCTGACAGCATTGCCAGTCTGGGAGATTCTGTGCTATGGCAGCCCAGAAGTGGTATAAGTTAGACCCTCAGCTCTCAACTTGGCCTTGGTGCCTTTGGTGCCCTGAACCAGCGTGACCTTGGGATTCCTCACTCCCTTCTTCCTTCTTCCAGAACCAGCAGTCATCTTCAGCTCCAACCTCGCAGGAGAGAAGCAGCAACCCTGCCCCCCGCAGGCAGCAGGCGTTTGTGGCCCCGCTCTCCCAAGCCCCCTACGCCTTCCAGCACGGCAGCCCACTCCACTCGACGGGGCACCCACACCTGGCCCCAGCCCCTGCTCACCTGCCGAGCCAGCCTCACCTGTATACGTATGCGGCCCCCACCTCTGCTGCTGCACTGGGCTCCACCAGCTCCATTGCTCATCTCTTCTCCCCACAAGGCTCCTCAAGGCATGCTGCAGCCTATACCACCCACCCGAGCACTCTGGTGCACCAGGTCCCTGTCAGTGTTGGGCCCAGCCTCCTCACTTCTGCCAGCGTGGCCCCTGCTCAGTACCAACACCAGTTTGCCACCCAGTCTTACATTGGGTCTTCCCGAGGCTCAACAATTTACACTGGATACCCACTGAGTCCTACCAAGATCAGCCAGTATTCTTACTTGTAGTTGGTGAGCGTGAGGGAGGAGGGGTCAAGAACCTGGCCCAGAGTTCTTAGTAATGGGCTGTGATGAACTCCTCCCCTACCCTCTCCTGAAACTCCTTAGCCAGCAACTTGCTCTGCAGGGGCCCACTGAAGCAGAGGGCTTTTCTCTGGGGAACCTGTCTCAGTGCTGACTGCATTGTTGTAGTCTCCCAAAGTCTGCCCTGTTTTTTAACTCTTTATTTTTTGTGACAGCATTTTTGGTATTTGGGAGAGTTCAGATGCCCATCTTCTGCAGTTACCAAGGAAGAGAGATCATTCTGAAGTTACCGTTTGAAAAATATTTTCTCTCTCTGACTTGATTTCTATAAATGCTTTTAAAAACAAATGAAGCCCCTCTTCATTTAACTTTGTTTTATTGTAATTGCTGGTCAGAGGAAAAATGCTGATAGAAGGACTTGAAATCTGATAACAAGTAAGAAAAGAAAATTCATTGCTTTCTGCTTGTTTAAAACCAAGACCAATTTAATTGCTTATTTTAAAAGCAGCTTGCACAAGTCTGTATTTTACTATCTCGCATTTCTCCTCGAAATTTTACCTTTGCTAATGGGACATTTAAACTTACACTGTTTTCTTTCCATGTCACGTGATACTTAATGGGAAATTGTTGTTTTTGCAAAACTGGCTACGTACTGCTCTGTTACTATTGGGATTCTCTCAGTTGCTCCTGTGTTTATTATAAAGTAGTGTTTAAAAGGCAGCTCACCATTTGCTGGTAACTTAGTGTGAGAGAATCCGTACCTACCGTGAAAGCACCAGGTGTTCTTTTTAAATGAAGCCTTGTGCGTTCTTTTTAAATTATTTTTAAAGAGTCCTTCTCTCTCTGATTCAGCTTAAATTTTATTATCGGAAAAGCCATTAAGGTGGTTATTATTGTATGGTGGTGGTGGTTTTATTATATGCAGAATCTCTTTGTATTACGTGATACTGGCATTGATGAGCTTTGCCTAAAGATGAGTATGAATTTTCAGTAATACACCTCTCTCTCTCTCTTTGCCTCATCTCTCCCTTCATTCTGTGTGGTTTATTTGGGGAGAAAGTGAAAGGACCTGAAACCAGATGTAAGAAGGTCGTGTATAGCTTTTATACTTTAAAGTAGCTTTCTTTGTATGCCAGCAGCAAATTGAATGCTCTCTTATTAAGACTTATACAATAAGTGCATGTAGGAATTGCAAAAAATATTTTAAAAATTTATTACTGAATTTAAAAATATTTTAGAAGTTTTGTAATGGTGGTGTTTTAATATTTTGCATAATTAAATATGTACATATTGATTAGAAGACTATAACAAGCAATTTTTCCCGCTAACCCCAAATGTTATTTGTAATCAAATGTGTAGTGATTACACTTGAATTGTGTATTTAGTGTGTATCTGATCCTCCAGTGTTACCCCGGAGATGGAATTGATGTCTCCATTGTATTTAAACCAAAATGAACTGATACTTGTTGGAATGTATGTGAACTAATTGCAGTTATATTAGAGCATATTACTGTAGTGCTGAGTGGGCAGGGCCATTGCCTGCAGGGAGAGGAGACCCTTGGAATTGTTTTGCACAGGTGTGTCTGGTGAGGAGTTGTTCAGTGTGTGTCTCTTCCTTCCCCTTCTCCTCCTTCCCTTATTGTAGTGCCTTATATGATAATGTAGTGGTTAATAGAGTTTACAGTGAGCTTGCCTTAGGATGGACCAGCAAGGCCCCGTGGACCCCGAGCTGTTCACTGGGATTTACCAGAACAGGATTAGTAGCTGTGTTGTGTAAATGCATTGTTCTCAGTTTCCCGGCCGACACTGAAAAATAAAAACAGCAGCTTCTCTCCTTGACGGCCACCTCCACCCCTTTCCATTTTGGATTCTCAGCTGAGCTCTCACGGAGGCGTTTTCCCCATGCGACTCCCTCACTGTGCGTTGCTACCGTGCTTCTGTGAGAATTCGGGAAGCAGGTGAGAGGAGTCAAGCCAATATGAAATATGCATTTTTTTTCTTTTTTTTTTAAGTATGTGCAATCACTTTTAGATGAGATTTGTTTTTTCCTTTTCCCACGTGGCAGTCCTTCCTGCACATAGTCGACATTCCTAGTACAATATTTGCTTGTTGAATAAAAACATGTAACAAATGTGTTTATACCAAAGAGCCTGTTGTGTTGCTTACCACGTCCCCATACTGTGAGGAGGAGTCTAGTGATGCCGCTGTTGACAGGGAACTCACAGAAAGGTCTCTTAGTTGGTGAAGAATATTAAGAAGGAACCAAAGCCTGTGAGTCATTGGGCTTTTGAGGTTTCTTTTTAACAACTTGTATATTCTTGGGGCCCTTCAAACTGTGAAATTGTCCTTGTACTCTTAGCTCCTACACGGATCTGGGTCAAGTAGAGGGTAGTGGGGATGGCAAGTTCCTGCCCGTAAAAGATTTGGGGGAAGAAGGTTAACCCTGAGATGTAGACGTGTTCCATCTGAACTGAGAATTGTGTATTTGAGGGATAAGTCTAGGACTGGTTCTTCGTGGAGATGGTGTCAAGGAGGTGCAGGATGGAGATGGGAGATTTTCATGGAGCCTGGTCAGCAAGCTCTGTACCGGGATGGACACCGAGGAGCTGTCAAGGTATTTGGAATTTCTTCATTGTAAGGAGGAAGGGCTTTCAAGAGGGGGCAGATGGTCAGTACAGCCTAACAGGAACGTGTCGGTGTTTTCTGAATTTTTTTAATCATCATATTGAGTTGTGTTCTCAGCACCATGTTGGTCAAGATACCCAGGCAGTTTGTATAGTTTCTGTCATTGGTGTTATACAGCTTTTTGGCCAG